>NW_028270151.1:114773618-115082785 GCF_037043375.1 Chiloscyllium plagiosum | reverse complement strand
ACCAGTGCACGAGGCTAAACCCTGTCTAAGGCCTTGCTGAAGTCAGGATAGATAACGTCTACTGCTCTGTCTTCATCCAACTCCTTGGTCACCTCTTCAACAAACTCTACCAAATTTGAGAGACACCCCTTTGTAGGCAAAAGCTATGCTGACTATCCCTAATGAATCATTGCCTTTCCAAATGCATGTGACTCCTGTCCTGCGGAATCGCTTCCAACAACATTGACATCACTGACATCAAGCTAATTGGTATTTATGTCCCTGGCTTTCCCTCGCAGCCTTTCCTAAATGCTGGTATAACATTAGCCACCCTCCAGGCTCCCAGCTCACCAAACGTGGCTGTCAGTGATAAAAATATCTTTGGAAGTTTCTTCCCTAACTTGCCCTAATGTCCTGGGATGAACTTGATTAGTTCCCTGGGAGTTGTCTAATTTTAATGCGTTTTAAAACCTTCATCACCTCCTGTTCGTCAATGCAGACTCTTTTGAAAACATCACTGTTTATTTCCCTGCTTTCCCAGTGTTTTTTCCACAGTAAGTTCTGACTTGAAATTTTTGTTTCGGATCTCACCCATTTCCTGTGGGTTCACACACGGATGGCTTCATTGATCTTTCAGGGGTCACATTCTGTCTCGAGTTAATCTTCTGTTGTTAATATACTTGTAGAATCTCTTTGGATTTTCCTGAACCTTATCTGCCAAAGCTGTCAGTTCCCCTTTAAGCCCTCATGGTTTCCCTCTTAAGAGTATTACGACACCCACAATGTTCTTCAAGGGATTGACTTAATCCAGCTGACTATATAGGACATGTGCCCCCTTTTGTCTTGACCAGAACCTCAATATTCCTGAAGAAGGGCTTATGCCCGAAACATCGATTCTCCTGTTACTTGGATGCTGCCTGACCTGCTGCGCTTTTCCAGCAACACATTTTCAGCTCAGAACATCAATATCCCAAGTCATCCAGTGTTTCCCATTTGTGTCAGTATTGTCCTTCATACTAACAGAAATATGCTGTCCCTGAAATCTTAGTTTATCTCTATTTTGAAAGAATCCCACTTGCCCGACGTCTCTTTACTTTCAAATAGCCTCCACGAATCAACTTTTGGACAGTCTTGCCGAATACCTTCTGGACTGGGGCAAGGCCAGATTTGATCTTTAACTTGTGGACCAGGCCAGTCCTTTTCCATCGCTATTTTCAAACTAATAGAATTGTGGTGACTTTGCCAAAGTGCTCCCCCAAGAACTCTTCAGCCCCTTCCCCCCTTGTTTCCCGAAGGGAGGTCAGTTTTTATCCTTTCCTCCAGTCGGACCAGTTACATACTGCCTGAGACAGTTTTCTAGAACACACTGAACAAATTTCTTCTATCCAAGCTGTGAAGACTCTGGCAATACCAGTCTAGGTTTAGAAAGTTAAAATCCCCGACCATTGCAGCCCTATCATTATTACAGATATCTGAGATCTCCAGCATATTTGCTGCTCAATTTCCCGCTGACTGTAGTACAGTCATATCAAAGTGATCATTCAGTATAATTTCTCAGTTCCACTAATACAGCTTCACTGGGCGATCCCCAGGAATATCCTCAGTGCTGCAGTGATGTTTTCACTGATCAAAAACTCCAATCCCCCTTCTCTCTTGCCACCCCTTCTATCCTTCCTGTAGCATCTGTCCCGGGAACATTGAGCTGCCTGTCCTGCCCCTCCCTCAGCTGTGTTTCTGTAATTCCTGTGATATCCCTGTCCCATGCTCCCATCCATGCCATGTGTTCATCTGTATAACCTGTCAGGCCTTTTACATTAAAGTAGATGCAGCTTAATTGATGCGTTTTCCCGCATTGCCTGCTGTGTCCATGCCTGCCTTGTCAATTGTAATGACTCTCTTGAAATTCTGTCCCAGCCTCAACATTCAGACTGTAGCCTGAGACCATCCCCCTCAATGTGTTCAACGCCCTCACATTTCATGTCATCTGCTAACTTACTAATGATACCTTCTGCTTTCACATCCGAGTGATTAATGCCCATAAGGAACAGCAATGGTTCCTGCACAGATCCCTGTGATACACCCGCTGGGCAAAGGCTTTCAATCAGAAAACCAACCCACACAACAATTTTGGATCTAATTTCCCAACCTGCCTTTGAAGCCATGGGCTCTTCCCTTCTGGACCAGCCTTCCACGTAGGACCTTGTCAAAGGCCTTAATGAACTCCATGTAAACCACATCATCTGCACAGCCCTCATCAATATCTTCAATCGTAATTTCAAAGAAATCTCAGCTGAGTTCATCAGACATTATCTTCCTCTTCCAAATCCATGCTGACTATCACTAATCGATCGCTGTCTTTCCAGTTATTGATTCAACCTGTCCCTCAGAATTGTTCCCAATAATTTACCTCCCCCTACTGTCAGACTATCTGCTCTGTAATTTCCTGGCCTATCCCTGCTGCCCTTCTTGAACAAAGGAACCACATTCGCGATCCTCCAGTCATTCAGTACTTCACCTGTGGCCAGCAAAGTATTACATACATCCGCCGGGACCCCAGCAATCTCCTCCCTTACCTCCCATAGCAGCCTGGGATACTTTTCATTGGGTACTGGGGATTTCTCCACCTTTATGCCTGTGAAAACATTTAATACCTCCTCCTTATTGATCTTAACATATTCTGGAACCTCAGCATCCCAACTGAAATCCCTGGTTTCAATGTCTTCGTCCTGTGTGAATACAGATTGGAAGTATTCATTGAAGACCTCGCCTACTTCCTCTGGCTCCATGTACAGATTGTCCTTTTGGTTACTCACAGGCCTCCCTCTTTCGTTGGGAATCCTCTTACTCTCACGATGCTGATAAAATACTTGTGGCTCTTCCACAATCGTGTCTGCCAAATATATTTCATGACTATTGTTTTTCCCTCGTTTACCACAATCCCCTTGCACTCTCTATACTTGTGAAGGGCTTCACCTGATTTTATTGCACTGTATTTTCTTTATCAAACTCACCATATCACTTGATCAGTATTCGCTGGACTTGCTGCCTTTACTATTCACTCTTCAAGGAGCACACTGGCCCTGCGTTCTCACTGCATCACTTTAAAATACTCCACTTTCCTAACATGGACCCAACTGCAGGGAGTTCCTCCCAGTCTATGCTTGCCAGATCCTCTCTAATGATCGCAATACTTATGGGAGACTCAGTTTTGAGGGGACAGACAGAAGACTGTGTGGCTGCAGAAGGGACCCCAGGATGGTGTGCTGCCTCCCAGGTACCAGGGTCAAGGATGTCTCTGAGCGGTTACTGAACATTCTGAAGAGGAGGGTGAACAGCCAGAAGTCATTGTGCACATCGGCCCACGTGACCGAGGTAGACAAAGGGATAGGCCCCTGTGAAATAAGTACAGGGATTTAGGTAAGAAGCTTTTAAAAAAGGTTATTAACGTTAATGATCTCCAGATGACTCCCAGTCCACGCGCCAGTAAGGATAGAAATGGAATGATCAGTCCGATGGATGTGTGGCTGAGGAGCTGGTGTAAGGTGCAGGGTTTCCAGTTCTTAGGTCTTTGGGATCTCTTCTGGGGTAGAGGTGACCTGTACCAGGGAGATGGTTTGCACTGGAAGCAGAGCAGCACCAGTATCCCTGGGAGGAGATTTGCTAGTGTTACCTGGCAGGATTTAAACTAGTTTGGCAGGGAGTTGAGACTCTAAATAAGCTAGGGGCTATCAATTAGTCAGGGAAAAATACATCAGCCATCGAGAGCAAATTTCCTATCCAGGATATCTAGGACACTGCATAGGGAAGGAAAATACTTGTGGTTTAAAGGGCATTCATTTCAACTCATGAGGCCTGACTGGTAAGGCAGACAAGTTCAGACCATGGATTAGCTCTGGGGACTGGGATATTATAGCCAGAACAGAAACATGGCTGAGAGAAGGGCAGGACTTGTAGCTCAGAGTTTCAGGATACAAAAGCTACAGGCATGACAGAAGGACAAGTAAGTGAGGAGGGGGAGTTGTCCCTTTGATTAGGGAGGACATTAAAAACAGTTCGGAGAGACGATATTGTTAAGCGGTACTCAAATGAGGCAATATTTTTAAAAGTTAGAAACAAAAAGGGGATGGTCAGTCTGCTGGAATGGTGTTCTAGACCACCAAATAGCCAGCGGGTACGAGAGGAAAAAATGCGTAGTGAGATTGCAGGTACCTATAAAAATAATAGAGTAGTACTGGATTGAGATTTTAACTTCCCATGGATTGACTAGGTCACCCAGAGTGTAAAAGGACCATACGGGGTGGAATTTGTCAAAATGTCTAAGAAAGTTTCCTAAATCAAGATGTAGAAGGCTCTATTCTACTCAGGCGGATGCAACACGCGACCTCCCCTCAGAAAACGAGGTCGGCTAATTGACTGAAGTGTCAGTCGGAGAGCACTTTGGGTCCAGTTACCACAACTGTCTTCATTTTAACACAGTTATGGAAATGAGCATACATTAGATTGTAAAGGGGGGAATTGGGTTCCTTAATTGAGTGCAAGACAAAAGATTGACAAACAGGGCAAGTTCATTGGGAGACCAAGAGAAGAAATGTATGAAGATTTGAGTACAGCCATAATGACGTCATGTTGTGAAGTTATGGAATTGAATACAAACTCCTACAGGCTGTAACGTACCAAAGTAAAATGCGAGGTGTTACTCGAGCCTGGGTTGTGCTTCATTGGAACATTGCAGCTGCCCTGGACTGAAATGTTAGCATGAGAGCAAGGTAGGTTATTAAAATGGGAAACAATGAGAGGGTCAGGGCTCTTCCTACAGACAGAGTGTGAGTGTTCCTCAATGCAGTCTGTGTTTGGTCTCCCCAATTTAAAGGAGACTGAATTGTGAGCAGCAATGACAGGAGACAGGATTGAAAGATTACAAGTGAAATGCTGCTTCATCTGGAAGGTGTGTGTTGGGTTGTTAAGAAATGAGGAATGAGTCAGCGATCTTTTCAAATGTCCAAATGTATTTCTTCTTACACGTAGACGACATAGTTCCACAACTTGGAGAGAGTAAGTACTACAGGTGCGAGAGGCCAGATTTAATAAACTTGGAGCTGGATAAACACGGCAGACCAGACAGAATGAGAGGAGCAAAAAGGCAATATTTTGATGTTGGACCTTTCGTCAGGACTGGCGAGGGGGAGGGGAGCCCAGAAACGGAGTGATGGGATATGGAAGGGTGGAGGATAGGTATGATGGTGGTGTATACATGTAGATATGAGGTTACTGTGATTGGCCATTGGGAAGGATGGAGCAGATATGTGAGTGAGAAGATGGACAGGTGGGTCTGGTCAGGGAGAAGGGACAGGGGATAAGGCTGCGGGGGGAGGGATTTTGAAGCTTCTGCAGTCAATATTGAGGCCATTGGGTATCAGCTTCAAAGGTAGACTCTCAGGTGGTGTTCCTCTGACAGTGGACAGGCTAAGGATGGGCATGTCCCCGGAAGAGTTGAAGGGGGAATTGAAATGGAAGTTAACTGGAAAGTCGGGTTGGTTGTTGTGTTTAGAGCACTGGTGCTCCATACAGAGCCTGATCCTGCACCACCAAGCACGCCTCCAACTCCCGATGTGGTCTCCTCTCTATCAGGGAGACCAAAGGGAGATTCAGGGACATATTCATGGAGCAGCTGCTCTCTGCACGCTTTAACCAACCCTACATTCCAGTTGCCATTCAATTGCTCCCTCACCCCCCGCCCCCCCCCCCAACCTTGCTCATCCAGCGACAGATCCATCCTTGGCCTCCTCCACTGTCAGAGTGAGGCCAAATAGAAACTAGGGAACAGAACCTGATCTTTCAGCTTGAGTGCTTACAGTTCACTGGTCTCAATATTGACTTCACTGGCTTCCGAACTCTCCACCCACAGCCTTATTCCATGTTCCCCTTCCCTTACCTGACCGAAGCTGTCCAGATTTCTATTCGCATATCCGCTGCACCCTTCCCACTGACCAATCACATTATCCCCCTATTGCATCCCCTATCGTCATCCCATCTACCCTTCCCCCAGCTCCACGCCTCTCCCTCTATTTTCTTCCCGGATCCACTTCCCCCGGACCAATCCTGATGAAGTCTTCCAGCCTGAAACGTTGACTTTCCTGTTCCATGGATGCTGTCTGACCTGCTGTGTATTGCTATATCCGCAGCAACAGATTTTATTGTGCTTTCTATACATTTTATTTTAGTCTGCTTACTGACAAGCTTATCTCAACATTCTAACTACAGGGTCAAGAAAACTGCCTCTTTGTCACGAATGCTCCTGTCTGCTTCGAAATGATTTCCTTTGTTTTAACTGTACTTTCAAGTCTGCTGTTCGCAATAGTATTGTAAATTTCACTATTGTTATGCTGTAGCTTAATCACACCACGTCCAATATACTTTAGAAATTCCTTGTTCTTATTCTCCACGCATCTATTCATAAACGTAAGGATTCATTAAGTCCTTTTATACAACAGTTTCAACTTGCCTGGCCATTGGTAATTTCCTGTCTTCTGTGTCCGTCTCTCCTTACATTTGCCAGTCCTCCCTCACTCCAAAGTTTCCTGAAAAATCACCAGCAATGCCTCCACAATCAGCTTCGGCATCTATTTACAACTACGGGGTGTTCTCCAACTGGTCTCACTGATTGATCCAACTTCACGTTCCCCAGCTCCTTCTCCTTACTGGTGGTCACTATACTCACCTCTACCCTCTAACTGTCTTGAAGTTCTGACATTTTGCTGGTGTCTTCCACCGTGAAGACTGTTGCAATGTATTCAATTCCTCTGCCATTACATTGCTTCCCGTAACTATTCAACCTTCATTTTCCAATATTCCTCTGTTTGCTCTTTACTCCTTGTCTTCCTTGTTATATATCTAAAAATCTCTTTCAATGCTCTTTTACATGATTAACAAGCGTAATATCAAATTTCACCCTCTCCTCCCATTTGCTGTTCTTAGTTATCCGTGCTGAAATTTGTAGGCTTCGTAATCGTCTAAATTCCCAATAATCTTCACCACATTGTGCGCATTTTCTATTACTTTTATGCTGTCCCAGAGTTTATTATCACGCACGGCTGACTTGTCTTCCTCTGAATATCTTTCTTCTTACTTGGGATGAATTTCTGATGTGCTGCTGAATTATCTCCAGAAACTCCTGTCATTGCTGCTTCACCATATTCCCGTGCTCAGCTCCCCTTCCAACTAACTCTGGCCAACGCCACCCTCCTGTCTTTTTAGTTACATTACTCAATTATAAGCCATCTCATCCAAAAGTGAGTAATAGATGTAAACTGAAGGAGGGGGGTTTGAGACATGGGACACGAAGAACGATTGGAGGACTTATTAACTAGATGGAAAGATAGAGACAGAGAGAGAATATAGACATGGAGATGTAAAAATAGGGAAGTCTACATGATTGATAGAAGTAGATGTGCTTCCGTATTTGGTTTGATAATTCCTTTGTGCTATGGTCCTTTGTACAGTATATGTGCAACAGATCAATCTGTTGAAATCCTGGGTTTGATGCCAGAACCTTTATCTCCATCAATATGACAGGCACCAACTGTTGACAGAACCCAGTATATGTTTCCTGGTAGAAAATGGATTAACTGAAACAAGGTGGAACACAAGAAGCAAGAATTTATAACATCCATCCGATAAGAATGAAAGATTAGATCAGGGAATGCCAGAAAGGGGCAGGAGGCAGACGGTACGTTGAGAGTAGAGGAACATAACATCTCAGCTGAAGATTAAATAACATATTAGTATTTTATAAATTTTGTACATCACATGCATCATGTTTGTTAAGTATGTCTCTCGTTCATTCTGAATGTTTTGCACACATATGAACAATCTTATCTAACTACATACTCACACACAGACACACAGATACACACACACCATCACTGTTCAGCCATTCCATTTGAAATGATGCTGTTTTGTTTACATTGTCACTTGCAATTCCTTCTTCTGAATATATTCTGTTTCTTTCACTGCGTTTTATTTTATTCTGTCTGTCAAGAAGACATTGGGGACTGGCGGGGATGTCACTTTACTCCTCGTCAGTCTCCACAGGCACTGTCTTCGAATTCTTTCTGTTTCTTAACCCATGAAAAATACGTACTGTGTCTGACTCTTGAATCCCCATACACAGGTCAATTTTAAACAGAATACTTACTTTTGCGCGAAGGCTACAAAAAATCTCAAAAAGAAAAGGCATATAAATTGTGCAATAAAGTGTTTGCATCTTGACAAACATATTATAGAATTGCATAGTGTAAACGATAACAATTAACTGGTAAGAGCTGTGAGAGTAAAATCGAGGGAAATCCGTATTTCTTGTGCATGTTCAGGGCAGTCGTGCCCAGAAGCAGTTTTTATATTGGAAGTTGTTGTGGTGAAGGAGACTTCAGTGTAGTAACAACGTCTCGATTGACGCTGTGTACTGATGACTATTCAGGCAGGTTACTATCCCATCCTCGCTATTGTTGGTGTTCCTGGTGAGTCTATCTCTGCCCATTTACTAATTCTCTAACCCATTGTGAATGTCATCGTTTTCTCTGTAGTGTATATTTGGCAAAGATCCAAACTATTGTCTTCGCTTTCAATCACAATCTCCATTTCTATGCCATGAATTTCATATCCCACGCTTACAAGCATCTGAGGAGAAACGAAAGTGTTCATAACCACGTTTACCCTATTTTATCCTGAACGGATTTATATCTCAATATTCCGTCTACCACAAAACCTGTCCTCTCCCACTTTCACGATATTCCTAGTCTTCACTTCTGCCTCAACACTGTTTCTGAATAAACCATTATCCACACCTTTCCAGTTACAATTCTCTTCTTGCAACTCTTCTCGTTACACATATTTTGATCACAAACTTTTTCTTACCTCGACCTGGACCTATGCAAAGTGTGAAGTCAGTTTGATTCTAAAATGAGTTTCAGCATAACCTGTAACCTCCCACGAGGGAGATGACTATGCTGTCAGTGACCAGGAAGTGACAGTTTCATTGAACTGTCTTGATTCTGGAACCTTCTGAGCAGGAGTGGGTGTCACGTCCATCATCTCCCATCTCCAATGTATTCACACAGTGACGGAATCCATCTCTGCCTGCTGCTGAGGGTAATACCTTTGTGTTGTCTCCATAATCGAAGGTACCAAAACTCTTCTAGAAATAATATGGGACAGATTGACTGGTGAAAATAAGAACATGATTACAATTAATAAAGTGAACTTAGTTAAACACCAATTGAATTGAAGGGTGGCAAGTTACTGCACCAAATGAGTTCCATCCGAGTTTTCAGGGAAGTGGCATTACAGCAAGTGAATGACTTATAGAGTCATACAGGACAGAAACAGATGCTTCGGTCCAACCAGTCCATGCTGACTATTCCAATTCCAAACAACATGCCCGCGGTTGGCCCATATCCGTCCAAACCTTTCCTCTTCATGTATTTATCCAAATGTATTTTAAATGTTGTAATGATAAGTAAGAAGTATTGATTACCTACAAATTTCTTTAAACTCTGGAATTTCTCGTTCCTGCAGACTAGAAAGTAGTTATTGTAATCCAAAATATTTAAAACCGGAGTGGGAGGTAAAACAAAAAAAAGATACCTTGATATTAGGTCTGAGGAAAATATTAGAATCTTTTCTGAGAAATTTTATAACTCGACACTTGGGAAATCATGATGTGACTTGGTACAGTCAGCTTAGACTGAGAAACCGAAAATCATCGTTGAAAAACCTGTGGAGTTTGTGTTAGTTGATACATACACAAGAGAGAAAGAGTGCGAGTGGTGTATTTGAATTTGCAGAATACTTGTTACATTGTTGCTAACAAGTGAGCAAAGGAAGTTAGAGTACATTGATAAGTTGCAGACGGGGTGATCTGTATATACCACATGGATTGAGAATTGGCCAGTGGAAGCAATGCTGAGCTTCTTGCACTTTATGGACTGAAGGCAGTCCATGGGATATCACAAGTTTCAGTGTTTGAACCACAACAATTTGCAAGGCATAGAAATGATTTGGATGTGAGAAATAAACAGCATGCATCTCATTTTGTATTGACTAAACAGTACAAGGTTGAGAAGTGTTGTTTTTCAAAAGGACCTAAATGTCCTTGATCATGAGTCATTAAAATAGCACACCCAAGGCCGGAAGTATTAGCATCTTATGTAGTATGCTGCCCTTTATTGTAATATGATTCAAGTGCACAAGTAAAGCCGTCTTTCTGTATTTGTAGGGCCTTGATGAGAGAGTATTTCGGGCACTGTGAAGAGGTATGATCTCCTTTGTAAGGCACGATCTCATTAACACTGACACAACTCAAGCTAGTATTAGCAGTCTCGTCCATGAGATGATGATTCCATGAGGAGACAGTGATGGAAATGAGTATTTAATCTGTCGGGTCGGAGACAAAGAGGGATGATTACGCTGAAAAGTGAGGGTTAGCGACTATCACATATTTCTAAAAGAGACACTGTTAGGGTGAGAAATAATTAATTTATTAGATTTATTGCAAGAAGTACAGTAGGTAAGGCAGATGAACTTAGGGCTTGGAATAGTACCTGGGAATATAATGTTATTGATGCTACTGAGACTTGGTTGAGGGAATGGCGTTATTGGCAACTAAATATCCCAGGACATTAATGCTTCAGGGGTGTAGAGAGGAAGGTACAGGGGGTGGAGAAGAAGCGTTACTGGTCAAAGAAGATATCACAGCTGTGCTGAAGGAGGGCACCATGGAAGATTTGAGCAGTGAGGTAATATGGGCAGGGCTCAGGAATAGAAAGCGTGCAGCAACAATGCTGGGATTGTACTAGAGGCTTCCCAACACCGATCGTGGTACAAATATGTAGATAGATCACAGAAAGATGTGGGAGCAACAGGATGGTGGTGATTTTAATTTTAATTTTCCCAACATTGACTGGGATTCACTTAGTGTTAGAGGTCTAGATGGAGCAGAATTTGTAAGGACCATCCAGGAGCATTTTCTAGAGCAGTGTAGAAATAGTTCAACTCAGGAAGCGGCCATTCCAGACCTGGTGTTGGGAACTGAGCCCAGCCAGGTAGTGGAAGTTACAGTGGGGGATTACTTTGGAAATAATGATCACAATTCCTTTAGTTTTACAATAGTCATGGAGAAAGATGAGAGTGGTCCGAAAGGAATACTGCTAAACTGGGGGAACGCCAACTATAGCAAAATTCGGCAAGAGCTGGGGAACGTGGATTGGGAACAGCTGTTTGAAGGGAAATCCGCATTTGATATGTGGAAGGCTTTTGAAGAGAGGTTAATTAGTGTTCAGGAGAGATATGTTCCTGTGAAAATTATGGATAGAAATGGCAAAGTTAGGAAACCATGGATGACAAGTGATATTGTGAGACTAGCTAAAAGGAAATAGAATGTGTACATAATATCTCGGTGAATGAAGATAGAGGAAGCCTTGGAAGAATATTGTGACTGTAGGACCAATCTGAAGTGAGGAATTAAGAGGGCGAAAAGGGGTCATGGGATATCCTTAGCCAGCAGGATTAAGGAAAACTTTAAAGCTTTTTGGTCACATATAATGAAAAAGAAGGTAGCTAGAGACAGGCCTACTCAAGGACAAAGTAAGAAAGATATGCTTGGAGGCAGAGAAATCGGGAGAGTTCTTAATGAGTACTTTGCATCAATATTCACCACGGAGAGGGGCTTGGTGGATGTTGAGGTTAGGGAAAGATCTTTGATTACTCATGGTCAAGTCTGCGTAAGGAGGGACGAAGTGGTGTGATTTCCAAAAGACATCAAGAAGGACAAGTCCCCAGGTCTGGATGGGATCTCCCAAGGTTACTGAGGGAAGCGAGAGAGGAAATAGCTGAGGCTTTAACAGATATTGTTGCAGCGTCCTTGAACACGGGGGAGGTACCTGGGGAATGGACAATTGCTAATGGTGTCTCCTTGTTTAAGGAATAATCCAGGAAATTACAGACCTGTGAGCCTTGCGTCAGTAGTAGGGAAGCTACTGGAGAAGATACTGAGGGATAGGATATATATCTATTTAGAATGCAATGACTTCTCAGTGCGAGGTAGCATGGCTTTCTGCAGGTAAGGTAATGGCTTACAAACTTAATAGAATTGTTTGAAGAGGTGACAATGTTGATTGATGAGAGAAGGGATATAGATGCCATACAGATGGACTTTAGTAAGGTATTCGATAAATTTCCCCATGGTAAGCTGATGAAAAAGGTGAAGTTGCATGGGTGTTCTAGCTAGATGGATAGAGAACTGGTTAGGCAACAGGAGACACAGAGTAATGATGGAAGGGAGCTTCTCAAAATGGAGATCTGTGATAGTGGTGTCCCACAGGGGCCCTTGCTGGGACATTGGTTTTTGTGGTATACATAAATGATTTGGAGGAAGGTGTAGCTTGTTTCATTAGCAGGTGACACTAAGATTGGTGGAGTAGCAGACAGTGAAGGGGACTGTCCGAGAATACAGCAGAATATAGATAGATTGGGGAGATGGGCAGAGAAATGACAGATGGAGTTCAATTTGGACAAATATGAGGCGATGCATTTTGTACGATCCAATCCAAGAGCGAACTGTACAGTAAATAGAAAAGTATTGGGGAAAATTGATGTACAAAAACATCTAGGTCCATTGTTCCCTGAAGGTGGCAAGGCAGATCAGTAGAGTGGTGAAGAAGGTGTACGGCATGATTTCGTTCATTGGACTGGGAACTGAATATAAGATTTTGCAGGTCATGTTACAGTTGTATAAGACTTTAGTTTAGCCACATTTGGAATACTGCATACAGTCTGGTCGCCACACTAGCAAAACGATGTGGATGCTTTGGAGAGCGTGCAGAGGAGGTTCACCAGAATGTTGCCTGGTATATAGGGTGCCAGCCATGAAGAGAGATTGAACAAATTTAGGATTATTTTCATTAGATAGACGGTAGTTAAGGGGAAACCTGATCATTGGATGGCGAGGGATATTGAGGATCTGGTAAGAACAATAAAGAAGGCATACATTTGGGTTTAAGATATCGGGCTTAAGTCAATCCTTAGATGACTACACAAAGTGTAGAAGCACCCTTAAGAGGGGAATCAGAATCCCAAAAAAAAGGACATGACATGGATCTCTCAGAAAAGGTGAAAGATAATCCCAAGAGCTTCTCTAGCCATATTAAGAGGAGAAGCATGACTCAGGACAGAATAGGTCCCCTTACTGATGAGCATGGCTGTCCTTGTGTGGAATCACCAGGAGGCGGGGGGAATTGTTTAATGAATATTTCTCCTCCATGTTTACTCAGGAGCAAATGATGCATACTAAGGAAATAAGGAAAACAAGTGGGAATGTTTTGGCCCGCATACATATTACCAGAGTGGAGGTATTTGCTACCTTAAAGCACAATAAGGTGAATAAATCCCCTGGGCAAGGACATGTCCATCCTCGGATATTATGGGAGGTTAGGAAAGAAATTGCAGAGGCTCTTGCACAGATTTTTGCTTCATCGTTTGCCACTGGAGTGGTTCCATTGTTTAAGAAAGGTAGCAATGACAAGCCAGGAAACACTTCATCAGTGAGCGTAACCTCAGTGTTGGGCAAGTTGTTGGAGACGATAATGAGAGACAGGATGAACCAACATTTGGAAATTCAAGGTCTGATTAGAAATAGTCAGCATGGATTTGTGTGCGAGAAATCATGTCTGACAAATCTTTTAAATTGTTTCAATGAGATAACCGCGAGAATAGATAAGGGTAGGACAATGGATAATCTGTAGACGGACTTTAGTAAGACTATTGACAAGGTCCCATATGGCAGGTTAGTCAGTGAGTTTAGGTGACATGGGATCCAGAGAAAGCTAGCTAATTGGAGTCACAATTGGCTCGATGGTAGGAAGCAGAGGGTGATGGTTAAAGATTGTTTCTCAGACTGGAGATCGATAACTAATGGTGTGCCACAGGTGTCGGTGCTGAGACCTTTATTATTTCTTATTTACATAAATGTTCTGAATGTGAATATACAAGGCATGATGGGGACCATAAGACATAGGAGCAGAAATTGAAATATTCAGCCCATCGAGTCTGCTCCACTATTCAATCATGGCTGGTAAGTTTCTTAACCCCATTCTTCTGCTTTCCCGCCATAACCCTTGATCCCCTTGACAATCAAGAACCTGTCCATCTCAGCCTTATATATACTCAGTAACCTGGCCTCCACCGCCTTCTGTGGCATTGAATTCCATGGATTCACCACTCTCTGGCTGAAGAAGTTTCTCTTTATCTCCATTCTAAAAGCTGTTCCTTTTACTCTAAGGCTGTGCCCTCGGGTCCTAGTCTATTCTACTAATGGAAACATCTTCACAACATCTATTCTGTCCAGACTATTCAGTATTCGGTATATTTCAATTAGATCTCCCCTCATCCTTCTAAAATCTATTGAGTAAAGATCCAGAGCTCTCAAAGTTTCCTCATATGTCAAGCTATTCATTCCTGGGACCATTCTCGTGAAACCCCTCTGAACAAGTTCCAAGGCCAGTGCATCTGCTCTGTGATATGGGGCCCAAAACTGCACAACATACTCCAAGTACTCCCAAGAAGGTTACTACATTTATGGATGATACAAAATTAGAAGGTATCATTGATAGCAATGAACGTTATCAGAAATCATCGAGGGATTTTAAACTGATGGGGAAGTGAGCTGAGGATTGGCAACTGCAATTAAATACAGATAAGTCGGAGGTGTTACACTTTGGAAAGTAAAACAAAGATAGAACTTATACAGTTCTGAGGAGTGTTGTGGAACAGAGGAACCTCGGACCACAAGTCCATATTTCACTGGAAGAGGCATCACGGGTAGACAGGGCGGTAAAGAAGGCATTTAGCATGCTGGCCTTCATCGTTCAAAGCATTGAATATAGGAGTTGGGACATTATGCTACCATTCTGTAAGTCATTGGTGAGGCCACACTTGGAGTATTGTGTACAGTTTTGGTCATCCTATTAACCTGAAAAGAGTGCAAAGAAGTTTGACAAGGATGTTGTCAGGACTAATAGGCCAGAGTTATAAGGAGGGGTGGGCCAGGTTCGGATATCATCCCTTGGAATGTACGAGAATGGGGGGGTGTTTTTATGGAGATGCGGGCCATAGATAGGATGAATGCGTAGAGTCATTTTCCCAGAGATTATGGACTGAAAATTACAGGGCATAGTTTTAAGGTGAGAGGGGAAAGATTTAAGAAGGACCTGAGGGGCAACTTCATTATGCAGAGAATGTTTTTGAAATGGAATGGGCTGTCAGAAAAAGTGGTTGAGGCAGGTACAATAGCAACATGTAAAAATGAATTGATACATAGATGGGAAGGGTTGAGAGCGATATGGTTCAAATGTGGGCAATTGGAATTAGTTGAGTGGGCAGCATGGTCAGCTCGGACCAGTTTGGGCTAAAGGGCCAGTTCCCATGCTCGATCACTCTATGATTCAATGACACTCCATTTAAGTCAGTGACACAGTGACACTCCGGCTTACACCAGCCCACACCACCTCACTGTCAGGGGGACACTCTGGGCTACATCAGCTCACACCGTGTCACTGTCAGGGGGACACTCCGGGCTACAACAGCCCACACCATGTCACTGTCAAGGGAACACTCTGAGCTATACCATCCCACTCCACATTACTCTCGGGGGACACTCGTGGATAGAGCAGCCCACATCATCTCGCCATGCAGTGGTTTCTATCATTTGATTATCGAAGGTGCTGATGTTACCTACCTGCTTGGTAATGTTCTCTATGAGGTCAGTAATCCCCATCATACACTTGCCGTTTACTATGGAACAGCCCGACCCTCTTTGCCGTGTAGGTAGTCGAGGGCATACCGGTTTTGCTGAGGAGATAGACGTAATTCTAAGAGCATGCCCTTACCTCCTGCTAAGTCCAAGCGGTCTCCTTGCCCAAGCGGGTTGGACCACAAATAAGATAGTTTCAATTTTGATGGCTATTAATTCCTGCAGATCCTCCTCAGGAAAATGTACTGAGAAATGTGTAAGCCAGAAACTGGGCTTTACTGTTACCCAAAGCCATACCACCCCACAAATGCACGCAGAATACAGGTGAAACTGAACGTTTAGTAGGGAAACCCCAGCCCCATTCCCAGGTAATTGGGCAGGGAATAGTAGTTATGAAAACTGCCCCTACAGCTTCAGCACAGGGATTCCCATTTCATTAAGAACAATGAAGACAGTAACTTTGTCTTGGCTGACAAAAATAATATCCAGGTTTAATTTAGATAATAGAGGGGCCTTCCCAATATGAAGCAGGCCTGTCTTTGCGACTACCCTGAAAGTATGGGTAGTCCGTAGCTGCAAAATATGGTCGCACAGGGCTCTTAGGGTGAAAGCTGTTCAATAAAAGTAGTTGGTCTTTCAGTAAGAGATGTGATTATTGTCCCAGACTGATTCCTTCCATCCCACAACTGAGAAGATGGAGGTGCCATTGGGGGTCTCATACTAAGGTGTGTGTCATTAAACACCACAAAGAGCCTGAATATACACAATAACAGAGACACACTCCTCCAGTAGGCTTATGCATGAGATGTGAGGCGCCAAGGGAAGCAGTGGCAGTTGGAACATTGGACCAAGGCCCATGGAATTAACATAGTCACATTCATTTAAGTGCATCCCTATCCTGTACAGTTGTAACAAATTGCATAGGCTTCCCCGGACTAATTATAGGAATTCCACAAGCTAGCAGGTGGGGATAAGTAATAATCAAAGGAAAGATTATATCCAATAAATGTCTAACAGGTATTCCATATTCCGTTGTTGAGATTCAGGAGGGGGATAGGGATCAAAGAGCCCTTTGCTGATGTGAGGGCGTAACAGACCACTTCATGCTGACTGAATATTTTATGATGACTTTGCAAACGCAAATTGGTAGTGAAGGACGACATCTCCCCCTTTCTCTTTTGCGAGGTGCCGATTTAGGCCTCTTTGAGTAGAGGCAATGCTTACGAGGAACACCGAAAGGACAACTGAAATCAAACTGGCAAAAAACACCTTGACAGGGTAAAGACCATTGAGACTTGTACTGTAAATGAACTGTCCGATCTTCTTGGTGCAGTTGACTATTGCGGCAGTCATTCTTGGTAACATTCCATGCATCAAAGGAATCAGTTTCCCGGGCAAATAAGGACATCTTTTCAGCTTAAACGGTACACAATTTCTGGTTGCTCAGGATCACACAGGTACACAGCCCCTTCTTCAGCACTAATACTGACGACAACGAGTCCACATAAGTTCGACCTTCATCATAATGGCCGTTCTGCATTAAAGATTAGGGTATGTAAAACAGAGGAAGAATTACGATTCGAAGCATGCAGCTGTATCATAGTAGTCTGGTTTGTTACCAACTGATTCCGTTTCGTCTTCCAGGTCCCCATCGTCTCCACCTCCATCATCACCACCAACACAACCCACCCCACCCCGGAAGGGGCTCATCTATTGACCTTGAAATGATGACGGTGAACCCAGGTGGAATGCCCGGCGACCTCAACATCAATCAGGCTGGTGAGGAGAACATGGGAGGGCCTTTGCCATTGAGATTGGAGGCTGCGGCTTGTCCAAATCATGATGAGAATAAAGAGTTGGGATATTCAATAGTTGGGATATTGTTGAGCGAGGGGAGAAGCACAGACCTTAGAATAAAGATCTCCCAAAACTTTGGTAAAAGAAAGAACACAGGAGGACGTATGCTCAGTCAAATGTTTGAAAGGAATAGGGGAGGAGGCATCATTCCAAGGCGAGAGGACAGCTCGACCTCGGATGATTTCGGCTAGGGACAAGCGGGTTTTCCCCACAGGAGTTTATTGTAGGTGGAACAATACTAGCGGCACCACCCTAACCCAGGAAAGACCTGTCTCAGAAGTCCATTTGGTAAGTTTAATTTTCAGACTCTGGTCACCATGCAGCCTGTGGGCAATAAGCACAATGAAGTTGGTGGTGGATCCCAAAATGAGAGCATAATTCCTCATTAATATCTCCAATAAAATGGAGGGCATTGTCAGAACGTAGCCAAAAGCAAATGTCAAAGCAGGTAATAATCACCTTGAGTAAAATATTTACAACAATTTTAACAGTAGCGTTGGAAGTGCAGTAAGCTTCTACCCATCAAGGAAAAAAAAATCAACAATGACCAAAACATACTTATAGTGCTGACAACTTTGCAACTCAATGAATTCTTTAAACACCTTTTGAAGTTGGTAATGTTTTATCAGAGATCGACTCACACTTGTCTGAGAACATAGAACATAGAAAGTACAGCACAGAACAGTCCCTTTGACCCACGATGTTGTGCCGAGATTTAATCCTAATGTAAAATATAGTAACAACCTACCCACCACTCACCTCACTGCTATGCATGTGCATGTCCAGCAGTCGCTTAAATGTCCCCAATGACTCTGCTCCCACCACGACCAGTGATAACGCATTCCATGCATTCACCACTCTCTGTGTAAAAAAGAAACTACCTCTGACATCTCCTTTATACCTTCCTCCTAGTATTTTCAAACTATGAGTTCGAGTACCAGTCCTTCCTGCCGTGGGGAAAATTCTCTGGCTATTGACTATCTGTTCCTCTCATTATTTTGTACACCTCTGTTTGGTCTCTTCTCTTCCTCCTTCTCTCCAGAGAGAAACGTCCGAGCCTATTCAACCATTCTTCATAAGGCAAGCCCTCCAGTCCAAGCAGCATCCTGGTAACCATCTTTGCACCCTGTCCCAAGCCTCTGTATCTTTCCTATAGTAGGGCGACCAGAACGGGACATAATATTCCAAGTATTGCCTCACCATGGACTTGTGGAGCTGCAGCAAAACCTCACAGCTCTCAAACTCTATCCCCCTGTTAATGAAGGCCAAAACACCATATGCTTTCTTAACAAACCAATCCACTTGTGTGCAACTTTGAGGAATATATATACTTGCACACCAAGATACCTCTATTCCTCCACACTGCCAAGAATCCTGTCTTTAATCCTATATTCAGCATTCGAGTTCCACCTTCCAAAATGCATCACTTCGCATTTATCCAGGCTGAACTCAATCTGCCATTTCTCAGCCCAGCTCTGCATTTTATGTCGCGCTGCAGCCTGCATAGCCCTCTATACTATCAACGACATCTCCAAACTTTGTGTCATCTGCAAATTTACTAACCCACACCTCAACCTCCTCATCCAAGTCATTTATAAAAACTACAAAGATCAGAGGCGCAAGTACAGAACCCTGCGAGACCCCACTTAACACTGTCGTCCAGGCAGAATACTCTCCATCTACAGCCATTCTCTGCTTTATGTCAGCCAGCCAATTCTGTATATACCTGTTTAATGCCTGGAAACAGAGTGTTGATGGAGGGTTGTCTGTGTATGTCTGATTAATGGTCGGTGATCGGGTGGTGGCGCAAGGTTGTGTGTGTTTTCTGTACATATCTGTTTAATGACAGGAGACAGACTGGTGGTGGTCGAAGATTGTGTGTGTATTTCTGTGCATATCTGCTCAATGGAAGGAGAATAGGGTGGTGGAGGATTGTGTGTGTGTGTGTTTCTGTGTATCTCTGTTTAATGGCAGGAGATAGGGTTATCGTGTAGTGATTATAGCATATCTATTTAAGTACTGGAGACAGGGGAATGGTAGAGGGTTATGCGTGTGTATTTCTATGTATATCTGCTCAATGGCAGGAGAACAGGGTGGTGGTGGAGGGTTGTGTGTTTGTGTTTCTGTGTATATGTGCGTAATGGTAGGAGACAGGGTGGTGGTGTGTGTGTTTCTGTGTATATCTGTTCAATGGCAGGAGACAGGGTGGTCGTGGAGGGTTGTCTGTGTGTTCCTGCATATATCTGCTTAATGGCAGGAGGAACGTTGTTCATGGAATATTGTGATTGTATGTGTGTTTCTGCGTATATCTACTTAATGGCAGGAGACAGGGTGGTGATGGAGGGTTGTGCATGTCTGTGCGTTTTTGTGTATATCTGTTTAAGGGCAGTAGGCAGGGTGTTCGTGGAAGGTTGTGTGGGTGTATTTCCATGTATAGCTGTTTTATGACAGGAGTCAGGGTAGTGAAGGAGGTTTGAGTGAGTGTGCGTGTGTGTTTCTGTGCATATGTGCTTAATGGCACGAGACAGGGTGGTGATAGAGGTTAGATATCTGTGTTTCTGTGTCTAAGTGCTTACTTCTAGGAGATAGGGTGGTGGTGGAGGATTTTGTGTGTTTGCGTTTCTATGTATGTCTGTTAAATGGCAGGAGACAGCGTGTTGGTGAAGGGTTGTCTGTGTGTTTTTTTCTGAGTCTGTCTGTTTCATGCTGGTGTTAGGGTGATGGTGAAGGGATGTGTATATTTTTCTGTATTTACCTGCTCAATGCCAGGAGGCAGACTGGTGTTGATGGAGGGTTGTGTGTGTGTCTGTTTCTGTGTATATATGATTAATTGCAGGAAACAGGGTGACGGTAGAGCGTTGTGCATGTATGTGTGTTTCTGTGTATATCTGATTAACGGCAGGAAACAGGGTGGTGGTCGAGGGATATGTGTGTGTTTGTGTATATATCTGCTTAGTGGCAGGAGACAGGGTGGTGGTGGAGGGTATAGTGTCTGTGTTTCTGTGTCTATGTGCTTACTGGGAGTAGACAGGGTGGTGGTGGAGGATTCTGTACGCATTTGCGTTTCTGCATCAGTAGGCACGGTGTTCATAGAATATAGAACATTACAGCGCAATGCAGGCCCTTGGGCCCTCGATGTTGCGCCGACCTGTCATACCAATCTGATGCCCATCTAACCTACACTCTTCCATGTATGTACATATGCTTATCCAATGACGACTTAAATTAACGTAAAGTTGGCAAATCTCCTACCATCGCAGGCAAAGCATTCCATACCCTTATTACTTTCTGAGTAAATAAACTACCTCTGACATCTGTCCTATATCCATCACCCCCCAAATTAAAGCTATGCCCCCTCATGCTCGCCGTCACCATTCTTGGATAAATGCTCTCCCTGTCCACCGTATCTAACCCTCTGATTATCTTAGATATCTCTATTAAGTCACCTCTCAACCTTCTTCTCTCTAACGAACACAGCCTCAAGTCCCTCAGCCTTTCCTCGTAAGACATTCTCTCCATACCAGGCAACATCCTAGCAAGTATCTTCTGCACCCTTTCCAAAGCTTCCACATCCTTCTTATAATGCAGTGACCAGAACTGTACACAATACTCCAAGTGCAGCCGGACTAGAGTTTTGTACAGCTGTAGCATGACCTCATGGTTCTGGAACTCGATCCCTCTATTAATAAAAGCTAAAACACGGTATGCCTTTTTTAACAACACAGTCAACCTTGGTGGCAACTTTCAAGGATCTGTGTACCTGGACACCGAGATCTCTCTGCTCATCTACACTACCAAGAATCTTACCATTAGCCCAGTACTTTGCATTCCTGTTACTCCGACCAAGTTCATCACCTCACACTTGTCTGCATTAAACTCCATTCGCCACCTCTCAGCCCAGCTCTGCAGCTTTTCTATGTCTCTCTGTAACCTACAACATCCTTCGTCACTATCCACAACTCCATCGACCTCAGTGTCGTCTGCAAATTTACTAACCCACCCTTCTACGCCCTCATTCAGGTCATTTATAAAAATGACGAACAGCAGTGGACCCAACACCGACCCTTGCAGCACGCCACTAGTAACTGGACCCCAGGATGAACATTTCCTATCAAACACCACCCTTTGTCTTCTTTCAGCAAGCCAATAACTGATCCAAACTACTATATCTCCCACAATCCCATTCCTCCACTTTTTGTATATTAGCCTTCTGTGGAGAACCTTATCGAACGCCTTGCTTAAATCCATATACATCACATCAACCGGTTTACTCTCATCTACCTGTTGAGTCACCTTCTCAAAGAACTCAATACGGTTTGTGAGGCACGACTTAACCTTCACAAACCGTGCTGACTATCCATAATCAAATTATTCTTTTCCAGATGATTATACATCCTATCTCTTATAATCTTTTCCAACACTTTACCAACAACTGAAGTAAGGCTTACTGGTCTATAATTACCAGGGTTGTCTCTACTCCCCTGCTTGAATAGGGGAACCACATTTGCTGTCCTCCAGTTTTCTGGCACTATTCCTGTAGACAATGACGATTTAAATATCAATGCTAAAGGCTCGGCAATCTCCTCCCTGGCTTTCCAGAGGATCCCAGGCTAAATACCATCCGGCCCAGTGGACTTATCTATTTTCACACTCTGCAGGATTTCTAATACCTCTTCCTTGTGAATCTCAATCCCACCTAGTCTAGCATCCTGTATCTCAGTATTCTCCTCGACAACATTGTCGTTTTCTGGAGTGAATACTGTCGAAAAATATTCATTTAGTGCGTCCTCTATCTCCTCCGAGTCCTCACACAACCTCCCATTAATATCCCTAATTGGCCCTAATCTTACTCTTGTCATTCTTTTATTCCTTAAATACCTATAGAAAGCCTTATGGTTTACCCCGATCCTATCGGCCAACAACTTCTCATGTCTCCTCCTGGCTCTTCTGAGTTCTCTCTTTAGGTCTTTCCTGGCTAGATGTAACCCTCAAGTGCCCTAACTGAGCATCCACATCTCATCCTAACATAAGCCTCCCTCTTCCTCTTGACCAGAGATTCCACTTCCTTTGTAAACCACGGCTCCCGCGCTCTACAGCTTCCTCCCTGCCTGACAGGTACATATTTATCTAGGATACTCAGGAGCATTTCCTTGAATAAGCTCCACATTTGTAATGTGCCCATTCCCTGTAGGTTCCTTCCCCATCCTATACTTCCTAAATCTTGCCTGATCGCATAGTAACTGCCATTCCCTCAGATGTAAATTTCGTGGAAGTTTGTCTGTGTGTGTGTATTTCCGTGTATAACTGTTTGATGACAGGAGACAGGGTGGTCAATGAGATTTGAGTGACTGAGTGTGTGTGTGTGTTTGTGTGTGTGTGTGTGTGTGTGTGTGTGTGTGTGTGTGTGTGTGTGTGTGTGTGTGTGTGTGTCCGTATATATGTGCTTACTGGCACGAAACAGTTTAGTGTGTGTATGTTTTTGTGTATATCTGTCCAATGGCAGGAAGCAGGGTGTTCATGGAGTTTTGTGTGTGTGTGGATGTGAGTTTCTGCATATATCTTTTTCATGGCAGGAGACAGGGTGGTGGTCGAGAGTAGGTTGTCTGTGTTTCTGTGTCTATGTGCTTAGGAGATAGGGTAGGAGATAGGGTGGTGGTGGATGGGTGTGTGTGAGTGTGTTTCTGTGTATATCGGTTTAATGTCAGGAGACAGAGTGTTGGTGGGGGGATGTTTGTGTGTGTTTTATTTTCTGTATATGTATGTTTAATGGTATGTGGTAGGTGGTGGTGCATGGTTGTGTGTGTTTTTCTGTCTATATCTCCTTAATTACAGGAGACAGACTGGTGGTGGTGGAGGGTTGTGCGTGTGTTTTCGTGTATATCTATTTAATGGCAGGAGGCAGGGTGGTCGTGGAGGTTTGTGTGCGTGCGTGTTTCTGTGCATATCTGATTAACGGCAGGAAACAGGGTGGTGGTCGAGGGAAGTGTGAGTGTTTTTGAGGATATCTGTTTAATGGCAGGAGACAGGGTGGTCGTGGAGGGGTGTGTGCGTGCTTTTGTGTATATCTGATTAACGGCAGGAAACAGGGTAGTGGTTGAGGGATGTGTGTGTTTGTGTGTATGTCTGCTTAAAGGCAGGAGACATGGTGGTGGAGGAGGGTTGTGCGTTGGTTTCGGTGTCTACCTGCTTAATGTCAGGAGGCAGGGTAGTCATATTGGGTTGTGTGCGTGTGTGTTAATGTGTATATCTATTTAAGGGCTAGAGACAGGGTGGTGGTGGGGGGTGCTCTGTGCGTGTTTCTGTGTATAACTGTTAATGGCAGGTGGCTTGTTGGTGGTGAAGCGTTCTGTGTGTTTCTGCGTATATGTGCTTAATGGCAGGAGACATGATGGTGTGTGTGTGTTTCTCTGTATACCTGTTCAATGGCAGGAGGAAGGATGGTCATTGAGGGTTGTGTGTGTTTCTGTGTATCCCTATTCAATGGCAGGAGACACGGTGGTGTTGGAGGGTAGAGTGTCTGTGTTTCTGTGTCTGTGTGCTTAGTGGCAGATGACAGGGTGGTGGTGGAGGGTTGTGTATGTTTCTGTGTATATCTTTTTAAGCTCAATAGACAGGGTGTTCGTAAAAGTTTGTATGTGTGTTTCTGTGTATATCTGTTTAATGGCAGGTGACAGGGTGGTGGTCGAGGTTGGTGTGTGTGTGTGTTTCTGTGTATATATGTTTAATTGCAGGAGACAGGCTGATGGTGAAGGGTGGTATGTGTTAGTTTCTGAGTATATCTGTTTTATGGCAGGAGACGTGGTGGTGCTTGAGGGTTGTGCGTGTGTTTCTGTGTATATCTGCTTAATGGCAGGCATCAAGATGTTGGTCGGGGGTTTTGTGCGTGTTTGTGTGTGTGTGCGTTTCTATGTATATCTGTTTAATGGCAGAAAGCAATGTGGTGGTTAACAGTTGTGTTTGTGCATTTCTACGTATATCTGTTTAATCGCAGGGGATAGAGTTGTGGTGGAGGGTTGTGCGTGTATGTGTTTCTGTGCATGTCTGTTTAATGGCAGGAGAAAGGGTGATGGTGTTTCTGTTTATATCTGTTTAATCGCCGGAGAGAGTATGATAGTGGAGGGTTGTGTGTGTGTGTGTGTTCATGTGTATATCTGATTCATGGCAGCAAACATGGTGGTGGTGGAGGGTTCTGTATATGTGTATATCTGTTTCAGGGCAGGAGACATGATGGTGGTCGACGGATGTGTGTGTGTACTTCTGTGTATATCTGCTAAATGGCAGCAGAACAGGGTGGTGGTGGACGGACGCGTGTGTGTTTGTGTGTATATATGTATAGATGGAAATGTGTTGCTGGAGAAGCGCAGCAGGTCAGGCAGCATCTAGGGAACAGGAGAATCGACGTTTCGGGCATCAGCCCTTCTTCAGGAATGAGGAAAGTTTGTATATATGTATACTTGTGTGTATATCAGCAGACAGGGTGGTGGTCGACGATTGTGTGTGTGTTTTTCTGTGTATATCTGTTTAGTGGCAGGAGAAATGGTGGTGGTGAAGTGTAGAGTGCGTGTTTGTGTGTATATCTACTTAATGGCAGGGAATAAGGTAGTGGTGAAGGGTTGTGTGTGTGTGTTTCTGCATATATCTGTTTAATGGCTGCTGACAGGGTGGTAGTGGTGGGTTGTGTGTGTGAGTGCTTCTGTATATATCTGTTGAATTGCAGGAGACAGGGTGGTAGTGGAGGGTTGTGTATGTGCGTTTCTGTATATATCTATTGAATTGCAGGAGACAGGGTGGTAGTGGAGGGTTGTGTGTGTGCTTCTGTGTACATCTGATCATTGGCAAAAACAACTTGCTTGCGTAGTGGTGTGTATGTAGTTCTGTGTATCCCTGTTTAATGGCAGGAGACAGAATGGTAGTGGAGGTTTGTTTGTGTGTGTGTTTCTGTGTATAATTGATTTATGGCAGCAAACAGGGTGGTGGGGAGGGTTCTCTGTGTGTGTGTTTCTGTGTATACCTGTTTAATTGCAGGAGACAGGATGGTGGTGGAGGTTGATGTGTGTGTGTGTTTCTGTGTATATCTGTTTAATTGCAGGAGACAGGTTAGTGGTGGAGGATGGTATATGTTTGTTTCTGATTATATCTGATTCATGGCAGGAGACATGGCGGCGGTTGATGGTTGTGCGTGTGTATCTGTGTATATCTGCCTCATGGCAGAAAACAATGTGGTGGTGCACGGTTGTGTGTTTGTGTATTTCTACGTATATCTGTTTAATGACAGGAGACAGGGTTATGGTGGACGGTGGTGTGTGTGTATGTTTCTGTGTATATCTGTTTAATGATAGGCGAGGGGTGGTCGTGGTGGTGTGTGTATGTTTGTGTATATCTGTTTAATGACAGGAGACAGGGTGGTGGTGGAGGTTGGTGAGTGTGTGTTTCTGTATATAATTGTTTAATGAATGTAGACAGGGTGGTCGTGGAGGCTTGTGTGTGCGTTTCTGTGTATATCTGCTTAATGACAGGAAACAAATTGGTTCTCAATGCTTGTGTGTGCGTGTGTGTGTGTGTGTTTCTGTGTACATCTGTTTAATGGCAGAAAACGATGTGATAGTGGAGGGTTGCGTGTTTGTGTGTTTCTCTCTATGTCTGTTTAATGGCAGGAGACAGGGTAGTGCTGAAGATATGTCTTTATGTTTCTGTATATATCTATTTAATTGCCGGAGACAGAGTGGTGGAGGAGGGTGGTGTGTGTGTGTGTGTTTGTGTGTCAATATGTTTAATTGCAGGAGACAGTGTGGTGTTGGAGGAATGAATGTGGGTGTTTCTGTGCATATATTTATAATGATGGGAGACTGGGTGTTGGTGGGTTGTTTGTATGTTTCTATAAATATCTGTTTAGTTGCTTAATGACAGGAAACAAATTGCTGTTCAAAGGTTGTGTGTGCGTGTGTGTGTGCGTGTGTTTCTGTGTGTTTCTGTGTATGTCTGTTCAATGGCAGGAGACAGGGTGTTGGTGTCGAGATGTGTGTGTGTTTTGTTTATATCTGTTTAGTCACCGGAGAGTGTGTGATTGGGGAGGATTGAGTGTGTGTATGTGTATGTTTATGTGCATATCTGATTAATGGCAGCAAACAGGGTGGTGGTGGAGGGTTCAGTATGTGTGTGTGCTTCTGTGTAGATCTGTTTTAGGGCAGGAGACAGGGTGATGGTCGAGGGTTGTGTGTGTGTATTTCTATGTATATCTGCTCAATGGCACGAGAACAGTGTGGTGGTGGAGGGTTGTGTGTGTGTGTGTGTGTGTTTCTGTGTATATATGTTTAATGACAGGAGACAGAGTGTTGGTGTAGGGTTGTCTGTGCGGTTTTTTTTTTCTGTGCTAGTCTATTTAATGGTAGTTGATAAGGTGATGGTGCAGGGTTGTGTGCGTCTTTCTGTATATATCTGCTTAGTGACAGGAGACAGACTGGTGTTTGTGGAGGGTTGTGTGTATGTGTGTTTCTGTGTATATCTGTTTAATGGCAGGAGACAGGGTGGTGCTGAAGATATGCGTGTATGTTTCTGTCTATATCTGTTTAATGGCAGGAGATAGGGTGGTTCTGAAGATATGCGTGTATATTTCTGTGTATATCTGTTTATTTGCAGGAGACAGGGTATTGGAGGAGGACTGTATGTGTGTGTTTCTGTGTATATATGTTTAATTTCAGGATACAGGGTGGTGGTGGAGGATTGTGTGTGTGTTTGTTTCTGTGTATATTTATTTAAGGGCAGGAGATAGGGTGATGATGGAGGATTGCGTGCATGTTTCTGTGTATATCTGTATAATGACAGGAGACAGGGTTATCGTGGAGGGTTGTGTGTGTGTGTTTCTGTGCATATCTGATTAGTAGCAGGAAACAGGGTGGTGGTCGAGAGATGTGTGTGCGTTTCAGTGCATTTCTGTTTAATGGCAAGAGACAGGGTGGTGATGAAGGATTGTGTGTATTTCTGTGTGCACCTGTTTAATAGCAGGACACAGGGTGTTCGTGGAGTGTTGTGTGTGTGTGTTTCTGTATACATCTATTTAAGGGCTGGAGACAGGGTGGTGGTGGAGGGTAGTGTGCGTGCGTGTTTCCATGTATAACTGTTTAATAACAGGAGACAGTGGTGGAGGTGGGATGTGTGTGTGTTTCTGTGTTTAACTGCTTAATGACAGGAGACAGGGTGGTGCTGGAAATATGTGTGTATGTTTCTGTATGTATCAGTTTAATTGCAGGACACGGTGGTGGAGGAGGCTGGTGTGTGTGTGTTTCTGCGTAAATCTATTTAATGGCAAGACACAGTGTGGTAGTGGAGGGTAGAATATCTGTGTCTATGTGCTTACTTGCAGGAGACAGGATGGTGGTGGAGGGTTGTGTATGTAGGAGTCTTTCTTTGTATATCTGTTTAATGGCAGGAGATAGGATGGTGGCCAAGAGTTGCGTGCGTTTGTTTCTGTGCATATCTGTTTAATGGCAGGAGACAGGGTGGTCGTGGTGGGTTGTGCGTGTGTGTATTTCTGTGTATATCTATTTAATTGCTGAGGACAGGGTGGTGGTGGAGAGATGTGTGTGTGTTTCAGTGCATATATGTTTAATGACAGGGGACAGGGTGGTAGTGGAAGGTGGTGTGTGCATGTTTCTGTGTATATCTGTATAATCGTAGGAGACAGGGTGGTAATGGAGGGTTGTGTGTGTTTGTGTTCCTGTATATACCTGTTTAATGAAAGGAGACAGGGTGGTCGTGGAGAGTTGCTGTATGTTTCTGTAAGTTTCTGTTTAATAACAGGAGACAGCGTGGTGGTGGAGGATAGTGAGTGTGTGTTTCTGTGTATAACTGTTTAATAGCCGGAGACAAGGTGGTGCTGGAGTTTTGTGTGTGTAATTCTGTATATATCTGTTTAATTACAGGAGACAGGTGGAGGGTTGCGTGTGTGTTTCTGTTTAAATCTGCTTAATGACAGGAGACAAATTGGGTGTCAAGGATTGTGTGTGCGTATGTGTGTGTGTGTGTTCCTGTGTATATCTGTTTAATGGCAGAAAACAATGTGGTGGTGGAGGGATGTGTGTGTGTTTCTGTGTATTTCTCTTTATTGACAGGATACAGGGTGTTAGTGGAGGGTTGTGTGTGTGTGTGTTTCTGTGTATATCTGCTTAATCGCGGGAGACAGCGTGGTGGTGGAGGGTCGTGTTGTATGTTTCAATGCATATCTGATGAATAGCAGGAAACAGGGTGTGGTGGAGGCTTGTGTGTGTGTGTTTCTGTGTATATCTGTTTAATGGAAGGAGACAGCGGGATGGTGGAGGGTTGTGTATGTGTGCTTCTGCATAGATTTGTTTATGGGAGGAGACAGGGTGGTGGTGGAAGGTTGTGTGCTTGTGTTTCTGTCTGTACCTTTTTAATAACAGGAGACAGATATTGGTGCAGGTTGGTGTGTATGTGTTTCTGCATATCCCTGCTTAATGGCGGGAGAGAGGGTGGTGGTGGAGGGTTGTGTGTGTGTTTCTGTGTATATCTGCTTCATGACAGGAAACAAATTGGGTGTCAAGGGTTGTGTGTGCGTGTGTGTTTGTGTGCGTGTGTGTTTGTGTGTTTCTGTGTATATCTGTTTAATGGCAGAAAACAATGTGGTGGTGAAGGGTTGTTTGTGTGTGTGTGTTTCTGTTATATTTGTTTAATGGCAGGAGACAGGGAGGTGCTTTAGAGATTTGTGTGAGTTTCTGTATATATCAGTTTATTGACCGGAGGCAAGGTGCTGGAGCAAGGTTGTGTGTGTGTGTGTGCTTCTGCGTATATCTGCTTAATAGCGTGAGACAACGTGGTGGTGGAGGCTTGTGTTGTGTGTTTTAGTGCATATCGGATTACTGGGAAGAAACTGGATTTTGGTGAAGAGTTGTGTGTGTGTGTTTTTGTGTATATCTATTTAATGGAAGGAGACAGGGTAGTGGTGGAAGGTTGTGTGCTTGTGTTTCTGTCTGCACCTGTTTAATAACTGGCTCCGAGGTCAGAGCATCCTCACAATGTGATCTGTCGTTCTCGGAATGTAATGCTACCTCCGCTTTTAGGGTGGAGAACATTCTTTGGGACTCTTATTCTGCAAAACAGACACAGTGACTGTAACTATGCTGCACGGTATGATGTGGAACACGGCCTGCTCAGCTTTGTGCATTTTCCCTGTAGTCCGGTGTGTTTCGTGTTCCGTGTAAACGTGAAAAATGTCCTGTTTTGAGCAATGGGTGACATCATTTAGCAAAGCAAGAATCGAAATTGCAGTCATGTCAAGCAGCTCATGGTAATGTGACAAAATCATAACCGATCATATATTCTCATGCACTCACAGATACATTTGTAGCTGAAAAGAGTCTGAGAAGATAGACTCAGCATACCATTGATTTTTGTCTGGATTGATGGGCTATCATTATCTGCTGCGAAATTGATATTGTAGACGGGCACATCCCAGCAGCTGTGCGAGTCGGAGAGGGGTCATGGAACCCTTTTCACTTGACTTTGCATGTGTTGGTATGCAGGAGCACAATTGGAAGTGCAAGAAAATGGGCGGCTGCGGGCGGCTGGTAGTGTGGCCGAGCGGTCGAAGGCGCTGGATTAAGGCTCCAGTCTCGTCAGAGGCGTGGGTTCGAATCCCACCGCTGCCATTTCTGCTGATCAACTCCAACGACGCCGCTTGTTCAAATGCGGTTTCGACCCCTGCTGCATTTCTGTTTGAAACAGAAGAAAAATGAGTTTGCTTCCCGTGGAATTAACTGTGGTGTGGTAAAGTGCCGAAATTTCCGAAGTGTCTGTGCTGTCACGATCGTGTTCGCCTCCCGCGCGGAAAATCGCAAGCAGCTCTGCTGTTGCTTCACGTTCCAGGCAAGTTGAGTTTTTACTGGAACCGAATGGAGACTGTTATTTCCTCGCTGTTATGAAACAAAGTCCTACGGTGACTCGACTCGTCGTTATTTGGCTTTCTGGCCAATGAGAAAATCGTTCCAATGAATTTCGTTGTCATTTGTTATTGAATTTCTCCCATTTACTTCATCTCCGTCCTGGAGACATCGGAAGGGAAAGGTAATCTAATCGAGACTGTGATTGGTGAAATTCAATTTTTAATGGCCACTCTTATTATGTTCTTTCTGTCTCTCTTTTCAGCATTGTCTCGGAAGTGGTGGTGCACTGAGTCTCCAGTATGTTTGAAAGAGTAGTTTGGAATTGCCCTGTTGTTAGTTGTGAGATTACTTTATGGCTCATGCCCCCGGACTGTCTCATAATAGGCATTCATGCTCGCTGTGTCTGAAAATGCATTTGGTTTGCCAGTTTTGTTTGTGTTCCGTGTTAAATGCTTCCTGTTTTGCGATTCGCTCAATACATTACGTATTAACAGGGTTTCTGAGGTAACTTACAGCTGCAAAAATCCTCAACTGAGAATCTGGGAAAATTTCACGGAGTATGGTCAGTCGGAGCAAAAGTAAGGAAGTCGTTCGTTTCTGCAGTGTTTCACAATACCACCTTTCCCGTGAGCAGTCGAACAGACTAAATGATTGTGCCACAGACTGCGACGCCGAGCTCCGCTAAAAAGTAATCCTTTAAAGCCGGTGTAAGCAACACAACGTTATTGGAGTACACCGCGTGGCAACAGATGCTTCGGTGTATCACGTCCATGCTCACCACATAGCCAAAATTAAACAAGTCCCATGAAACAACGAGCTATTGGAAACAGAAAGGTGAAAGGTCGAATGGCTTCAACTGTCAGTGCTGGATGCCACTGAGCCGCAGCACGGCTGGCTGAGGCTGGTTTCTGTAGTGTAGTGGTCATCACGCTCGCCTTACACGCGAAAGGTGCCCATTTCGAAAGTGGGCAGAAACTGCTTTGTTCTTCAACTCCGGCCTTTTACATGGTGAAGAACGGAGCTTTCTTGCTTGCTTTCCCATCTGCAAACCTCTCTTCGAATTTGCTTGAACAAATGTGCTCTCGTAGTGAAATGTAATGCAACTCCATTTAATTACTGTGCAAAGCATTGTAAAGTTTTTCTCCAACCTGGTTCTGTTCATATGCCATTCCGTTTGAGAATGTAGCTACCGCCTTCTGATCCTTTCACGAAGAGCATTTGCATTCCTTGCGCAGGCGGCCCGGTTCAAAGACAGGGAAGAAGCTGATGCGCTGGTGTCACAGCGCACCACGGATTCCTGAACGAGTCTGTCTGTCAAATGTACCCCAAAGTCGTCTCTGAAATACCTCATTTGGAAGCTGTCTGTCGTTATTCAACGTGCGAGAGTTGGCACCAAAGGTCCTGAATCATGTTTTGGAGCAGTTCGCACGTTAGTGGCCCATTCAATCAGCAACAGCAACGAAAGAAATTACACTCTCAGAGGAACCTCTGGACCTGTGCTTTCATAGCGTCGCTAGTATTAAGGTGCGCCACGTGATCTAAGCAACCTCGGAACTGAAACGGAGGAATCGACAGAGAGGCTACAGAATGACATCGCATCCATTTGGTTTTCTTTCAATCACTGACGAGCAGGAAAATGTACACGGGGAGGGCGTGTGGGGAAGTGAGGCAGTTGCAGCTCTGGTGAAATTCCTTCTTTGTGATTCACTCAGCAACCAGAGACGTGAAGATGACTCAGGCGTGAGAGCTCTTCACAACGAGAACAAAAAGCACTCAAGGGCAGTTAGCACCTCTTCCGGAGTGGGGGTGGGGTGAGGTAATTATCTTTTGACTTCTGTTACTATGTTCAGAAACTGCCTTTTAGATTGACGTTTACAGAAACTGCATTTCTAATAAGCACCATGGAATTTAGCAAAATTTATTGAGTCGCTTCTCCTCGAATCCCACACAGGTTTCCAACTCAGTTGGTATCCATGTGGCTCATGTCCAGGAATGAACATCTCTGCAGCAAATTGCACGGTTAAGGTAAAAGGCAAGGAAAGTGGCATCTCAAACTGGCTCCGAGGTCAGAGCATTCTCACAATGTGATCTGTCGTTCTCGGATTGTAATGCGACCTCCGGTTTTAGGGTGGAGAACATTCTTTAGGACTCTTATTCTGAAAAAAAAACAGACACAGTGACTGAACCTATGCTGCACGGTATGATGTGGAACACGGCCTGCTCAGGTTTGTGCATTTTCAGTGTAGTCCGGTGTGTTTCGTGTTCCGTGTAAACGTGGAAGTCGTCCTGTTTCGAGCAATGGGTGAAATCATTTAGCAAAGCAAGAATGGAAATTCCCGTAATGTCAAGGAGCTCATGGTTATTTGACCAAATCATAAGCGAACCCATATTCTCACGCACTCACAGATACATTTGTAGCTGAAAAGAGTCTGAGAAGATAGACTCAGCTTACCATTGATTTTTGTCTGGATTGATGGGCTATCAATATCTGCTGCGAACAGACTAAATGATTGTGCCACAGACTGCGATGGCAAACTCCGCTAAAAAGTAATCCTTTAAAGCCGGTGGAAGCAACACGACGTCATTGGGGTACACAGCATGGAAACAGATACTTCGGTGTATCTCGTCCATGCTCACCACATAGCCAAAATTAAACAAGTCCCGTTCCCCAGCATTTGGCCCCAATCCCTCTAAACGCATCCTATCCAGAAACTCACCCGATTACCTTTGCAATTTTCACCAAAGCTGCAACTGCCTCACTTCCCCACTCGCCCTCCCCGTTTACATTTTCCTGCTCGTCTGTGATTTAAAGAATACCAAATGGATGCGATGTCATTCTGTAGCCTCTCTGTTGATTCCTCCGTTTCAGTTCCAACATGGCGTAGATCACAGGGCGCACCTTAATACTAGCGACGCTATGAAAGCACCCTGTTACCTCAGTGTAGTAACTGGCCACGTGTTTGAAAAAAATGACCGTCTAAAGAGTAACTCACCCAAACACTTTTCCCGATCATATTTCTTCACATTTACTGCTGACAATACACATTTTCCTGAACGCAATGTGCAATTTAGCATGGCCAGCTCACCTAATCTGCACATCTTTGAATTGTGGAGGACACCACAGCAAAGTCACATAGAATTGGGGAGAACGTGCAAACTCCCCACAGTCACCCGATGAGGAAATCAAACCGATGTCCCTGGCGCTGAGAGGAAGTATTGCTAACCACTGAGGTACCATGTAATCTTATGCAATAAGTAAAATCAGTGAAAGATTCGAAAAAAACAAGTTTCAAATGAACACTCTCCGATATTGTCAAAGCATGTAAATCTTGCATTCAATACGAATAGGTGTATGGGAAGCAAAAAAAAAACAAAATCCCGCCAATTCATGAATGAACAATAATTAAAAATTTAATTTAATCAAAGGTCATAACAATATTTCGACGAATTGCAACTTTTAATAACAAATGTAGGTAATTACATGACTAATGAATAATTGGAAGTGGCATATATTTACTTAACGCTGACTTGTTTTTCCCTTGTTACACAGCAGAATAACAATGTGTGTATGTGTATGTTCGAAATGTTTGAATCAAGCTCTTTCTAACAAAATAACTAATGACTTACGATCACTTAGCATTGTCACCTTTAAGACCACAACATTCTCAAATATTTTACAGGAATTTACAACCGGAACAACAAGATAATTTCTTTTCATAGGAACCCAAAGAGAGTAAGTCGCAGACACTGAGAATTAGTGAGTCAGTGCAAGCATTCAACTGAAGACAACATCCCTTCTTTCCAAAAATGTTCAAAATTTAAAAAATCAAAATTTATTGCCATTGTTGAATGAAAGAATAAAGAGGTGCTAATTCTTTTTCATTTGATTTTGTTGCATGAAACATCCATAAGTTGCATTTTGATTACAAACACAATAAATGTGCGCATTGAAGCCAAGTAATTAATTGAATTCAACTATGTTTCAACGGTAAAGTAAAAATTGATATTTACAATGATTGAGAGATTGTGCACTGCAATATCTATACAGTGGTTCATGTACTGTCCCATAATTCAACATTTGTGCAACCTATTAGATTGCATAATTATTATTTTTATTATAAATCAGCAACAATTGATTTATCAAAATCTGTCAATGCATTAAGGAAGAATGAAAAATGTATTTTTCCAAGTGATTGAGCAATATCTGGAAATGAACTGGAATTAATTCAGTGAAAAGTAATTACATTTTCCTGAATTTTAAGGCTGAGATTACCGTGATCATTCAAATGAGCAAAACATCAGATATTTACAATGACGTTGGATGGGAAGTCAATGTGGAGTAGTTGACCTGAAAAATAAATGCATTTTCATACTGTACTATTAGTACTCAGAAATAATGGATTAAATCTAAATGTGAATCTCACTAGACTTGTTCAAAAGACTTTCTTAAATAATTGTGCCATTATTGTAATGGCAATGACTTGATAAGTAATGCTGTCTTTTGAAGAATTAAACTGATTCAATATTTCAAAAGCACTTTGCTGTGATGTTGATTGGATATTTATTAAGATTAGTAAAGTGAGGAATAAAACATCGTACCTAGCTTTATGGATTGAAGAAAAATGAGCCATTCAGTGACTTTTGAGCGAAATGCTTCTTCTTTTTAAAGTCAAAAATGTACGTAATGCAGAATTGTTAATTTCCATCCAGTGGATTCCTTGTAGAGATATGTTACATCGATTTTATGATTAATATTATGATCATTGTTTAAAGAGTTGTGTCAGATTTAGAAAGAGAATTAGTAGATCATGAAAGTGAGCCTGAAACTAAACAAACAATGTAGTGAATGACATGTGGTATATAAGCGATTTTAATAATATTGTCATTATTGTACAATGATGAATAATGTTGGAATAGAAATGACAAAAAATCAACACCGTCAAAGCAGTTCTTTTCTTACAATGAAATGAAAACAATAATCATTTTGTAGCATGCATGGTTTGAAATAGCAGTTTTTCAATGTGACATATACAGTGAAGATTAACCTTTTTGCAAAAATGTAGGAATTTCACAAATTGAAATGCAGTGTTTGTTCAATTTGTAATGAAAATGGTTATAATTTGAATGGTCTCTTGTACACACACAACAAAAAAGGAGCGAAAAGATTGTCAGAATGACAAAAATTTGCTTCATAATGCTATTGTAGTACAGTCAATATCCGTGATAAAGTAGAATTATTGGTTTAAACAATATAAATCAACATTTACGACTGAACTGAAATATATCACATCAATTGCATTAACTGCATAGAATAGTAAGTAAATGCTTACTGTTGTCATTTGTCCTAGAAACAATAAGATACTTCCTCAGGTTATTCCACTGAATAGTAATCAGCTGACGATGAATATTTTTGTGTCGCTTTATGTGCACTGTTTTGTGTGAACATTGATTTCAATAAATTTAGATATTTACATGAATTAGGAACAGACTGATAACTGGGTGTGAAAGATCTTATTTAAGATTAGGCAATTTTTAGTCTTCACTAGATTTGTTGAACAAAACACACTTAAGACATCATGCAATAAATGAGATTAGAGAGAAATATGCAAATTCAATTTTCAAATGAATGCACTCGGATAATTTCACAGCATTTCAATCTTAAATTCAATATAAATAGGTGAGTGGAAAACTAAAAACAAATTTCAAACAGTTCATAAATAGATCAATAACAAAAAATGATATATAGTAGGAAGTGGCATTTGTTTATTTTACTGAAGAACTTGATTTTTTTCTCATATTTATACTTTTGAAGCATCAAGTTCAATGTGCAATCTGAACTCAGCTCTTCAGAACAAAAGAAAATCAAGGAATATATTCACTTTGCATATTTCATCTTCGTGAGTGCAACATTATCAAATATTTTGGAAAGAATATTGATTGTGAGGAATTAGATACATTCTTTTATTAGCGAACTGAAGAAAATATATAGGAGATACTGTGATTATTGGAATGAACAACAAATGGAAGCATATCTAATGTTGAATTGAAAGGCAATTCTTTCGATTCTTAGATATTTTCTAATCAACATTCAGAGCTGCTCTGGCACAACCCTATGCAAGGTGGGAATAGAAATTGTACCCGCTGATGGTAGTGAACAGAGACACTACCATGGTAGTGAACAGAGACACTACCATAGTTGCAAAAGATTCATTCATAACATTACCAACAAAGCTGGGCAGGGCTGAAAACTAATCAGATGTTTATTGTGATGATTGGATTGAAATTAAATGGTTAGATACTGTGTGTAATCTACTGAAAATTCAGTAGCAATTTACAATAATGATGGGAGTTAACAAATGTCTTAATTAAAAATGATTTTTACGATCACTTGTGGAACGACAAATTGACAGAATTGTGTGATTACTGTGCATTATAAATAAAAATGAATACAATTATTCTATATGTTCATAAGTTTCTCCCTTCCTGAAATGCAAATTAAAATGTTTTTGATCTACACGGAAATTGAAACAAAATGATGAGTTGGTCAGTCAATGTGCCTATTCAGCTGAAGACAACCTTCATTCCTTCTGAAAATGTACGATTTCTAAGAAGTCACCATTTCCTGTGGTTGTTTAATGAAATAAGAGAGATGCCAGCCCTTGTTTGTGTGCTTCAAAACATTCATGGGGATTTAAATGATTTGCACATGAAAAATATTCAATTGTTGTTGTGATAAAAAACACAATAAATGATAACATCGAAGTGATTTCCAATCAGACCAATTCAAAAGTGTTTCCAGGTTTAAAATGAAAAGCAATATTCAGAATGATTTAGAGATTGTACATTGCAAAGTCCTTGCATTAGTTATTGTAACAAAACATAGTTTCACATGTACACCCCTTACCAAATTGAACAATTATTAGGTATTGGCAACAAATCGATTTGAAAACTTTTATTAATGAATTTAAGAATAATGAGGTATCTCCTCTTACTATTCAACTGAATAATGTTCAAAAATGAAGAGAAATATTGCAGTGTAAATTAACTGGCATTCTCTGAATTTCAATGGCTGAAATGACTGTGATCTTTCAAATGAGCAAAAGTCAGATATTTACAAATGATGCTGCAATGGCAATTATTGATCTTTTGTGGGTGTATTGGCCTTATGAAACAGGTTTTAATATTGTAGTAAACACTAAGAAACATGGAAGATATAAAATGCACATTGTGCTTGTGAGAAAGCCTAAGTTGAAATATTACATAATTATTCTAACTGATAATTGTTTCTAAAATCCTGATAAATAAATTGACTTAATATTTTGAATGCACTTTGCTCTGATGACGATTGTATATTCATTAAGATTAATAAACTGAAAATTAAAATATAAAACGTGGCTTTAATAATTTAAAAAACTCAGCAACAATTGCACGCAGTTCAACATTTTTTTTGGTCGGTTCATGTCTATTTTATTAATGTAACTTTAATCATGATAAATGGTTAGACAAATGTCAAAACTAGGAAGAAAATAATTAGGCCGGGAAAGTGAGTATTATTATGAACAAAACATCGAGTTAATGACATTTGGTACAGGAAGTCATTTTGTAGGAAATGACTAATAATTGTGTGATTATTGCTCATTGGCAACTAATGTTGGAAGAAAATAAAGCTATCTCAAAATGAAATTAAAATAAATATCATGTTGGAGGTCACATGATTTGAAAAATGGAAATTGTCACTTATTGTGACATTTGAGCTGAAGAATCGTTCTTCCCTCAAACCCCCCCCCCCCCCCCCCCCCCCCCCCCCCCCCCCGCCGGTAGTCTTCTCAATAATTTAAAATTCAGTATTAGTAAACTAAATGACAAATGGATGTACCTACATTGTTATCTTGCACACAAAAAAAAAACTAAAAATAAAATAACATAGAAGTGATATCGCTCTGCAAGTAATCATTTCACAGATAATAAGTGTTTGTATTGAATTTAAATGTCACCATAGCTATTGGAGTGATTTCCCCTGACAGGGGATGAAGACTGAGGAGATAGGCAGAACTCAGGCAAGTGGAAGATGGCTACTCATGCTGCAATCAGTTAATGCAGGGATCATCCCCCGAGGCCAATCTCGGAAGGGAGATCCATGACACACTGTAACATGTACAGTAAAAAGCAGTATTTTTATACACGTTCTATATTATAATGGCCACATGCAATGTGGTTACAGTCCTTCCCTCCTTATACAGACACCCGATCCAGTAGAACACCTAATCTCAGATGGACATTGCTATGGATAGCCCCAGCTTCCTATTGTTTCAAGGTATTTTACAGGTGCTATAATCAGGCCTTGGGATCTCTCTGTGCATTTTATTTCCTCAGATTACAAAATTAATTGCTGCAGTCCTTTGGGCCGCTCACTCTGCCTTATTTACGATTCTCAAGAATATGTAATTAGAAACGTTTTAAATGTTCTGAGCAACTTTAAAATAGTAACTATTTCTGACAATCAAACCCTGTCTGTTTCCGTGATTGCAGCTGTGGAAGTTAGCTGGGCTCTATCCTACAGCTGGTGTTTATTCATTCACTGGGACAATTATTCCTTCATTAATGAAAGTCAGGGTTGGTCATTTTTCTGTATGTTGGCATTGTCTTATCACTACCTGGAATATGACTGTTTGGAATGGCATACTTATGAACTTGGAGTAGGATTGCACAAAATGTTCTCTTTTTTACTTAAGACTGACACAGACTGTTAGTCTTATTTATCTCCCCTCCACCATTTCTGTTTTAATTCCAAGCCAGGTTGATCGGGGCATCCCTACAGAAGCAAATCAATAATGATTTCAGCACTAAAATAAAAATCAGCATTCGCTACCATTAGGAAACAGTACCATGCAATATGCTTACGTCACTGAGACATAATTCCACACTTAAAGCCGACTATATTGTATTTGATCAGTGATTATGTATTAGATATAAGTAACAATTAGTGTTAAAACTGGTCACTGTAAACTTAAAATGACTAGAAATGTCATATTACTATCTGTAACATGTAGAGTTGAACATAGAGAAGGCATGTCAGAAAGGGAAATAGAGAAGGCATGTCAGAAAGGCAAGGTTACATTGATCATGGGAGACTTCAATATGCAGGTGGACTGGGTAAATAATGTTGCAAGTTGATCTAAGGAAAGGGAATTCATGGAATGCTTACAGGATGGCTTTTTGGAACAGCTTGTCATGGAGCCCACAAGAGAGCAGGCTATTCTGGACCTAGTGCTTTGCAATGAACCAGACTCTATAAAAGATCTTAAAGTAAGGGAACCCTTAGGAAGTAGCGACCATAATATGGTAGAGTTCAGCCTGGAATTTGAAAGGCAGAAGGCAAAATCGGATGTAATGGTGTTACAGTTGAATAAAGGTAATTATGAGGGCACGAGAGAGGAACTGACTAAAATAGACTGGAAGCAGAGGCTAATCGGGAAGACAGTAGAGCAAAAATGGCAGGAGTTTGTAGGTATAATTGAGGACACTGTACAGAGGTTCATTCCCAAGAAAAGAAAGATTAACCAGGGAGGGATTAGACAACCTTGGCTGACAAAGGAAGTCAGGAAATGTATTAAAGAAAAAGAGAGATCCTATAAAGTGGCTAAGAACAGTGGGAAATCAGAAGATTGGGAAGGATACAAAAGCAAACAGAGGATAACAAAGAGTGTAATAAGAAAGGAGAGGATCAAATATGAAGGTAGGCTAGCCAGTAATATTAGAAATAAGAGTAAAAGTTTCTTTCAGTACATAAGAAACAAACGACAGGCAAAAGTAGACATTGGGCCACTTCAAACTGATGCAGGAAGCCTAGTGATGGGAGATAAGGAAATAGCAGGAGAACTTAACAAGTACTTTGCATCAGTTTTCACAGTGGAAGACATGAGTAATATCCCAAACATTAAAGGATGTCACGGGGCTGAGTTGAGTATGGTTGCCATTATGAAAGAGATAGTGCTAGAAAAGTTAAAAAGTCTTAAAATTGATAAATCTCCTGGCCCCGATGGGGTACACCCTAGAGTTCTGAGAGACGTGGCTGAGGAAATAGCAGAGGCATTGGTTGAGATCTTTCAAGAGTCACTGGAGTCAGGAAAGGTCCCGGATGATTGGAAGATGGCTGTTGTAACCCCCTTGTTCAAGAAAGGATCAAGGCAAAAGATGAAAAATTATAGGCCAATCAGCTTAACCTCGGTTGTTGGTAAAATTCTAGATTCCATCATTAAGGATGAGGTTTCTAAATTCTTGGAAGAGCAGAGTCTGATTAGAACAAGTCAACATGGATTTAGTAAAGGGAGGTCATGCCTGACAAACCTGTTGGAATTTCTTGAAGAGGTAACAAGTAGGTTAGACCAGGGAAATCCAGTGGATGTGGTCTATCTAGACTTTCAAAAGGCCTTTGATAAGGTGCCACACGGGAGGCTGCTGAGCAAGGTGAGGGCCCATGATGTTCGAGGTGAGCTGCTGGGATGGATTGAGGATTGGCTGTCTAACAGAAGGCAGAGAGTTGGGATATAAGGTTCTTTTTCAGAATGGCAGCCGGTGACAAGCGGTGTCCTGCAGGGTTTGGTGCTGGGGCCACAGCTGTTCGCATTATATATTAATGATTTGGATGAGGGAACCGGGGGCATTCTAGCGAAGTTTGCCGATGGTACGAAGTTAGGTGGACAGGCAGGTAGTACTGAGGAAGTGGGGAGGCTGCAGAAGGATCTAGACAGGTTGGGAGAGTGGTCCAGGAAATGGCTGATAGAATTTAACGTGAGCAAGTGCGAGGTCTTGCACTTTGGCAAAAAGAATAAAAGCATAGACTACTTTCTAAATGGTGAGAAAATTAATAAAGCGAAAGCACAAAGGGATCTGGGAGTGCTAGTCGAGGATTCTCTAAAGGTAAACATGCAGGTTGAGTCTGTGATTAAGAAAGCGAATGCAATGTTGTCTCTTATCTCAAGAGGGTTGGAATATAAAAGCAGAGATGTACTACTAAGACTTTATAAAGCTCTGGTTAGGCCCCATTTGGAGTACTGTGTCCAGTTTTGGTCCCCACACGTCAGGAAGGACATACTGGCACTGGAACGTGTCCAGCGGAGATTCACACGGATGATCCCTGGAATGACAGGTCTAACATATGAGGAACGGCTGAGGATACTGGGATTGTATTCGTTGGAGTTTAGAAGATTAAGGGGAGACTTAATAGAGACGTACAAAATAATACATGGCTTGGAAAAGGTGGATGCTAGGAAATTGTTTCCGTTAGACGAGGAGGCTAGGACCCGTGGACACAGCCTTAGAATTAGAGGGGGTCATTTCAGAACAGAAATGCGGAGACATTTCTTCAGCCAGAGAGTGGTGGGCCTGTGGAATTCATTGCCACGGAGTGCAGTGGAAGCCGGGACGCTAAATGTCTTTAAGGCCGAGATTGATAGATTCTTGTTGTCTAGAGGAATTAAGGGAGACGGGGAGAACGCTGGCAAGTGGAGCTGAAATGCGCATCAGCCATGATTGAATGGCGGAGTGGACTCGATGGGCCGAATGGCCTTACTCCCACTCCTATGTCTTATGGTCTTATGGTCTTATTAATTATTGGAGTCTAAAACAATCAGACGTATCTTCATTTGTATGGCCGAATATTAATCCAATTATTTCTGTGAACATTCAAATGAGAAGATATCAGATATACCCTGGCAGTGTTGAATGAGGAATCATTGCTTGGTTTGTGGTTGTGTTGACATGGAATAAAAGATCAATTTTTCTTTGTGAAATTGGCACTAAGAAATAATGATTTAAATTGAAATGTGAATCTCACGATATTTGTTACAAAACCTAAACTTGAATTACTGTGTGATTGTTGGACTAACAATGAATTGGTAATCTATTTTAGAACACTGACACATTAAGTGATTCAATATTTCCAAACGGATTTGCTGTGAAATTGATTACATAATAATTAGTATCAGTGACCTGAGCATTAGAATGCTGGCATGATGTTTTGGAAAATACATTCGATATGCAGTCATTATTGATCATTCAACATTCTCAGATACTCCTGCAATCTGTACTTGCTGTCTCAGCTTTTCTTCTGTAGAAATACAATATATAATCCATGCAACTTTTCATGTCATGAATTTTCAGACATTTGTGTCAGCATTTCAAAGAAAATAAATCGACCAGGAACATGGGCACCATAGCAAAAAACAGTCAACAGCATTTATAGAGGAAAAATTTAAACATTGTCTCTGAGTAGATACATGAAAAAGTTTAATGGGGAACTGTTAGAATGTACTGAGCTAATTACATTTTTATCATCATGACTGGGGGGAAGCTATCAGAAAACTCGCCTATACTTAGGAATTCCTTTGTCTCAAAACATGTTACTATCAGCATCCTTAGTCGTAAATAATGAAGTTTGATTATTGGTGTGGGAAAGATGTGTAGTGTGTAAATTATAAGAAGGTATCTCTTGCATATATTTGGGATGGTGTGAAAGCGTGATGTTTGCTGTGGTTATTCATCTTAAGAACAATACAGTACTGCCAAAAGGTTTTGCACTGAACAGTAATTAGGTGACCTTGAATACCATCGTGTGGCTTTATGTGCAGTGATTACTTTTATTACAAGATCTTTGAGATATTTTCCATGATTTGTAAAATGATTAATAATTTTGTGACAAACGTCCACATGTGGTCATGAGCTGGATTTAACGAATCCAATGTTTGGTGTGAAATCCCTTCATTGTTGACATTTACAAGCAAGGTGGAAAATGCTCAGGCTGGAAGTCAAGGTGCATGAAAATCTGATTCATCCTGGAGCTGATTGATTCTAGCTGCTGTTTGACTTAGTTTGATTAATTTTGTATTTGCCCCGATTTCTCTGCCTATAGGTGAATTTAGAACATTCAATTTCTGTCCAAGGGTCACTTCACATCACTGTAGAGTTAAAATATAATTCACATATTGTGAAAACAATGAATTTTCAATTAAAGTTTGTGTTTTAACAAACAAAACGATTTGATGTTTTCCATAAATATATACTGACATTGATTAGATATTTATTAAGATAGATAACCTGAGAATTATAATCTAGTTGCAGGATTATTGAATTGTTAAACCACAGACTTAAGAGTATTTTTGGAATGAATTTGAAGGCGCCAGTGTTGGGCTGTACAAAGTTATAAATCAAACACCACCAGGTTATTAACCAACATGTTTATTTAGAAGAACTAGCTTTCAGAGTGATGCTCGTTCTTCAGGTGGTTGAAGGAGCAGCGCTCCAAAAGCCAGTGCTTCCAAATAAACATGTTGGTCTATAGCCTGGTGTTGTGTGATTTTTAACTTTGTTTTTTGGAAGGAATGTTTTCTTTTATTCAAATATACAGGCTGTTCAAGAATTCTATCTAGCCTTCCGTGATTTTCTTTTAGAGAACACTCATGTATAATTCATACATTTTTCACTGTAATTTGTAATTCGAATTTCCATCGGATCTAAGATGAAAATGAGGACCAATTAATGAGTACTTCCATGAATGGAAAGCACACTTTACAGAAGCAAGATTCAAATTTGATCTGAATAAGCAAATAAACATTTTGAATGGAAAATATCTGAAAATGTTTACATTTAATTTTGAACGAACTCAACTTACTTCTTTTTGAAATACATGGCCTTATAACCTGTTTGAAAACATGAACAAATCAGGACTATCAACATGTCTTGCTGTCAGTGTCCTCGGCTAATTGTCATAAAGAATAAATACCACTTTCAGCAACAAGTATCATGTGTAATTACTGAACTGAAAAGTAAGAGGATAGCTCTTGCGTTTATTGGCAAGAATGATAACCAGATGGTTACTGTGGTTACTGCACTCAGTAATAATAAGATCAAGATCAATGGCTGTTAGAATCATTGGCCATTCGTAATGAAGAATAAACACTGCTTTGAGCAACAAGTATCATGGATAATTACTGAACAGAAATTTCAGAGGACACCCATTGTATTTATTGGAGGAAATGATGACCAGATGCTTACTGTGGTGATTAATTTCAGGAACAACAAGACAATTACTCAGATTATTTCCTGAACAGTAATTAGATGGTCATGAAGACCATTGTGTGGCTTTATGTATCGTGCTTTGTGTGAGCATTGATTTCAATAACATTGTGATAGTATACAAGTGTGCAGCTTAGGTGAGTTGGCCATGCTAAATTGCCCATGATGAATGGATGTTTCAGGTTAGGTGCTTTAGATTTTGTTAGAGTAGTGCTGGAAAAGCACAGCAGTTCAGGCAGCATCCGAGGAAAAGTGAAATCGACGTTTCAGACAAAAGCCCTTCATGAGGAATACAGCCTGCATTCCTGATGAAGGGCTTTTGCCCAAAACGTTGACTTTACTGCTCCTCGGATGCTGCCTGAACTGCTGTGCTTTTCCAGCACCACTCTAATCTAAACTCTGGTTTCCAGTATCTGCAGTCATTGTTTTTATCTAGGTTAGGTGCATTAGTCAGGGGAAATGTCGAATAATAGAGCAAGGGAGTGTCTGGTTGGGTTACTCTTTGGATGGTCAGTGTGGACTGTTGGGCCAAATAGCCTGTTTCAACATTGTAGGGATTCTATGACTCTATGATTCTATGATTCTGGATTAAATTGATAAGTGAGTGCTAAAGACACTACTTAAAGTCAACAAAATCTTTTAAGTTTAGCAAGGTACATTGAAGCCATCATGCATGATGTGAGATTAGTGTGTGTGTGAGAGAGAGACAAATTAAATGTTCAAATGAAAACATGCCAATAGTTTCACAGCATATCAATCTTACATTCAATATGAATAGTTGAATGGAAAATAAAAATAAATTCCTGACAATTCATGAATAAGTAATAATTAGAAGATAAATTTGATCAAAGCACATACCAGTATTTAGATGAATTGAAATATTTAGTTACAAATGTAGGTGATCAGCTGATCAATGAACAACATGAAGTTGCATTTGGTTATTTTGCTAAAGAGGAATTTCGGCTGTTAATATTTTCATCTTTATAATACCGGAGAAAAAGGATTTATGTGCTTGAAATGTTTGAACTGGGTTCCTTTGAACAGTAAAACAAATCATGATTACCATGTCTTAGACTCTTCCAACTTAAAGTTTGCAACATCGTCAACTACTTTCCAAGGAATGTAGAACCAGCAGAATTAGATGCATCATTTTATTAGTGAACTGAAGAAAATAAATAGGAAATATGGTGATGATTGAAATGCAGAACAGATTGAAGAATATCTAATGTTGTTTTGAAAAGCAGTTCAATCAATATGCAGATATTTTCTAATGAAATTTCAGAGCTGCTCTGACACATCTCCGCTGAAGGTGGAAATTGAAATCATTCCTCCTGATCTTGTTGTAGAGACACTGTCGGAGCTCCACAAGGACCCGTCATAACGTTACCATCCGGGAAGGGCAGGTGTATAGTCACATGCTTATGGCGGCAACTCAAATGAATATTAATCAGATGTTTCTTGTAATTATTTGAATGAGAATTAATTGCGTAGTTCCTGTGTGTAATTAACTGACAAAACGAATTAGTAATTTACAGTAATGATGTAACAAAGCGATAATGACTTCAATTAAATATGAATCTCGTGATTATTTATGATAAGACAAAACCTAATCATTTGATCAGTGTACACGAATGAACGAAACTCAATCTATCAATTAGTTCCATATGTTCAATGCAGTTTGTCACAGAATGAAAAGAACATTAACATGCATTTGCAACATAAATGATTAGGAAAATAAATTAGTCACTCAATGCGGTTCCTCATGTGAAGACAACTTCCCTTCTTTCCAAAAATGTTCAACTTCCCAAAGTTCCCAAAATGTACTGTTACTATTTCATGAAACAATAAAGAGATGTTAGTTCCTTCTGTTGTCCTTCAAATAGTCACAAAAATTTTAAATGATTTTGTTCCATGAAAAGTGATTAACTTGTATTGCGTTTATAAATACAGTAAATGTTAACATTGAAGTTAAACATAATTAAATCAATTCAACTGTTACCACGGTTAAAATAAAAAAATGATATCCACAATGCCCACTGCGAAATCTTTACATTATTTAATTTATAAGCCATAATTTCGTAGTCATGCCCTGAACTATATTGAGCAACGATTAGGTAATAGCAACAATTGAATTGTCAAAATTATATCATTTCGTTTAAGAATACTGAGAAATCTCAGTTAATTATTTAACTGAGCAATGTGGAGCAACGACCAGGAATTGTTCTGATGAAAATAATTGCAGTTCTCTGAACCCTTCGGGCTGAGATTACCGCGATCATTCAAATGAGCAATCATCAGATATTTACAATGAGACATCGAATGGGAAGTCATTGGTTCCAATATAGGATCGTTCACCTGAACAGTAAATTGATTTATACATTGTAGTGTTCGTACTAAGAAACAATTGATGCAATTAAAATGCGAATCGCACTATATGTGTTAGAACGACTAACTCCAATAATTGTGCAATTATTGTCATGGCAGTGACTGGAAAATTACGTTGTAATCTAAAAAAAACAAATTGATTCAATATTTTAAAAGCACTTTGTTGTGATGACGATTGGATATTCATTAAGCTCGGTAAACTGAGAAATGTAATATGGTAGCTTGCTTTATGGATTCACAAAAATGAGCCATTCAGTGATTATTCAGCAGAATTGCTTTTGGTTCAAAAATGCAGGATTACAAGAATTACATGTTTCCATCCATTGGTTTGCTTATTGAGATGTGCCTTTAATTTACAACTTTTTGTTCATGACCAATGCTTAGACATTCATGTCAGACGTAGGAAGTAAATAAGTAGATAGTGAAAGTGCACATTGCAGTGAACATAAGATACAGGGATCTTCCATAATTTTGTGAGTATTGTACATCGATAAATAACTTGGGAGTAGAAAATAGTTAGAAATCAACATGTTCAAAGCAGCTTTTTTCTTATAACAAATTGAAAGAAATCCTTATGCGTTGCACATGGTTTGAAAACACATCAGTCGCAAAAACACCAGTCAGAAATAAAATCAAGGTCATAAAAAGCATCGGTTCAAGATAATAAGACCCTTATGAAGAGTATTCTGCTTAGAATTAGAATTAGAATTAGAGGACCTTGAAATCTTCATGTCGTTCTTGCAGAGAAAACTCTTTCATTATGCAGAAAGAGTTAATATCGTAAATATTTTGACATTTGTATCAGAACTAGAAAGAAAATGAGAAGCAATTCACATGATTGTTTTCGTGAAAGAAACTCAAAATAAATTAAATTTACAGTGCCACCTTTCATTATTTTCTCTGAATAAGCAGATAAAGATTTTATTGCGCAAAATCAACATGTTTTCACCTACAGTTGTACTAAGCCGAAATTAATTTATTTTATCTTGCGATACTTCAACTGGAACCTTGATTGGCAAGCTGCTACATATGTTGATATTAGCATCCTCTATCATTTATAATAAAGCATGGTCATTGGTTTAGCTAAATATTTTGTGTGCAATTACTGAACCAAAATGTAAGAAATCAAATGCATGTATTGGATGGAACTGGCCACCAAATGTTTATTGTGGCTCGTGTTCTCAGGAACGATAAGATACTTACTCCGGTTTTCTCCTGAGCAGTAATTAGATGACAAGGAAAACATTTGTGTGGCTGTCAGTGCCCTTTTGTGTGAGCATTGATTTCACTGACATTGAGAAATTTTACTAATATCGGAAGGGATTAATAATCGCGTGTTAAAGTTCTTAATTAAAGTCATATTTTCTTTTTAAAAATTATGGGAATTCCTTTGTGAAACAATGATTTAGAGATGCCGGAGTTGGACTGGGGTGAGCAAAGTTAAAAAATCACATGACACCAGGTTTATTGGGAAGCATTACCTTTCAAGGTACTGCCTCTTCATCAGGCAACCTTCATCTCTTCATCTGCTCGGACAAAAGAATAAGGATTGGTGTAGGTGAGGTGTTGAAATGCACAATAATGATGTTTTAAATGTTTATTGAAACTCTTCTGCAGCATTAAGTTCACAGAATAAACAAAATTTGATCATTCATGAGCTGACTGGAAGTAAAATCCTGTTGCCCACCATATGAACAATACCCGAATGTATTTTGATTAAATAAAATAAATTTCATTACTTACATACTTTAAAATGTTAAAAACTGCAGTGTCCTCCAATCTAAAATGTAGATATAATGTAATGTGATACATAATGGTATTAATGACCTGAAGATAATAAATTGCAGATTGAGAGATTATTGGAATGAACAACATGCAGAAGCTGATCCACACCTGGATTGAAAATCAATTCAAACTCTGCCTAGATATTTTCTAATCACCATTCTAAACTGCTCTGGAGTATCTCTGTTGGAGAAGGGAACTGAACCCACACCTCCTAGTCTCATAGGAGTGACACTACTAGAGATCCACAAGCGTCTTTCATTATGTTCCTAACAAGGAAGGGTGGGATTATAATCAATTGTGATTACTCAAATGAAAACTAATCAGTATTCATTCACAGGAATTGGTCATTTGGCATGTAACGTTGTGCTGAACGTAATGCAAAAGAAACTCATCCCTTCTGCCTACTCTTGGTCCATTTCCTTCCAAATTATCGAAATGAACATTAAAGAGCCTTAATGTATCTTCCTCCACCTCAACCCTGGAAGTTCATTCCAGACACCTACCACTCCCTGTGTAAAAACAAATTGCCCCTTACATGCCCCTTGAACTTTCCCCCTAAACCTAAAACGCATGTCACATAGATTTTGACGCTTCAACTCTGGGAAAAACTTTCTGACCATCAACCCTAACTATATATCTCATGATTGTACAGATATCCATCATGTCTTCCCCCAGTCTCCGCCACTCCACAAAAAGCAATCTGAGTTTTTCTCGCCTCTCCGAATCCAGGCAGCATCCTGTATCCTCTCCAAAGCCTCCGTACCCATCCTGTAATGTGACGAATAAAAGTGAATACAATACTTCAAGTATGCCTTAACCAAAGTCTTATAAACTTACAACATGACTTCCTGCCTCTTGTAACCAGTTCCCTGACTAATAAAGGCAAGCACGCCATTTGCCTTCCTAACCACCTAATTACTTGCATGGTCACTTTCAAGGAGCCATGGTCTTGAACGCCAAGATCCCTTTGAATAATAAAGCTGTTAGGGTCCTGCCATTAACTATCTACTTTTCCTTAACAATTGAACTTCCAAAGTGAGACACCTCACACTTGTATGGATTAAACTTCACCTTTAATTTATCTGCCCATATCTGCAATTTATCTTTTTCCTGCTGCATTATTTGACAACCCTCTACATTGTCCCCAACTGCACTGAACGCTATATCATCTGCAATCTTATTAACTCCCCCAATTAGATTTTAATCCATTTCACATCTATATATTTGTATCACAAACAAAAGGGTTCCAGTACAGATACCTGTGGAAAAAAGACAGAAAATGAGGGAAATGCAGAATTCTTGAAAAAATGAGGTTTTTTCAATGACAGAACAATTCAGATGAATAATCTTCTAAGGTGTGTTTTCTTTTTGTTTTTAAATTAACCCAATGTTTTAATTCTCAGTTTACTGATCTTAATTAATATCCAGGACAAACTGCTTTGAATACATTGAATCATTTTAAGTGTTGAGTTCTAACATTAATTATTATTTAATTGTTATTTCAATTCACACACCATCATGAGATTCACATTTTAGTTGAATCCATTATTTCTTAGTGCCAGTATCATAATGAAATATTAACATTCTTTTCAGGTCAACACACCTGCAATCAACCAAAGTTTTCTCACCCAACACTCACAGTAACTATCTCATTCTCTTTCATTTGAATTCTCATATTAATGGAAGGATCATTAATCAGTCTTATCAATTAAGAGATGATTAACTATTTTTCACATAAATATTTCATATTTTCCCAACATATTGCACAATTACATTGCAATAAGGGATTTCTCATCATTCTTAAATTTGTGATCAACCATTTTAAAACTAATTATTTTCAATGTCTAATCGGTAATCAGTGTTGAAATCCAATATCACCAGCTGTAGATGTGGAGCTATGGCTCAATACATCAACTGATGCAAACAATATGGCACTCTACAGTCTCTTAATCTTAGCAAAAATAGTTTTAAGTGGGGAAGCTTAGCTGGACTGAATTGGTTGAGAGCAAAAATGCAGTCTGAAGAAAGGTCACTGGCCCAAAAGTATTTACACTGATTTCTCCCCACGGATGCTGCCAGACCTGTTGTGTCATTTTCCAGCAATTACTGATTTTGTTTGTGATTTCCAGCACCCACAGTTTTTTTTACATTCTTGTATTGATTGTATTTCACTTCAATACTAACATTTCTACTTTTCTGATTATTACAATAAGAGCTAAGTATTTTTCATGTTGAACTTTATTTAAATTTTACGAGTTTATTGTGTAAATAAACCAGAATTAACAAATGTTTGTTCTATGCTTTTACAATAAATCTTGAATTCTTAGCAATCACATTTTTTTGAAAATGAGGAAAGTTGTCTTTCACTGAGTAGTCACATTGAATGACTAATGCTTTATTTCCATTTCATGTGCATTACAAAGCAGGTTAATTTTTATTTATGCAGATGAATAACTGCTTCAAACATATTGACTTACTTGATTATCATGAGCTCTATGTTTATTTAAGATCATTGTTGCTTCGTTCCTTCATTATTAGAAATTACTCATTCTTTTTATCGTTCCATTAAACTGTGGAACTGTCTAACACAATCCTAGTCCAATTATAACAAAACATATCTGAGTAGTTTTCCCTGTGAATAAACACAGTAAGTATGCGATTATCGTTCTGCTCTTCCTGCAGGGGAATATTATGGAGGACCCCGGTAATGTCTGTTCTAGTAGACCAGGGAGCATGGATTCAATTCCCACCTTCAACAGAGATGTGTCAAAACACCTCAGAGTTGAGTAGAAAATATCTAAGTGTCGATTGAATTGCTTTTCAACCAACATTGTCTCAACTTGTAACTGTTGTTCATTATAATGATCACAACATCTTGAATGTATTTGCTTCACGTCACTGAGTAAAGTATGAATGTTATTAAGCTGCTTCTAAATACCACTCAACTTTTAATAACTTTGCAGTCTGAAAGATTCTACGGTGTAAATAATATTTAAGGTGAGGGGCAAAGATTTAAAAGGGGTCTGAGGGGTAATTTTTCCACACTGTGTGTTTCACATATTGGGATGAGCTGTGAAAGGAAGGGCAGTGCCTGGTACAGTTACAACAGCTGAAAGACTTTTGGAGAGTTTATTGGATAGGAAACGTCCAAAGGGGTATGGGACAAACACAAGGAAATGGGACTAGTTTAGTTACAGAAACCTGGCCGGAATGCAAAGTTAGGCTGAATGGGCTGTTTCCGTGCTGTATCAGTCTAACATTCTACAATTCAAACTTCACTGTGATTGGTAAAGGAAAGAACAAACGGGTGTTAATTCTATTTTGTGTCCATATAAATGTGACATGAATTTTAAATAATTTTGTCACATGAAATAGTTCGCTCTTATTGTGATTTGAAATACAATGAATGTGAGCATTGAAGTGAAACATAATTAAATCAATTCAAATGTGTTTCCATGGTTAAAATAAAAATTGATATTCACAATGATTGTGAGTTTGTACATTGCAATATCTTCACATTACTTCATGTACTGAGCCATTATTACACATTTATACCCCCTACTGAACTGAACAATAATTAGATATTAGCAACACTTAGATTTTCGAAAATCTATCAGTACACTTAGAAGAAGGAGACATTTAATTTTGCTACATGACTGTGCAATGCGCAGACAGGAACAGGAATTATTGCAGTGAAAAGTAGTTATAGTTCTCTGAATCCATAAGGCTGAGATTACTGTGATTATTCAAATGAGCAAAAGTCAGTTTGCAAAGCGTGTTGGATGCAAAATGATTGGTTCCATTGTGGGATAGTTGACCTGAAAACAATAACATTGTTGCAATGGATTAAATTAAAATATGGATTAAAATAATATATAGATCTGACTATACACGTAAGAAAGACAAACAAATTATTCTGCAATTATTATAAGGATAATGAATTCCTAATAAATGTTGTATTCTGAACAAATAAATTGACTCAATATTTTAAAAACACTTTGCTATGATGTTGATTACACGTACATTAAGATCGGTAAACTGAAGACTGAAATATAATACCTAGATTGATGGATTGAGGACAATAAATGAGCCATTCAATAGTTATTGTAAATAATTTATTTTTTTGATAAAATGCAGACAATACAGAAATAATGTATTTCATTCAATTAGTTTACGTGTAGAAACATGTGTTTTTAATTTACGTAATTTTATTCTGATCGATGTTCAAACATTTGTGTCTGAATTAAGAAGAAAATAAAAAGATAGTGAAAGTGAATATGAGAGTGACCACAAGATACATTCCATGGCATTTGATACAAAAAGGAATTTGCATAAACTCATGACTATTTAATGTCAATAATTAATTACCTCCTCAGGTACTGAAGCATTCCAAGTCCAAGTACAACAAGATCTGGACAATATCCAGGCTTGGGCTTACAGGAGGCAAGTAATATACATGCCACACAAATGCAGGCTATCACGTATAAGAAATAACCTAACCACCATCCCTTGAAATTCGATGGTGTTACCATGACTGAACACCCATCATCATCATTATCCTGTGGATAATCATTGATCAGGAACTGAATCGGTCTCACCTCATAAACACAGTGGCTACAAGAGAAATTAAACTCCTGGCTCCTGAAATCCTGTCCAAACGCTACCAGGCACAAGTCAGGAGTGTGATGGAATACTCCCCACTTGCCTGGATGAGTGCAGCCTTAACAACACTCAAGAAACTTGATACCATCTGGAATAAAGCAGCCCGCTTGATTGGCATGCTGCTACTGAGCATCAGTGGTGGTGAGGGTGGATGCTTGTGGATGTCCGAGCTGCAATCTCTGCCTCTTCTTATTAACAAAGATAAAAGAATCTTACATTGCTCAACTTTCTCATCGAAACCGAGTACAGTATTCACCCCAGCCCTCTCTTACACCAACCAGCAGCATTTCTACCACCAATAGCAGCTCCTCTTAAAATATTTTGCCAGTAACTTGTAATTAACTGGTTACTACAATTACAACTGAAAATGTGTTGCTGGAAAAGAGCAGCAGGTCAGGCAGCATCAAAGGAGCAGAACATCGACGTTTTGGGCATGGGCCATTCTTCAGGAAGGTCCTGAAGAATCAGTGAACCAAATTCTGAAATGATCTTTCTGAACATAATATCGATCAGGTTAAAACTGAAGTAGGTGTCTTACACAACTTGTTGCAAGGACACAGACAGTAGAATCTGAGGTGATCATGAGTATGTGGAAGTGAATGTGGGAGACAAGCTGGGACTGTATTGGATTAGTCATGGTGAGAGGGAACAAATGCTGGATGCAGGGTTTCAGCAGCTGATGGACTGATGCCGAGGTGAGCCATCGGAAACTGAGCAAGTGACCACCATCTAATAGGACAGAGAAAGTGATCCATCAGCCTGAAACTGACTGACCACGCGGCTGTCAGTGTCACCAACACAAGTGAATGGAAACATTGCTCAGAGCCTGTTTCTGTAACATTCAACACAACCAGGAAATGGAAAGTGAATAATTAGCTGAAAATAAAGTCACTGCTCTGTTTGAGTCTAAACCATTCAATGTTCAGTTCTTGAACATTATTGACGCTCAGAATATTCTGACCTGCAGAATCACAGTAAAAGGAGAAAGTAAACAACATTCTTGGCAAAGACATAATGAACCAACTGCTTGTATAAAAACAGCTCTGAACAAAGGGGCTAAATCCTCCACAAACTGACAAACAAAGGTACCATCAGTTTATATATAGACAATTAAATTCTTCAGAAACACACTTCCCTGCTTATGGTGTGTGATAGAAACCATTCTCAGTGAGCACTGTCACTTATTTCCTTTGAAAAGAGTCTCTGTTTCTCCTCAGAAAAGCAGGTGTGTCGCGCACTTTCAGACTGACTTACAGACAATGGAAACCTTATCTGAGACTCACAGGTTAATTAAGCTATTAGTGACAGTCCATTGAACATAACAAGAGCTTAGATCACAACAGATTCTCGTGAAACCAACAATGCAATGAAAAAGGTGAATTAGTCTTTATAATCATGCAGCCTCTCTCAATCAAATAATCCCAGTCAACCTCTAAACATTTTAAATCTATTAATATCAATGTATACATATTTATTTACTTTCATAATTTCCTCCAAAAAATATATCTGACTATTCTCTTCAAAATATATTTAAAATGGTCAATTCATAATCACAATTCATTTCCAATTATTCTTAGAACAAAACAACTTGCAAACTAAAATAGTTTTCATGCCAATGATGACACTGGAAACTTTGTTATGTAGTTTATCCATATTTCCAAATATTGTTTTGGTTCATTATTGAAGCTAAAATTGAAGTCTTTTTATTTCCTCTGATATCCTTCCATTACTTTATTCCCTAATAACAATGCCCAATGGTGTGATGGATGACAAGCATTAAATAAAATTGATTTTTCAATGCAAGAACTGGAACAAATAATCACATATTATTCAGTTCATTCATTGTCGTTGATGATCACGTTAAATTCACTTAAATAACCACAGTACAATTTTCACCTCTATAGATATGTCGAGTGAATGTCAAATTATTCTTATTTCAAGTAAAACCAAATTTACATTTTGCTCTGTTTTATTCCAGGAATGACAGGATGTGTTACATTATTATGGGAAACAGGAACAAGTGAAGGTGGTGACTCTCAGACGTGAGGACTTAAAGCCAAAGGGCCAGGTGTTAGTTTCAGTGGGGGAGGTACCTAGAGCCCCGTTCTCCTCAGAAGGCAGTGAGGATGATGACACTGACTGGAATGGGTTAGATGACAAAGTGCCCACGTATGGACAGAGGGACGACAATGGGTGGGATCACCCACTGCCCCATAAGGCCCTGAATTCCGTATCCATGGCATTGCTGGGCATCAAAGCTAAAAATTGGACAGACAGTAGGGAGCAACAAAGGGAACTGACAGAAACCAAACATGAACCGTTTACCCAGCTGATCGCCAGATGTTGGTGAATGAACATCCAGCCTGATTGAGAAATGGTAATAATGGGCCTTATTGGGAGAATATGGATGAATTAGTTGAGGTACACAGTGTCACTGATGATGGTGTCAGGTCAACATCTCTCAGGCCAAGATGCCCTGACGTGTACAGAATCTGTCCCCGCAATGAGAGCGTGAGGGGTGTGAGCCGGTTCCCCAAAATGCACAGGCAATCAGTGGCTCCAGACATTTACAGATATTGCAGGGACGCACTGGAGAGGGGACAGGCTGAATGGGAAAAAGTAAACTTCGTGACTCAGGGACCCAAGGGTAATATAGAAGATCATAGAGTGTGGAAGCCTGAGGTGTGTAAGGATCATGGGGGATTATCAAACCCGACCTGTGATGATGAAATCGGTTTGATGTATTTAAACTGGGACCCCATTTAACTGTAATTATAAACATGGAACTCCCAGTGGGTGACTATAATTCCTTCTGAATTGGACCATGAGAGCTGAGGCAAACCCAGAAACACAGGGGAATAGCTGCAGTACAGGGAGGGTAACCAGACTGGCAATGTTACAAGTGAAGCAGGAAAGGGCACATAGCCAAGGAACGGAGGCAGAGAGAGGGAGATAGATGTTCACATTTTGTGTGTGCATGTGTTCAGCTAGGAACATGAATATTCTTTGATGCTGTGTTTGCGAACCAGCAGAACAAATATTAATAAAAGAAGCATCTATATCAATTACCGATATGGATTTGCCCCTTACCACCTCAATTAATAAAATGAGAGCAGTCGGAGAGGGAATCGAGGAAGCTGGATGAAATAAACCTCTCCCAACGCAGATCACGGTTATGGCAAAATGTATTCAGATATGGGAGTGTGAAACTGAAGAAGGGACCATTCTGGGAGTTGCCACTTTAGAACAGTTAGGAACAACTATTGATGTAGAGACACGAACTGGAAAATGGGAACAACCTGGCCAGCCCCGGAACAGGAAGCAAAGGAGAGGTGACATCTCCAGAGTAGTTACCTTGCAGGGAGACTTGAACAATCAGGGAACCTGGGGAGTTATAGCTAGGACCCATAAAGCAGTGTGGGGAACTCAAACAGGAATTTGGGTTATTATCTGTAGATCCTGTAAAGATCGAGGGTCCTCTCACTCCCCACACAAACAGAATCCCATTAAAGCTGGGGCCAGGAGGCAGTAATTGTAACAGTGACAGATTGAGAGAAGCAGGGAATAGTCAGACTGACAAATCCCAGACTAACTCCATGAAGCCGGACGGCTCATCCCACCTCACTATTGAGTATACCTCCCTCAGTAAATCCGCCACTAAAGAGTATCCTACATTAGCAAACCACACCACTGTATTTAATGGGTTGAAATCGCAACAGGATATAGTCACAGCCCTTTATATTGTGAATGGGTTCTGGTCCATAAATGTGGACCTGGACTCCCAGAATAGGCTGGCGTTTACTGTCTGAGGAAAACAGTACTCCTGGATCCAGTTACCTCAGGGATCCCACAATATTCCACTATATCCCACCGATATATGGCTGATGGAGTTAGTCACATTGATCTTACCAACACCTCATTACCTCAGTTGGTGAGAAAGAACATATCGAGATATTAAACAGAATATAGGGTCAGGTCAGGCAGGCCGGGCTTAAAATTAACCCACAGAGAGTGGGAAGGTAGGCAGAGACGTACCTGGGACATCACATCAGGGAGATCAAATCAGGAAGGAAGAGGGGAACATCCCAGCGGAACGAGAGACCATGATTTCAAAACTATCCACCCCTACACCGTGAAGCAGGTAAGGCAAACTTTAGGATTGTTTAATTACTGTGGGAATTTTGTGGAGAATTCTCCAGAATTGGAAGAACCATCAAAAGCCCTGACAGAAGCACGGACATTAGCCAGGTGTCAGGGATTCAATATGTACACAGACAGTCAGCATGCCTTTGGTATTGTTCTTGACCATGTGTTGGCCTGTGCTCGGTAAGGGTATATCACCTTGTCTGGGGGCCACATAGGGCTCAAGGAGTCAACATGTACACAGACAGTCAGCATGCCTTTGGTAAAGTTCATGACCAAGTGATGGCCTGGGCTCGGTGAAGGCACATCACCCTGTCTGGGGGCACATAGAGCATGAAGGACAGGTCAGAGATTTAGTGGAAGCAGCTAACTTTCCCAGTGAAGCAGCAATAATGAAGATTATAGCTCACTGGAAAGTAGAAACCTCACACCAACGGGGCAGTGAGTATGTGGGTAAGGCAGGTGAATAGACAATAGACAATAGGTGCAGGAGTAGGCCCTTCTGCCCTTCCAGACAGCATCACCATTCATTATGATGATAGCTGATCATCCTCAATCAGTACCCTGCTCCTGCCTTATCCCCATAACCCTTGATTCTACTATCCTTAATAACTATATCCAATTCTTTCTTGAAAGTATCCAGAGACTTGGCATCCACAGCCTCCTGGGGCAGAGCATTCCATACATCCACCACTCTCTGGGTGAAGAAGTTTCTCCCCAACTCTGTTCTAAGTGGCCTACCTCTTATTTTTAAACTGTGTCTTCTGGTTCGGGACTCACCCATCAGCGGAAACATGCTTCCTGTCTCCAGAGTGTCCATTCCTTTAATAATCTTATATGTGAAATACTGACTGGAACAGTGCAGACATTTGAGGAGATGGCAATGGCCGTAGCTACAGAAGTGATAGAGGAAGGTTTAAAGATATTCCCAGAAATAGTCCCACAACAGGAGAAATAGGAATGGGAAAAGGGTGGGGCAGTAAAAGGACACGTCAGAGTCTGGATGATCCAGCAGTGCCACTATACTGTATAAGACAAACATTATTAAAAACATATCTTGGCCTGGCCCATATTGGGGAAGATAAAATACAATATCAGATGATCCACTACAATCCTTGCCTGGAACAGGGAGAAATACAGCAAGGTTTTGTCGAAGGTGTGTAGTCTGTTCACAGTGTGAGCCAGCGAAAGCAATAAAATGGAGGTAGCAGCAGGGACACAGGGGCCCATGGGAACAACTACAGATGGATTTTACACACACACACTCATCCCAATCCCAGGGAAGGAAGTCCTGCGGGGTTTTAATAAATAGGTTTACTCAGTGGGTGGAAGCATTCCCCTGCAGATTCTGACCAAGAGACGAATGTTACAGGGAACATAGCTAAAGAGCTATGTGCCCTGTTTGGTACTGAACAGAAATCCCATCCTCCATACCACCCCCAGAGCTCTGGGACAGTAGAAGGAATGACGCAGACACTGAAAGCTAGTCTGACTAAGGCTCTCTCAGAGACAGGACAGCGATGGGTTAGAGTACTCCCCACCAGCCTAATGAAACTGGGGACAACCTCAGCAAAGTGCACGGGGCTGTCCCCCTTTGAATTAGTGACTGGATGGACTATGCAGATGCCACAGGGTATGGTAGTGGGAGGGCCGGAGATGTGTGGTAGTGGCAGGCTGGAGATGTGCAATGACAAGGATAGGGTTAAACCATTTGTGAAAGAACTGGCCAAGCAGCTGCATGAGCTGAGAGAATCCGAGACCGTGAAAGGGAACATGGAAATATCCGAGCTGACATTCTAAATCCTGGAGTTCAGGTCAGGGGGAAAATATTACTGGAACGTATGAAGTAAACACATCAAAATGCTGGACTTATCTAGGGGAGCCAGAAAGGGACCTCTCCCATCATGTATTAGTAAGGAGCTCTGAATAAACGTTGGTCATGCTGCTCAACACAGAACTCAAGGCTCCTCTTTGATATTTCTCCCAGCAACAGTTGTGCAGGGGCATGTTGCTGGCTGGAGGTCTATGGCTAGTGCTGTTCCACAAGGATCAGAACTAGACATCTGTTGCTTGTAATGTATATAAATGAAAAGTTTGAAAATGGAAACGATTTAATTAGCAAGTTTGTAGATGGCACAAACTGTTGAAGTTGTGAATCGTGAAGAATGATGTCAAAGGATACAGCAAGAAAGAGATGAGTCAGAAAGTTTTGTGGAGAAATTGCAGATATATTTTAATTCAGACAAGTGTGAGGTGATGGGTTTTGGAAGACACATAGCAAGAGGAATGTATACAATAAACGGAAGGGCCCTGAGCAGCACTGATATACAGAGGGATCTTCAGTTGCAAGCTGAAAGGTCCCTGAAAGTGGTGAAGGAGGTGAATGGCAGGCTTGGCTTCTTCTGTCAGGGGAGTGAATATAAAACTATAGTCAGGCCACCTTTGGGGTATTGTGTGCAGTTTTGATCACCACATTATAGGTAGAATGTGAAGGCTTTTGGGAAGGAAGAAACAGGTTTGCCAGGATGTTGCCTGGATTGGGAGAGGTTAGAAAATCTTGGATTGTTCTCTTTGGAAAGTCAATGGCTGTGGGGTGACCCAACTGGCACAGACAGAGTTTGTAAACCATGGTTTACTACAGAAATTGCATCTCTTGTTAAGAAGAAGAAAGAGTCTTATGTGTTGATGAGGCAAAATGGTACAGCTGAAGCAATGGAGAGTTCCAGATCAGCTAGGAAGAATTTAAAGAGAGTGTTAAGAAAAGCAAAGGGAGGACACGAGCAGTCTTTAGCAAACAGAATAAAGGATAACCCTGAAATTTAGAATAAAAGGATGATTAGGGTAGGAATAGGGTAAATCAAAGACAGAAGTGGGAAGTTGAGTGTGGACCCTGCAGAGAGCGGAGAAGTGCTAAATGAATATTTCTCATCGGTGTTTACACAGGAAAAGGAGAATATTGTAGAGGACAAAAATGTGGTACGAGATATTAGACTAGAAGTGATTGAGGTTAGTTACGCACAGGTGTTATCAATTCTAGAAGGAGTGAAAGTAGATAAGTCCCCAGGCCGGATGGGGTTCATCCATGGATTCTCTGGGAAGCTAGGGAGGAGATAGCTGAGACTTTGGCTTTGATATTTGAGTCATCATTGTCTATGGGTTTTGTACCCGAGAACTGGAGGATTGCAAATGTTATGCCCTTGTTCAAGAAGGGCAGCAGAGATGACCCAGGTAATTATAGACCAGTGAGCCTTATTTCCATTGTAGGAAAGGTTTTGGAAAGGATTATAAGAGATAACAGTTATAATCATCAACAAGCAACAATTTGATTACAGATAGTCAACATGGTTTCGTCAAGGGCAGGTCGTGTCTCACAAACCTCATTGAGTTTTTTGAGAAGGTGACCAATCATTTAGATGAGACTAGGGCAATTGACGTGGTATACATGGACTTCAGTAATGCCTTTGATAAGGTTCCACATGGTAGGCTGATGGATAAAATGCAGAGATATGGAGTTGAGGGTGATTTAGCAGTTTGGATTAGAAACTTCTGAAAGAAGGCAGCGACTGGTGGTAGATGAAAAATATTCAATCTGGAGCCCAGTTGCTTGTGGTGTTCCACAAAGATCTGTTTTGGAACCACTGCTGTTTGCCATTTTGATAAATGACTTAGACGCAGGCATAGGTGGATGGATTGGTAAATTTGCAGATGACACTAACGTCTGTAGAGTAGTAGACAGTTTGGAAGAGTGTTACGGGTTGCAGGGGGATTTAGATAAACTGCAGAATTGGGCTGAGAGGTGCAAGTGGAGTTCAATGCAGCTAAATGTGAGGTGATGCACTTTGGGAAGAATAACAGGATGGCAGAGTATTGGGTCAATGGAAAGATTCTTGGTAGTGCGGGTGTGCAGAGGGATGTTGGAGTCCATGTACATAGATCCCTGAAAGTAAAAACCCAGATGGATAGTGCTGTTAAGGCGGGATACGGCGTGTTAGGTTTCATTGGTAGAGGGATTGAGTTCTAGAACCGCAATATCATGCTGCAACTATACAAAATGCTGGTGCGGCCACAGTTTTAATATTGTGTACAGTTCTAGTCGCCCCATTACAAAAAGGATGTGGAAGCATTCGAAAAGATGCAGAGGAGATTTATCAGGATGGTGCCTGGTGTGGAGGGAAGGTCTTATGAGGAAAGGCTGAGAGACTTGGATCTGTTCTCATTGGAAAGAAGGCGGCTAAGGGGGGATTTGATAGAGACATACAAGATGATCAGAGGATTAGATATGGTAGACAGTGAAAGTCTTTTTTTTAGGATGATGACGACAGCTTGTACGAGAGGGCACAACTACAAATTGAGCGGTGATAGATTTAAGACAGATATCAGAGGCAAATTCTTTACACAGAGAGAGTGGTAAGTGTGTGGAATGCTCTACCAGCTAAGGTAGTCAACTCAGCCATATTAGGGAGTTTTAAACAATCCTTAGATAAGCTCATGGATGATTTTGGGATAGTGTAGGGGGACGAGTTGAGAAAATTCCAGGTCGACGCAACATTGAGGGCCGAAGGGCCTGTTCTGCACTGTATTGTTCTATGTTCTATGTTCTATAATCTGAATATTTTTCCGAGGTAGAAATGACAAATTCTAGAGGCCATAGATTTCAGGGGATAGGGGGGAAATTTAAAGAAAATAAAAGCCGAGAGAACAGCAGATGCTGTAAATCAGAAACAAAAACAGAGGTTTCTGGAAATGCTCAACAAGTCTGGAAGCATCTGTAAAGAGAAATCAAAGTTCACGTTTCTGAGGAAGGACCCGAAACATTAACGGATTTTTATTTTCACAGATGCTGCAAGACCTGCTGAGCATTACCAATAACATGTGAAAGTTTAAAGGGAGTTATGTCAGGCAAGTTTCTTACGCAAAAGGTGGTAGATGACTAGAATGTACTCTCCTGGGAGGTGGTAAAAGCAGAAACAATCACAATGCTTAAGAGGCATTTGGGCAGGCACATAAGCAGTCAGGGGTTGGCAGGGATATGGATCATGTCCAGGCAGGTGGAATTAGTTTGGAATGGCATCATGGTCCGCACAGACATGGTGGGCCGATTATTCCGGTGCTGTCCTGTTCTGTTTTCCAGGGTGCAGAATGTGTGGAGTGAGAAATAATATTTTGAGTAGCATATGTCTCTTCTTTAGAACACACAGTAAGTTGATGCATTTTGAGAGAAGCAATATAGAAAGGGAACATATATTTGAGTGGCACAGACACAGAGAGCAGGACAGCAGGAATGGGGAACAATGTGTACAAATCATTAAAGGAGAGAAAACATAAAGTGTTTTGAGTAAAACAAATGGGATGCTGGGCTTCATTAATGGGGGAATGATAACAAACTCACGGAAAAGATGCTGACCCTTGCCAAAGCTCTAGTTAGGTCACAGTCAATCATTGCATTCAATTCTGGTCAACAGATTCCTGGTCAGAATGAGGAAGTTAAAATACCATAGAGGGACCAGTTCCATACCTTTTGATTCTCTTTCAAGACAGCGTGGGGTCTCAAGGGTTAAACAGTCCCCTGCCAAAGGCCTTATTTCATCAGCTGAAGGCCTGTACTCTTAGAATACAGACAGAACACCTCAGAAGGGGAGAGGCTGACAGTATCTCAAAATAGAACCTCTTACAGCCACACGTGTGGATTTCCCCGTAACCCCAGACAGAGGAATTTGTCATTTCCAGACAAGACTGAGAGCTCTGTGCACAACCCTGTTAAACTGACTCCCACTCCCATTATCTTACCTCCCCTCCATATGACCATAGTAAGTGAATCCCCCATTTACTGAAGGAAGAACCCTTCTGCCTTAATCTCTTCCCATCAACACATAATCATGAACAATATGATAATCAATTTCTGTAATCCATTCACACGTTATCACAGGACATCGTCATTCATCAAGCTTTGTAAGGTCATAATTACCTACTTTAAACTATCTATTGACAATCGCCCATGTGACTGATATGCCTTTCTCTAATTCCTATTAAATATACTGTCTCTGTGGGTAAGGCAGAGATTCGTGAAGAAGAGTCTCTACAAGTAGACACTCGGCTACTTTAGAGACGCTTTGAAACTCTCGCTGGCTGTCCAATAATAAAGCTATTGCTGTTGTGCAGAAAACCTGCATTGTCTGGATTTGTGGAACAAAATAGGCATCAACAATGAAGGATATGAGTGATCTTCAGACTGTGGCGTACAGACTTACTGGAGTGGTCACAGATGAAGAAAATGCAGTCACTGGATTGATTTGAAGAAATTGCGATTTTCTTTGAAGTGAAGAAGTTGGATATATTTTTGATAGAGCTGTATAAGATAATAACAAACCTAGATTTAGCAGACAAAAATATCTGTATTCGATAGGTGATGGCACAAGAGTTAAGGTCAGATGTAAGGTTTTGAGACAGCGGGAGATGAGCAAGTGTTTCTGCTGACTGTATTGGCTGGAAATATGCAGAACATGTTGCCTATTATGGTGGTGCAAGTAGAGAAGATCAATGATTGATAAAAACAATTAGATCAGTTCTGAGGGAAATAAACTTGCAGATTATGGGGTATGTATGGGAATGAGAATATTGGATTCTGCTACAGAGAGCCAGCTTGGATTTGATGGGCCTCTTTCTGTGCTATAATGCATTTTATTTGGACTTGCTTAACTTGCTCTGGTCGCCGATTAAGTTGTCATTTAGGTAAATCTGCGCAGTGTTCCTACTCAGACCAACACAGGTTGTCCCTCCACAGCAGGAGATAATGTTTACTGTTTTATACTGGGTTCTTTGGGTGGGGGGGGGGGGGTTGTGGGGGGGGGGGGGGGGGGTTGGGGGGGCAGGCAATCGGTGTGTGTAACAGTCTGCTAGCATTTATCTGAAATGGCAAAACACCAGTGCAGCCACACTAGGGATCGACTCTGGAAATGTGGGGAAAGCCAGAAGGGAATTCTTTACCCATCCCACCTGGAAACTGGCCAAACCAGTCAGACTAGGAAGCTGTTCACCTGTTCTGTGTGTGTGTGTGTGTGTGTGGGGGGGGGGGGGGGGGGGGGGGGGGGGTGGGGGGGGTGGATGGGATTCACTCAGGCATCCATCCTGCTGAGACACCAGTCAATTTACTGATCGCCACAGTTCAAGGATTTTTTTTCTCTTTTTCACGCCAAGTAATGAACAATGGTTTTGGCAACTCACAAAATTGTGCTCATAGAGATCTTAGCTTTGGAGATGTTCACAACATTGTTGAACATGCACAGATTCACACTGGGTACATATTTTTATTTTCCTTTATTCATTCACAGGATGAGGGTGTTGCTGGCCCGGTCGCATTTACTGCCCATCCCTAATTGCCGAGGGGGCAGGTAAGAGTCAACCACATTGCTGTGGGTCTAAAGTCACAATGTTGGCCAGACCAGGTAAGGATGGCAGCTTCCTTCATGAAAGGGCATTAGTGAACCAGATGGGTTTTTCTGACAATCGATTAATGGTTATCATTAGACTCTAAATTCACAAGTTTTTTTATTGAATTCAAATCCCCCCATCTGCTGCAGCAGGCTTTGAACCCAGGTCTTAAGAACAGCATATGGGGTTTTAGATTAACTGTCTCACGACAATACCACTCGGCCAATACTTCCCCACATCGCTGTCCATCTGCACAGAGTGAACAGTGATTTTCTGGTTCATCAGAACTGGGTATTCACACATACGTTTGCTCAATGATTGCAGGAGTTGGATGTTGATTGGCTATTGACATCCATCTCCGAACCATGTATTCTGGGGTTTGTTTCTGATGATGATTGGAAGCACCATCAGTCTTGTTATCTTTTGGGGATAAAACCAGTTTCAATTAGCTTTCTGTTAAATGCATAGCAATCAATTCTATCTCACAACTCTCAGGCAGATTAGTTTTTGTAGAAGGACTCTCCATCTCCATCTCCTCCATCCACATCTCCAACAGTACAATAATCTCATAGAGTCTCTTTATGATTATGAATGAGACAATCTGATCGGCTGCTTCTTTCCCTACTCTTATGTCAAGTTGGATCTTAAACTCCCCTTACTGCAGTTGTGATCCTGCATCATTGTACAGTGTTGCTCTATTTCATGTCTTGGCCTATCAGTGTTCATGATACTGCATGTAGTATATGGGGCCAACAGTGTAAGAGTTTAGCTCTTTCTTTCGAACAACAGCAGTAGAATTGTACTCCAACAAAACTTATAGAATCACGGCCAAGAATATCCCCCAACTTACCTCTTACCATCAAACCAGAGTATCAATCCTCATCCAACTGAGAGAATTCAGGAGGGCATGTCAGTCACAGCAACATGACTAATTAAAAATGAGGTGTTAACCTGATGAAGTTCCCAAAGAGGACTACTTGTGTGCCAAACAGCATAACCAGCAAGTGATAGACAGAGTGAAGCAATCCGGGAAACAACAGAACAGACCTAAGATCTGCAGTCCAACCAAATCCAGTTGTGAATGAAATCAGAGCACAGCTGGAGTTCTGAGAACAGTTCTCTTCAAGATATTAACCAACAAGAATGTCAGACTGGATTAATTATCATAAAACTCAAGTCCGTTTGATATTCATATATGTCAGTGTTCAATTCACCAAATGTAGCTGAAGGTAAAGATAATCTTCAAGTGATTGTAACCGTGGAGACATCTGAATACTTGATCAGCAAATTAAAGCCTGTTGTGTTCAGATAGTAATAATTTTAAAGAGATTTTAAAAAGTAAGGTGACTTGAGTACAATGGAAGAAGTTGATTGGTGGGTAGCTGATAATGTTGTTTTAATCTGAAGTTAATTTCGGATTAGTTAACAAATAAACACATGGTAGGGAATCCCAGCCCCATGGAGTGCACATCCAGTTCCATGTGGGAAAACCAGGACACTTCTTGTGTGAGCGACAACCACAAGAACACGGAGGTGACACGGGAAATGTCAGGAACACTCGTTTGACTGCGGTTAAAGTACTGCACACATTTCTGATCCCCACATTCCAGGGTTGATGTGATCACACCAGAGAGGGTACACAGGAGACTGATCAGAATGTTTCCATGATTGGAAAATGTCTGCTCTGAGGAAAGGTTGGATAGATTGGGGATGATTTCCGAGGAGGATGAGCTGAGATTTAATTGAAGTGATAAAATGCTGAAGAATCCAGATCGAGTGGATAGGGAGGAGCTATTCATTAAATGGGAGGTCAGAAACTGGAGGATTTAGATTGAAACTAATTCCCAGACAGAAGGGGAAGGGAGAATTCATTTCACTCAGAGATGGTGGGGAGTAGGAACGCATTGATGGGGCAGTAACCAGCATCACATTAGAATAAAAGGACATGGATGTAACTGAAACGCTGGAGCACACAGGGCTGCGGACTAAAGTCTGAAGAATGGGATCATTGTGATTTATTTGACATTTCTCCAGAATATTAAAGTCAAGTCCAATTTGAGAATTTATGAACATCATCCGACCTGAATTTCAAATGTCAGAATAACTTTATCAGAAAGTTACAGCACAGAATGAGGCCACGTGATCCATCCTGCATGTGTTGGCTGCGATAGAACTACCCAGGCTTTACAGCTTATGTGCTCACCAACGAGAGCAACAATTTCAGACTGTGAACTCTGCCCTCTATGTTGTTGTAATCTGTTTTTATACTGTATATCTTTCACAGCTACATACCTGGTTTCCTGGTTTCTTTCCCAGCCCTAACCCCATTCCCTGTGGCCTTGAGGGACTACCATTTCTGCTGTTTAATCTCTCCTGCCTTCCCCGTGTGACAGACTGTCTTTTTGTCCTTGTCTCACCCCCATCTTGCTCACAACCTGTTACATTTCTGATTCCCAGACCTCTGTGACTTCACTGCGCCCCCTGGGTCAGTGGCACGAGTTTTGAATTCTCTTCCTCATGCGATAATCGGAAATCTTTCTGGTTGCAGTTTCCCCTAGATTTTATTTTGAAAAAAGAGGATTTGCGTCAGAGTCAAGTATTTTGATCCTTCATCCACAATTCTGAGCACTTAGACATAATTTGAGACCCTCCCACAGATGTGCAGGTTTGATGGATTGGCCGTGCTAACATGGCCTGTAGTGTGTAGGTTAGGTGGGTTGGGTAAATGTGGTGCTATGGGGGTAGGATGGGACAGCAGGTCATTGCAGACTCGATGGACCGAATAGCCTGTTTGTGTGCCTAAGGGATGCTGTGATTCTAATTGTGATTGTTGTCACATTTTCCTCATGCCAGGTTCATTCAGCTCAGGTACACATGCTGCGTTTTGTGTTTCTCTGGGTGCTCACTCAATCCTTTCCTTCAGTTTTACATCAATTTCACACTGTATGTGAGGGTGAGAATGAATTTGTAATTATTAAATACTCCAACCGAAATCCCTCACAAGTCAGGAACTGTTTCTGCTACTGGCATCACTCACAAGAGGAAAATAAAGGTTCAGTCTCAAATCTGACAGTAACACAGAGGTTATAATCACCAGGAATGGCTAAACAGCTTAAAACTCTTTTCTTAAGTAAAGAGGAGGCTGAGAGACAACCTGGTGCAAGTAGGAAGCTTTGTGTCTGTGTTTTCAGAAATTTGAGGTTGAAATCATTGGGTTGGAAGCATGTTTCATTGCCCCAGGTTATCAAAGTGCTATCGAAATGTGCATCTTTCTTTTTGCCTATCTGTCTGAGTTAACAATCAGATGGATAGGTCATTGTCTGAGTGTTTTCCCGAATCCCTGATTGAATCTGCCTCCCCCACAATCTCAGGTGCCTCACCACTCACTGGGTCACGGAGAAACTCTGCTGTTATCATGACAACATTCTTTGCTGTCACCTCTCTTAGTGTTTCTGCCTAATCCCCATTTCCCTTCATTAAATCCCAGCTGCCTACAGTCCACCCACACGGGCATGTTGAAGAGCATGACAAGAGAATGGATTGAAACTGACAGTTCAATAGCCAGAGTGAAAGAGGAAGGAGGAACTAAACGGTGATTGTGGATCCCAGGGGATACAGACTCCAGGATTAGTCCTTATGGGCATTCCCGCAGTAATACGAGACAGCATTCCATGATGAGAGTTAAAGGTGGGTGGCCGGATAGGGAGCCACTGAACATGAACAGGTTTAGTTCAAACACAGGAGGTTTGTTCAGTCAGTAACCCTGTAATCGACATGGATGTGAAGTGAACAGTGAGGGGAAATGTTGCCACAAGCTGCAGATGGACAACTTTCATTGGTACAGGGGGAGGCCATTCAGTCCCTCAATCCTGCTTTGCCATTCAGGATGATCATGGCTGATTTGTGGCCTAACTTGCAATTTTCAAAACCCTTCAAACTCATCAATAAACTCCTCTGCAACAGATATGATGAATATTGGAAAACTGATCATCTGCTAATTCTGGGATATCAGGAACAAAAGCAGACATTGCTGGAAAAATTCAGCAGATCTGGCAGCATCTGTGGAGAGTGCACCTTTAGGACTAGTGATGGGTCAGGTGACCAGCTGCAGCTGACCATTCTGCCTTTTCTGTAACATTGGAACAGGTTCTGGTTCCGGGGGGAATGAGATTGTCAATAACAACTGAGAAAACAGGAGGATGTGCTCAATCAGAATAAAACACATTTTGGTCTTTCACTTTTAATTAAACTGCAAACATTATTCATTAATATTTCTGAAATAGGATAATTGACCAGAAATCTTCATGTCACTGTGTCTGGGAAATTGTGCTAATTCTGACCTCGTCCAGACTACATGTGAATCCAAATCCTGAATAATGTGGTTGACTCTGAACCATCTCCTGGGCAGTTAGAATGGATGGCAAATGCTGTCCCAGCAAGTGATGCTGTGATCCCATGAACAACCAAAACAAATCCAATCGTTGTGGTTACTTTTGAGCTCGCCGATGTTTCATCAAGCTGGATATCTGATTGCGTGGCTTCCCACACTAAGAGCAGGTGAATGGCCTCTCCCCAGTGTGTATTTGCTGGAGTACAGTGAGGCTGGATGGTGTACTGAACCCAGTATCACAGTGAGAGCACCTGAATGGTCTCTCACTGGTCTCCTGGGACCGGGAGAGATGATATTCACCATCCCAGGGGATACTGGGTAAAGATACCTCCAAGAGGGATCTAGTGAGAGTAGATCGGGAGCAACTGTTCACATGCATGGAAGAATCAATAATAAGGAGGAACTGATGTAAAGGGATTGACAAAGGAAGCACATGTGACATGAGACAAAACGTTTTCATGCAGAGAAAGTTTATGGAATGCACTGCCATAGAGCGAGGTGAAGTCAGGTACAATGAAGAGAATAGAATTGAAGAGTTATTGGAAGGGAATGAATGGGAATGTTTATGGGGTAAAGGCATTCAGTGAGGTGATCCTTTGGACAGCTGGTGAGTCAATCAGTCTCCTTTTGTCCTTCTGTGAACATTTCATTCTGAGCCCTCTAAGGAATTATCAGAGCAGGGATTGTGAAGAGGTCAGATTGAATGAGAGTCTAGGTGAACAAAAGTGAGACACCTATACAGAGAGGTTTTGGGATGGAATAAATCAAATGTTATAAATTTGCATGGTCACCAACATTACAGCAGTTACAAGTGGAAGTGATCAAGAGAGTGGAATTAGAGCAGCAAATAAATCTTAAAAATTTATGCAGCTAAAGGGGATGCTGGGGAAAGATACCACAATTAGTGCTGATTTCATTCGAGACACACCAGTCAGGGCACACATCCTTGCTGTGTCTACTATATTGATCTCTTAAAGATTTTTGTTCATTTGAAGTGTTTCATGTTTAGATAGTCCAGAGAAGACAGTTTCATTCTCCTCAATCTCTTCTGCCAGGGCAATGCTGTTGTTTGAATTCAATTCACTGGCATGTTACTGGCTGTTTCAAGGACTGGAAATGGCAATTGAGACTGAAAGGTTACTGTATAAAATATCTTCGATTGTATTGCCAGATTGCCAGACACATGAGGGGCTTTAAGAAAAATAACTTAAATGATGGGCATCGCGTGTCAGAGCTCCTATTGTTGTTGGGGCATCCCGTTCAGATACAATCTCTTGGTAATTGTTAGAATTGACTTGCACTGGCTCCGGAGAAGTGGTCAGAGCATTATAACGGCCATCGGAGATGGTAACAAATTTCCCATGGGTTACATATCATAAATGGCAGAGTAAGTACGAGTTCTGCTGGTAAAGTGTATAAAGTTATTCAAAATGGTCCCAACTTACTTTCAGATATAAGTGAGAGAAAGGCACATTAAGTAGGTCATTGCATTAGTCCAAATTTAGAAATTCAGGGAAACTGAAGGGAGAGCTGGTGTTGGTAGTTGTAGTAATGATAGGGGAAACCTTGTTTTACAGACAGAGAGAGTTCCCAGAAGGGAAACTCAGCTTTAACATCGCATCAACTGCAGAGTCGTCCAATTCTTCAAGTCCTGATCCTTATCGGTAATATGGAAGGGGAAAGCAGCATTCCCAGCCAGAAAAATCATTCCTATGTTATACATGTAGTCGAATATTTAACTGCTCATGTGATCTGGGAAGACACCAATGTGTTTGGATCAGGGTGAGGCTGTGTAACTGAAAGGACTGTGGGAAGGGATTCACTGACACCTCTTAGCGCGACACTGACTGACACAGTCAAACTGGGGAGAGGTCGTTCACCTGCCCCATGTATGGGAAGGGAACTATTCGATCTTACAACCTGCTGAGACACCAGAGATGGCACAGCGGATTTAGACCCTTCACCTGTTCCATGTGTGAGAAAGGATTCAATCAAATCTCTCACCTGCTGAGACATTATAGGAATAAAAGAATGACTAGGGTAGGAATAGGTCCAGTCAAGGATAGTAGTGGGAAGTTGCGTGTGGAGGCGGAAGAGATTGGGGAGACACTGAATGAATTCTTTTCTTCAGTATTTACTCAGGAACAGGGCATTGTCGTTGATGCGAATACTGAGTCACAAATAAGTAGAATGGATGGCTTTGAGGTATGTAGAGAAGAGGTGTTGGAAATCCTGGAAAAGGTGAAAATAGATAAGTCCCCTGGGCCTGATGGCATTTATCCTAGGATTCTCTGGGAAGCAAGGGAGGCGATTGCAGAGCCATTGGCCTTGATTTTTATGTCCTCTTTGTCTACAGGAGTAGTGCCAGAAGACTGGAGGATAGCAAATGTGGTTCCCTTGTTCGAAAAGGGGAGTAGGGATAACCCTAGTAACTATAGGCCGGTGAGTCTCACTTCTGTTGTGGGCAAAGTCTTAGAGAGAATTGTAAGGGATAGGATTTATGCACATCTGGATAGGAATAATGTGATCAAGGATAGTCAGCATGGTTTTGTGAAGGGCAGGTCGTGCCTCACAAACCTTATTGAATTCTTTGAAAAGGTGACGAAGGAGGTTGATGAGGGGAAAGCGGTAGATGTGGTATATATGGATTTTAGTAAGGTGTTTGATAAGGTTCCCCATGGTAGGCTACTGCAGAAAATACGAAGATATGGCATTGAGGGTGAGTTGGAGGTTTGGATTAGGAATTGGCTGGATGGAAGAAGACAGAGGGTAGTAGTTGATGGCAAAGTTTCTTCATGGAGTGCCGTCACTAGCGGTGTTCCGCAAGGATCTGTTTTGGGACCATTGCTGTTTGTCATTTTTATAAATGACCTGGAAGAGGGGTTAGAAGGTTGGGTGAGCAAGTTTGCGGATGATACGAAAGTCGGAGGAGTTGTTGACAGTGAGGAAGGATGTGGCAGGTTACAGCAGGATATAGAGAAGCTGCATGGCTGGGCAGAAAGGTGGCAAATGGAATTCAATGTAGCTAAGTGTGAGGTGATTCACTTTGGGAAGAATAACAAAAAGATGGGGTACTGGGCTAATGGTCGGATACTTGGTAGTGTGGATGAGCAGAGGGATCTTGGTGTCCATGTACACAGATCTCTGAAAGTTGCCACCCAGGTAAATAGTGCGGTGAGGAAGGCATATGGCGTACTGGCTTTTATTGGTAGAGGAATTGAGTTCCGGAGTCCTGAGGTCATGATGCAGTTGTATAAGACTCTGGTGCGGCCGCATCTGGAATATTGTGTGCAGTTTTGGTCGCCATACTGTAGGAAGGACGTGGAGGCACTGGAACGGGTGCAGAGGAGGTTTACCAGGATGTTGCCTGGTATGGAAGGAAGATCGTATGAGGAAAGACTGAGACACTTGGGGCTGTTTTCATTCGAGAAAAGAAGGTTTAGGGGTGACTTGATTGAGGTGTACAAGATGATTAGGGGGTTAGATAGGGTTGACAGTGTGAACCTTTTCCCGCATATGGAGTCGGGTATTACAAGGGGGCATAGCTTTAAATTAAGGGGGGGTAGATATAGGACTGAAGTTAGGGGTAGGTTCTTCACTCAGCGAGTCGTAAGTTCATGGAATGCCCTGCCAGTAGCAGTGGTGGACTCTCCCTCTTTATGGGCATTTAAGCGGGCATTGGACAGGTATATGGAGGATAGTGGGTTAGTATAGGTTAGGTGGGCTTGGATCGGCGCAACATCGAGGGCCAAAGGGCCTGTACTGCGCTGTATTCTTCTATGTTCTATGTTCTATCAGTGCATTCCCATCGGAGAGAGGCCGTTCACCTGCTCAGTTTGTGGGAAAGGATTTACTCAGTTACCTGCTGAAACACCAGCGAGCTAACTATGGGGAAAGTGTAGGGGGAGATTCACACCCAGTGTGGGGGGAGATTCATACAAATGCACCACCTGCGAAGTCCCAGTGAAGCCACACAGGGGGAGAGGCCATTCAGAAACTCAGTGTAGGAGAAGGGATTCAGTTATTCATCCCGCCCCCTGAGCCTCCATCGGGTTCACACTGGGAAGGAGCTGTTCACCGCTCTGTGTGACAAGGGATTTGCTGCGTCTTCAACACGATTGAGAGACCAGTGAGTGCTCACAGGGAAGTGGTCATCCCCCTGCTCCGTGCGGACTGCAGGACTCTGATTCTGATGTTACTGTCCATCAGCGTCAGGAGTGGACCTTGTACATGATGACACTGCTGGAGTATTGATGTTGTTGTTGTTAATCACACTAACTGGGCTGGAGTTGACTGAACTTAGATTGCCACTTTCTGAACCTCGGGATGTCTCTCTGGGCAGTAGGTCTCCACAAACAGAAAAGTGACAATGAGCAGGGATCATCTGCTTTGATTTAAATTGTGGTTGTAGCATGGCTGCTTCACATCATCAGTTACAAGGTTGGAGTCCAACCTTGGTCAACGGTCTGTGTGGAGTTCCCATATACTACCCATGATAGTGTGGGTCCCCTCCAGGTGCTCTGGTTTTCTCCCACAACCCAAAAGATGCGATGGTTAGGTGGATCAGTCGTGGTAACCTGTCCACAGTGTCCAAGAATCAGCCATGGGAAATGCAGTGTTACAGGGATGGAGTGCTCTGGGCATGATGTGCTTCGGATGGTCGGTGGGGTTTGATGGGCCAGTGCTCTCCTCCCACACTGAAGGGATTCTATTCTATGATTGAAGATAAGGCTACACAGCAGGGTGTCCTTGGAGAAGGAACATGTGGTGTGTATCAATGCTTTTTCTGCCTTCAGATAGAGGTCGGCACCACAGGAGATATAGTGCTTTATCTCCACCACTGCCCCCTCCTGCCCCCAATTCTACTTTGATTTAGTCCCTTCCCATGTTGTCACTTGTAATGGTTTGCTTGGCCCATAATGGGCTTTGTTTATAAATATTCAATTGGTAACACAAATGGTTTACTGCTGTTGATGATATGTCGAGATTAGAGTGATACTGGAAAAGCACAGCAGGTCAGGCAGGATCCGAGGAGCCAGAAAATAAACGTTTTGGCAAAATCCCTTTTCCAGCACCACTCTAATAGAGGCTCTGGTTTCCAGCATCTGCGGTCCTCACTTTTGCACCGCCGGTGATTATATGTTAACCAAAAGCAAAATGACATAATGATGATGTGAAGGTTGCTGTGATATCACTTCTAGGTTGGAGAAATAAGGGAAAAGAACGCTTCACAGCTCACAGAATGAGAAATGAAAAGCAGTTAAATCAAACCAAAGGTTCAGACAGGGAGGGAATATTTTCCCGGAGTTTGAGTAGCTGGAAAGTGAGGGGGTCCGGGAATAGACAGGATTTTGTTTTACAGGAGGTTGAAAGTTTTAAAACTGTTATATTCAGACAGTTTAAGTTATTTTCTTTAATTTTATTTGCCGTGCAAAAAACTTTTACAACATTTTAAAACTAAAATTTACAGACCTTGTGTTAAAGATAAATGTTAAATAAAATCCATCAAACCATCCCTCACTGAAAACTGTTGTGGAAGTGCAATCTCCTGGAGAATCCCTGCCTACTCCTTCCTACCCAGGCTCCATGGCTATATGCATACCTGGGAGATAGCAGCAGCTGGAGGAGGCAATTCAGCCTTTCAATCCTGCTCCACCATTCAATGGGAAACAGCTGACCATCCAGCTCAGTCTCCTGTTCCTGCTGTGTTCCAATCCCCTTTCATGAATTTACCTCGAAGAACTATATCTAAGTCCTCCTGTACCTTCACTGCCTTTTGTTCCAGTGACGTTGCTGTGTTACTGTGTGGGTGTAGGCAGAGGTAATGTGATGGTGCTGCCTACTGGAGGATGTACTCAGCATCCCTCATCATCCGAGTAACATCAACCGGGTTTCAGCAACTTGAGATAGAAACCATTTCTAGGATATGGGCATCACTGGCTCAGCCAGCATTTATTCCCCATCTCTAGTTACCCTTGAGAAGATGGTAGTGAGCTGATGTCTTGAACCATTCGCAGTTCAATTGGTGCAGATAGACCGACAATGCTGAGAAAGAGAGTGTTGCAGGATTTTGGCCCAGTGACTCTCCATCTTTGCTTCTTCAAATGCTGGTTAACCTAATCACGATCTGCACGTGATTTTGAGATTTCGGTCTGCAAATCTTCACCATAAATCACCCTGTATAAAGGAATATGTACAGGTTAGAAATTCAGAACAGAAAATTCTCGTTGCTCTGGAATACCATTTTCCCCTTTCTTCCTTCAAAGCTGTAACCCTCCAGCCCACTTACTCTCTCCCACCATTCTGACTCTGCTACCCCCTAATGGACACCCTTCACATTCTCATGGAGTTACTGATAAACAGATCCATGCCACCACTTCCCGTCCCTGGTTAGACTCTGCACCCTTTCTGGGTTCACTTCCTTTCCCTTCAGTTTCTGCAAGTCAATAATGTAACAGCAGAATGAAACAAAAGGAAACAGACAGGGAGGTGGCAGATCCTGGACAGAAGAGGAACCTTCAGTCTGGAAGAATGGGTCAGATCCTTCTTTGTTCCCCATTCGTTGATTCCCAGCATTACAATGAGTTGGGGATGGAGAATGGTCCTACATGCGTGTAGTGACACTTTCAACCCCCAACAATCAATACTATAAGCAGATACATTCCTCCTCCAGCCAAAGCACATCTCCAAAACCCACCCACATTCTGTACATGTACAGTGCCGTGTTTCCCCACACACGTGTGGTCCCTGCCTCAGGGATTGTGGGATTTGTAGTCCCAATGAAGCCACTGGAGACCTGTCTCAGGAAAGTGAAAGAGAAATGTGGACTGGGGGGTGTTGTGTATGGGATCCTCATTCAGATACACAGAACATATGGGCTGTCACTGGGTTTTACTGACACATCTGCTTCCACAACGTGATTTTCTGTTGTAAGGAATATAGATTCAACCAACTGGGGCGTGGGGTGGTTAATAGGAGGAGAAGGTTTTAAGCAGAGGTGGCTCAATGGTTAGCATTGCTGACTCATAGCGTCAGGGACCTGGATTTGGTTCCAGCCTTAGGCGACTGTGTGGAGTTTACACGTTCTCCCCGTGTCTGTCCGGGTTTCCTCTGGGTGCTCCAGTTTTATCCCACAATCCTAAGATGTACAGGATTGTATGTGAGATGGTTTTCTATAACATCATATCATATTGGTCGATCAAATGCTGTGTACTAATAAATATCCAATAATCGCAATATAAAGGAGTTTTGAGAGCAGAGACCCATAATATTATGCAGGATATAATGAGTTTGAACATAGAACATAGGACATAGAAAAATACAGCACAGTACAGGAATTTAGACAGAAACATGAACAGGCAGAGATCAGAGGGATATGGACCCATGTGCAAGCAGATGGTATGAGTTAGAATAGTATCTTGGACAGCATAGACAGCATAGGCCTGCTGCTGTGCTCTACTGTTCTATTTACTAACTTTCCAGCACCTGCCCGATCAGAGCCCTTCAGAATCTTGGATGTTTCATTCCATTTCTCTCTCATTATCTAAACCTCAATGGGTTCAACCTCAACCTCCTCCACCTCTTCTCATTAGAAAATCCTTCCATTCCCAAGATCAGCCGAGTTAACCTTATGTGGACTGCCTCCAATGTGACAATATGTTTCCTTTGGGCACTCACACTGTTCATAATATTCGAGGTGTGGTCTGATTTGTACCTTGCATAGTTCTAGCTAGTCCTGCCTATTTTTAGACTCCATTCCCTCTGTAATAAATGCCAGCATTTGATTTGCCTTCTCTATTACCTGCTTACCCTGTGAGCTACCTTTTTCAGATTGATAAACTGCTGCCAGTCTGAAACCACATAGTGTTAGCCTGACAGTAAGTCGGGAATAGACTGAAATTATTAGAAAGGGTATGTCAATATACAATAACTGGCCACTTAGAAACACATTTGATAAAAGAGAATTTGTTTTTGAGCCTGATGGATTTAATTTGTTGGTGTGAATATAAATGGCAGAATTGTAAGTTTGCAGGAGGGATGTAGTGGTATAGGGGATATGGTGCATTTGAATTATCAGAAGCCTTTACACAAGTTTCAATAAGGGCTATAGAGTAACTTGTTAGAGAATAGGGCCTCTTAATGATCAATAAGGTCACCCATGTGTGGCATCAGAGGAGATGGGTGAGATATTAGAAAAAACAATCTTGTTAGTATTTACTGTGGCGAAAGACATGGAAGCTTGGGAACTTGAGGAAATAAATAGTGATGTCTTGGAAAGAATCCTCACCAGAGAAGAGAAAGTGCTGATATCTTAAAACAAATAAAGTTAGATCAGTCTTCAGTAGCTCATTGGGTCGATCCTGGAATATTGTGGGAAGCTAGGGAAGAGATTGCAGTGTCCCTAACAGAGATATTTATATTATCAACAGACACAGTGAGGTGTTGGAAGACTGGAGGGCGGCGAATGCTGTTCCATCGCTAAAGGACTGCAGGGAAAAGCCAGGAAATTACAGCCCCGTGAGCCCAGTGATGGGGAAGTTGTTGGAGGAGATTTTGAGATAAAGGAGCTTATTACAGTATAAATGGAGCACATGCTTTCAGGTTAAAGTTGAAGGGAAGAAGTCTCATCTGTTTACATATAAACAAAAGGCCTCTGGAAATCCTTTTCATCTCTGTACCAAACGAAACTGATCAGAGTCAGGCCCCGTTTTATTGTCCGTCTGATAAACATCAAAGACAGGGTCTGCTTGAGCCATGGAGCAGTTTTTAGACAAAAAAAGGGACTAGGTTTGTGACAGAAAAGACAGGCTAGTGTTCTGTACGGGGGTCAGTAGCTGGCAGGAATGGCGAACTCTATCAGAATTGGACTGCTGACAGATTTGTAAAAATCATAACGTTCAGTGCAGGCTTACACACCAACTGCACATTGAGAGTTCATTCAGAAACTGGAGCTCTCTCTCATCCAACATGGGGGGGGGGAGGGGATTCTGCCCATCGGGCTATGTAAATTATCATCGAGTCACAGAGTCCTACAGCACAGTGATAGGCCTTTAGCCCAAACTGGTTCATGCTGACCAAAATGTCCATCCATGCTCAGCCCATTTCCCTTCACTTGGCCCATATCGTTCTCAATGTTGCCTATCTATATATTTGTCCAAGTGTGAAGACGTGTATTGCAGAAAACACATTATATTTCACGCTATCAACGTTTTGTTTTGGAAATAATGAGTGTTAGTACATAACGCTCAAGTTTTAATGCAATCAGTTTTAATTATTTTTGTAGCGTTACAGATTAAACACTAATTTCCTTCACACTCTTCTCATGGTACTATCACTACAGGGATTAGTCTGGTGAAACTCCTTCATTCTGTCTCTATGTAGCAAGGAAATCACTCATTACAAAGGAGAGAAAATCTGTTCACAGTGTCTCACGTACTATCTCAAGAACACTCTACAAATGCAAGAAGGTGGCTTCACTCTTACACTTTAATCATTTTGCAATGGACTTACTGTCAGTGACTCATGACCAAGGACATCCAGCTCATTTTCACCAGGCGCACTTCCTGTTACCTCGCCGTCTCATAAATACAAAATGAGAAGGATGGTATGTTTTTCCAAATCATTTCTTTGCCTTATGAAGCAAAGCCACTCCAACAGCATCATCACCATTGCCACTGGAGATGGTTGAAGGTGCTGAGAAGGCAAGGGCCAAGCTGTATGATCTCTGGAATATTAATTCAGGGATTCAGGTAATGACCCATACCCTTGATTGGAATTCCACCTCGGCAAATGTTGGAACTTGAATTCAATAAAATATCAGGAATTAAGAATCAAATAAAACAATGAAACCATTGTCTATTGACCTACCTGGCACTCCCATGCCCTTCAGGGAAGGAAATCCAACATCTTCACCTAATCGGGCTTAAGTGTGATTCCGGAATCCACAGTAATGTGGTTAACTCTCAGTTGCAGTTTGAAATGGCCAAGCCAGCCACTCAGTTCTATCAGTCACTATAAAGTCTGAAAGAAATGAAACCGGACAGAATTAAGCACTGACTGCACTGATCAGCAAGACAGCTCACAAACACCTTCTCAAGGACAATGGGGAAATGGAATTAAATACTGGCCCAGCATCCCATTAATGAATAAAATAATATGTTTACACTCAGGGAAGAGAGACAAAGCGACATAACTCTCTTTAAATAGTGACTTTGATGTATACCTTACATGAGAAAAATAAATAAATAATCTCGTTTGTTTTCCATCCCACATAATCATCAAAAATCCGTTTGTTTGCTTCTTGCCCTCTATCTTTCCCTTTCTCTATCTATTCTACTCAGTCCTTCTCCCCTTTACAACAGACATCCCTGTCACCAACATCAATCACACTATTTCCAAGCGGTGTTCACTTCTGACGTCTGGTCATTGGACTCAACATGCCATTTTTTTTTTCTCTCGATCTGAGGCTGCCGAATCTGCTCAGTTTCTCTGGCACTTTCTCGTTCTTTTTGATTCTGATCTCTTGCAAAACCTTTACTTTTGTTATTACATGGGATGTCTGCATCGCTGACAGGGGCAGTATTTGTTGACCCTTTACTGTGAGCTTATTCCCGAAGATAGGACAGAGCCAATCACATTACTGTGGGTCTGATGTCAGTCCTAAGCCAGATCAGGTAATAATGCTAGATTTCTTTTCCAAACGACATCAGTGAAATAGATCAACTTATGGACTAAATGCTGGTGATGCTGTGCTGAAAATTATTGAAACTTGCTTTTATTTCCAATTCCTGTCATTTGAATTTACGTTCTGAAATAATTTGTGGCTGGATGTGAAACAGTGCCTTTATCTGTAATACCATGTGCCTCTGAATTACATTTCTTGCAACAGTAATACTCTGACACAGCGTCCCTGTCATGAGGTTACTTTAGAGACAAGAACAAGGTTGTGCTCGAAATAGTTGCAACCGAAATCGTGCTTCGAGGAGACCTGTGACCATAAAGGCACGAATAATGATTTATTAAGCGTCAGTATTGATGCCAAGATGGTGACTGGGGATATTATCGAGTTGATAGTCGATAGGTTTGATGATGGACAGAATACCGAGACATAAATTCAGGGTAAAAATGTACTTCGGGATTGTGAACAAACTTGCTCTCCGGTATTTGTGAGGGCGGGGGCGTGGATGGTTCTGAAATTTGTGGATAATGAATGGAATTTGCATTTGAAACTGAAGACAGCATTTTCCATCTTAGCCAAATATAGGCAACAGAAATAGCAAAGAAGTTTGCCATGGTTTATGGGATTAGTAAATGGATAGAGATGGAGGTACTTACCAGGAACGCCAACAATAGCGAGCATGGGATAGTAACCTGTCTGAATAATCATCAGTACACCGTATATCCGATCTGATAATGAGGTTAAAAACAATGGCTGCAGATGCTGGAAACCAGATTCTGGATCAGCGGTGCTGGAAGAGCACAGCAGTTCAGGCAACATCCGAGGACAGGCAAAATCCGAGGACAGGCAAAATCGACGTTTCGGGCAAAAGCCCTTCATCAGGAATAAAGGCAGAGAGCCTTAAGCGTGGAGAGATAAGCTAGAGGAGGGTGGGGGTGGGGAGAGAGTAGCATAGAGTACAATAGGTCAGTGGGGGAGAAGATGAAGGTGATAGGTCAGGGAGGAGAGGGTGGAGTGGATAGGTGGAAAAGGAGCTAGGCAGTTCGGAAAAGTCCGGACAAGTAAATGACCTGGGAGTTGCAGTGGGAGAGAGACTCCCTGAGATTCTTGTAGAGAGAGGAGGAAAACTTCTTCAAGGCAGGCACTCAACGTGCTTCAGCACCTTTTAAAAATATAAGCTCACAAACACCTGAACACACTTTATTGACTTCAAAGCAGAAAGACTTACATTGTTTGTACTCAGACCAAAGCCAAATGTGGCAGATGTTGTCACAAAGCCGGTCATTTTACAAAGTTATATTATCCTTGAATTTTCTTCTTCAGTGAGGTTCTAAATGACCCAAGATTCCAATTTGTCTGAGTTTTGAAAGGTTCATTTGGGGTCCTTTTGTTTATACCTAACTGGTAATGCCTCAGGCAGAACGCTTTCAAATCTTTAAATACAAACTTGTACAATCAAGCGGACGTGGGCAGCTCTATAGCTGGGCAGATCGATTCCTTTTTTGGGGTTAGTTGAGTTCGGGTCACGTTGAACTTGGACGCACTCACCCTCTTTCTCCTTCCGACCTCATAACCTGTCAGCTTTTTGTATCAGATTTACTTTTTGTGATAAAGCATTTGTTTATTTGAATTCTTGCAAGTATTTTGGAACAACATCCTAAAGTCAGGATAGCCTTTTGGTTGGATAAGGTAAGTTAGTTGGATATTCTATTTTCAGTTTCATGTGCTTCATTCTGTAATTTGGTAAATAAAGTCTTTTTGTTTAAAACACGGCAGTCTGGCCAATTAATTCACTCCGGGAATATCCACTATACACTAACCTTCAACAAATACCAAATTTACGTCTGGACTACCTGCTTAAAAATGTTTTGAGGGGTCAGGCCTGTTTCATAACAGATTGGGGGGGCCTTTACGGAATTTTGACAGTGAGTGGCAGGTTTTAGAGTCTCTTTTTTCGTGTGTTGATTTGGTGGGTAAACAGAACTTCAGATAACAATAGCTCTTGCAGTCACAAAGAGTGTTTTGGAGATGGGAGAATCGACCTTGGGAGTTGTACCAAATGCACATAAGTCTAAGCTGCGGGAATTAGTCGACAAGCTGGAGCTGAAGCTATCTCCTAATGTGAGGAAAGACGGGATGATTGCAGCAATCGTTCAGCATTCCAATTTGCTGGGAACTCCATTGGAGTCTGCAGAAATGACTAAACTTCAATCGCAAATAAAGCAGCTTGAGTCAGAAGCAGAAATGAAGCATATTGCGTTACGAAGAAAATTAAAAGAGAAACAAAGAGAATGAATTGGTTTTATTCAGGAAAGAGATTAAAAAGGAATGGCTTTAGCAGGAGAGAAACAAAAAGAGAGCGTTTGAGCTTAAGAGATGGGCACTGAGAGTGGAAAGTCAGGTGAAAACGATGGAGATGAAGGCTGAAAGTAAGCTTAGTGAGGAACAGCATGAGGATTAGCAAACCCATGGTAGTCAAAAACCTGGTGAGATACTTTTTAAGTATATTCACGCCTACCTATAGACAACATTTCAGGAATCTTAGGAGTGACCCTGGTCAAACCTATGTTGAGTTTGAAAGGGTCGAAGAGAGTAATTTTGATAAATGGATAAGAACTTAAAAAATCGAGCAAATCAATGATACACTCAGAGAGATAATTATTTAGGAGGAATTCAAAGGTGCCTGAAGTAGTGCGAACACATGTGGAAGAGCCGAGAGTTAAAACAGGAAGGTTAACAGCTGAAGAGCATGATGATTATGAATTGTTCCATAAAACACATTTTGGCTTCCAGAATTAATTTCAGTTCATGAGGGATGGAGAAATCCTCACGTCGAAAACGATATATAGATCTCAGTGAAGATCAGAAGGATAACTTACACAGGGTAAAAAGGAAACCCTTGAAAGGGACAAAGAAGCTAAAAAGCTCCGGTGTTTTCGTTGCAATAAATTAGGTCACAGGAAATCACTCTGTTGGTGGGCTAGGGCAAAAAAACAGATGTAAGAAAACAGGATAAGCCTGGGAGTTTTATTGGAGCGGTAACAGAAAGCACAGTGGAGGCTAGAAAGCTGCATCAGAGTGTACAAGTTGATCTGAGGTTGGTTAAGGAGGAAGTACCGGATCTGCTTATAAAATATACCTGCAAAGGGAAAGTGTATTCACGTAGGTCAGGAGTAGCAGATAAAGAGGATGCACTATTGAGAGACACAGGATCCTCTCAGTATATGATGCTGAAAGATGTGAAGGTATGTATTTCTGAAGGACTATTTCGACAAAAGGTACTGCTAAAGTGAATACATGTGAGACAAAAAGCGCAAAATTATGTAAAGCGGGGTTACAATGTCCAGTAAAGTGTGGCGAAATTGTGGTGGGAGTATTCAGCTCCAGGAATACAGTTTGTCCTTGAAAAGTATGTAGCTGATTCACCAGGAGAAATGCTGACTGCTCTGGTTGAAAATCCAGTGGAGTCACAGGCAACTGAAGCAAACCAGGAGCCTTATCCTGGAATCTTTCCTGATTGTGGGACAACAAGGTCACAATGTCACCGGCTGAAACAGGAGAGATCATGAATGTATAGACAAGGAAGCTGAAGTGGCATTGGCAGAGACTTTGTTTCATCAGCTAGTTGAAACAAGACAAGAGTAAACATATAATCATGGAAATATGTTTAGCTCAGCTAAATTAATTGATTTACAGCATAAAAACGAAAATTTAAAGCAGTTATGTACCATGGAATCCAGGAAATTCAACCAAATGGATGCAAAATTGTCTTGAAGGTAACGGATTATTTTCCAGACTGGAGCCCTGGGGCCAGTGGTGTGCTGAAAGAATCAGTGTTGAGCTTGCTGCTTTTCATCATGTATATCCACGACTTGGATGTCTACATCGGAGGCACGATTAGTAAGTTTACAGATAACAATAAAATGTGGTGCAGTGGACAGTGAGGAAGATTATCTCAGAGTACAACAGCACCCATGGAAGCGGGTATAATTACACATAAATAAGAATGGTTCAGAAGTATATTGGCAAAATGCTTGAATGTGAGACTAGATCAGATGAAGATGTCTGGTCAGCATGGACAATTTGAACAAAAGTGTCTGTTTCCGTGTTTTAAAACTCTCTTATTCAATAAGATGGATTAGGAAAAGTTATTGTGGTTCTGTTCGCCGAGCTGGAAGTTTTTGTTGCAAACGTTTCGTCCCCTGGCTAGGCGACATCATCAGTGCTTGGGAGCCTCCTGCGAATCGCTTCTTTGATGTTTCCTCAGGTGTTTATAGTGGTCTGTCCCTGCCGCTTCCGGTTGTCAGTTTCAGCTGCCGCTGTAGTGATTGGTATATTGGGTCCAGGTCGATGTGTTTGTTGATGGAGTTTGTGGATGAATGCCATGTCTCTAGGAATTCCCTGGCTGTTCTCTGTCTGGATTGCCCTATGAGCAATCCAGACAGAGCACCCGAGCTACAAATCTTTGCACAAATTAGGAAAAGTTCTCAAAGGCCTTTCGAGTGGAAATTCTCTTACCCAAAAGTTTGTGGTGCTTTGTTTACATTTCTTCAAAGAAGCACTAGTTAAGTATTTGTCCATGAAGTGAGTCATGGATAATTGGATACAGACAAGAAGGTGGTGCTGAGACCACAACCTGATCAGCCACAATCTTAGTGCCTGGTGAAGAAGGTTCACTGTGTGTAATGACCCACTCCTGTTCCCCAGTCCCATGTTTCTGTCTTCCATTCAGCCCGTAAAACCTGCTAGACAGGAGCAGTGGGAGGCCACTTACTGCTATCACCTCGTGCACAGAAACAGAGGAGATTATTCAGTCGCTCAATACTTTCCCACACGGTTTGGTTGATTTGAAAAATGTAATTTGAAAACCTAGACTGCGTTTCAAAGAGGCCCCTCATCTCTCTTTACAGAGATTCCCCATTCTGCAAAATGTGCTCAATTTGTTGGTCACGTCATCGAACCAGGTTCACTGTGAATACAGCTCGGACACATCACCCAGAGATGGCTCAGAAACTCCTCTGGACTCCCTGACTATAACATTCAATAACAAAACTTCCAGGAAAATGGGACCCTGCAATTTTCCAATAATAAAATGTGAGAACATAGAAACAGAAGCAAGTCGTTCACTCCCTACTCGCACCCCTCAAGTTGGCTTGCCCTTCAGTAAGATCATGGCTGATCTTCCCTTGGGCTCAAGTCTTCTTTCATGCCTAATTATTCATAGCACTCAACTCTCTGACAGGTCAACATCCATCTAACGACTCTTTAAATACTTTCGTAGAACAGAGAACTTAGGACATTACAGCACAGTACAGGCCCTTCGGTCCTCGAGGTTGTGCTGATCTTTTATCCCCTTTAAGATCAGATTCATCGACATAGTTTCGTGCATTATCTTTCATGTGCCTATCCAAGCATCTCTTAAATGTCCCTCAGGTATCTAACTCGACTTACATTGCTGGCAGTGCATTCCACGCACCGAAAACTCTCTGTGTAAAGAACCTAACTCTGCCATCTCACCGAAACCGTCCTCCAATCACCATAAAATTATGTACACTCGTTCCCTCGTTGGAGACATTTCTGCTGGGGAAAGGTATCTGGCTATTCACTCTATCTATGCCTCATCATCTTGTACAACTGTATCCAATCCAATCCTGCTTCACTCTCTGCTTCTACACCATGACCTATTGATATGAAGAAAAGAGGTAACACAGGGGCTCAGGTAAGAGAGATTGGCCCTGAACTGTTCTCCGTCAGTCGGAAGGATGTTGTGAAACATGAAAGGGTTGAAAAAAGATTTACCAGGATTGGAGTGTTTGAGCTGCAGGAAGAGAGCAAAAAGGCTGAGGCTTTCTTTCCCTGGAGCTTCAGAGACTGAGGGGTGACATCTTTAGAGGTTTATAAAATCATTAGTAGCATGGATAGGGTAAACAGACAAGGTCTTTTCACTAAGTAGGAGAGTCCAGAAATAGAGAGCATAGATTGAGGGTGAGAGGGGAAAGATATAAAAGGGAACAAAGGAGCAAGTTTTTCATGCAGAGAGTGGTGCGCGTATGGGATAAACTGCCAGAAGAAGTGGGTGAGGCTGACAATTGTAGTATTTTAAAGGCATTTGGATACTTGACATAAATAGGAATGATTTAGAGGATTTGGCCCATGTGCTGGCAAGAGGGATAAGATTAGGTTCGGATATCTGGTCGGCATGGACACATTTGACCGAAGGTTCTGTTTAGTGCTGTTCATCTGTGACTCACAGCCCAGTGGGTTTCGGTCACTTCAAAGATAAATCTCAGTCTGTTTTATTTTAGTAAAGCTACAACATTCAGTAGGGTGACGGATTATTTCTTTAAATACACATCTTATGATGCTTTGATTAAGATTTATAAAATATAAAATATTGGTCCTAATTTATTCGAGAGTAGTGTTTTGTAAAGCTGTAAGAATGAGTGCCTTTTTCTGGGTCTGTGGACTGTTAAGATGCAGAGATGGCCATTCGTACAGTGATGTGTTCTTCCGGTTGGATGTAGGAGATTAAGGAAAGTTTCAGTGATCTTGATTGTCTGCAGGAAGTGAGGATGCAAATCCTGTAGGATTTCATGGATCAGATGGAACGATAATTCAAGGTAATGAAGAATTTACAGGAGCCGAGGGGTGTGATAGGTGGCAGTTTCAGAAAGGTAGGAAAACTGCCGATCCAGTCAGGTAGATGGGTCTCCTCTCGGAAAGGGAGAAGGAGAGGGCAAGTAGTGCAGGAGTCTCCTGTGGTTATTTCCATCTCAAACAAGTATACTGTTTTGGAAAGCGTCAAGAGTCACACTCTCAGGGGAATATCGCACTGACAGCCAAGTTACCAGTGTAATGAATCTAGAGTAATGTGAGGTAGATCACGTTCCACGCGATCGATGGTGATAGGGGGTTCTCTAGTCTGCGGCACAGACTGCACTTTCTGTAGCTAACAGTGGGACATCAGAATGGGGTGGTGCCTCCCTACTGTCTGGATGAAGTATGGCTCCGAGGGTGCAGAATATTCTGAAAGGGAAGAATGATCAGTGGGAGGTCGCTGTACATTGGTACCAATGACATAAGAGAAAAGGATGAAGTCCTGATGAGAGAATATAGCAAATTAGCCTGCATGATAATAAGCAGGTCCTTGTCGGTAGTAATATCTGGATAACTCCCAGTGCCACATGCTAGTGAGAGTAGGAATAGCAGGGTAGTACAGATGAATGCGTGGCCAAGGATCTGATACAGGTAAGAAGGATTCACATTTTTGGATCATTTGAATCTCTGCTGGGGTAGAATTGACGTGCATAAGAAGGATGGATTACACCTGAATTGGAAGGTGTCTAATATCCAAGCAGGGAGATTTGCTAGTGTTACACGGGAGGCAGTAAACCAGCGAGGTCGTGGGGTAAACCTAAAGATATAGTGAGAAAAGAGGTAAGTCTGAGGCTGGTACAGTTGAGAAGTAAGACAGGCAAGGCAGGCAAGGGCAAGGCACAGAATGAGTTCGGACTGTCAAGGTAAAATAGACAATAGGTGCAGGAATAGGCCATTCTGCCCTTTGAATCAGCACCACCATTCATTATGATCATGGCTGATGGTCCACAATCTGTATTCTGTTCCTGTCTTATCTCCGTAACTTGATTACATTATCTTTAACACTCTATCCATCTCTTTCTTGAAAGTATCCAGAGACTTGGCCTCCACTGCCTTCTGGATCAGAGCATTCCATGCGCCCACTACTCTCTGGGTGAAGACGTTTCTCCTCAACTCTGTTCTAAATGGCCTCTCCCTTATTTTTAAACTGTGTCCTCTGGTTCTGCGCTCACCCATCCGGAGAAACATGCTTCCTGCCTCCAGAGTGTCCAACCCTTTAATAATCTTGTAGGTCTCAATCAGATCCTCTCTCATTCTTCTAAACACAAGTGTATACAAGCTCAGTCGCTCCAATCTTTCAACATATGATCTTTCCGCCATTCCAGGAATTGTCCTCGTGAACCTACCCAACGCTCCCTCAATAGCCACAATGCTCTTCCTCAAATGTGGAGACCAAAACTGCACACAATACTCCAGGTGCGGTCTTAGCAGGGCCCTGTACAGTTGCAGAAGGACCTGTTTGCTCCTATACTCAATTCCTTTTGTTATCAGGGCCAGCATGCAGTGAGCTTTCTTCACTACCTGCTGTACCTGCATGCTTTCTTTCATTGACTGATGTACAAGACTACCGAGATCTCGTTGTACTTCCCCTTTCCCAAACTTGACTCCTTTTAGATAGTAATCTGCCTTCTTGTTCTTGTCTCCAAAGTGGATAACCACACATTTATCCACATTAAACTGCATCTGCTATGCATCCGTCCACTCACCTAGCCTGTCCATGTTAACCTGTATTCTCATAGCATCCTCCTCACATTTCACCCTGCCACCCAGCCTTGTGTCATCAGCAAATTTGCTAATATTACTTTTAATATGTTCATCTATATTATTAATGTATATTGTAAACATTGTGGTCCCAGCACCGAACCTTGTGGTACCCCACTAGTCACTGCCTGCCATTCCAACAGGAAGCGTTTATCACTACTCTTTGCTTCCTGTAAGCCAGCCAATTTCAATCCAAGTCAGTATATTCCCCTTTGTAAATCCCTGCTGACTCTGATAAATCCTATTACTCCTATCCAAATGAGCCGTAACTTCACCTTTTATAATTGACTCCAGCATATTTCGCACCACTGACATCAGGCTAACCGGTCTATAATTCCTCGTTTTCTCTCTCCCACCTTTCTTGAAAAGTGGGACAACATTAGCCACCCTCCAATCTGACTCGACATCTCCTGATTCTGTGTCTCCCCCTTCGCTAGGGACTGAACGTCTTCCCTCACCAAGAGGGCCATCCCACCCCCTCTGCCCATCAGTCTGTCCTTTTGATAGCACTGCACTGCATTTATTTCAATGCAAGAGGTTTGACAGGGAAAGCAGATGAGCTTAAGATATGGTTTTGAACATGGGACTAGGATATTGTGGGTATTACAAAAACGTGGCTTAGGTTGGAAAGGACAGGTCGCTTAATGTTCCAGGGAATAGATGTAAGCGGAAGGATAGAAAGGGGGATAAGAGAGAAGGTGGAATGGTGTTTTTGAATAGGGATAACATTATTGTTGTGCTTAGGGAGGATATTCATGGGAGTTCACCGTGAAATTACTTTTGTGGAACTGGGAAATAAGAACAGGATGATCACTTTATTGAGGTTGTCTGTGTGGGTTTCGTCCGGGTGCTCTGGTTTCCTCCCACAGTTCAAACATGTGCAGGTTGGGTGGATAATCCAGGCTGAATTGCCCATATTGTTCAGGGGTGTGAAGGTTCGGTGGATTGGCCATGTGAAATTGCCCACAGCTTTCAGGGATGCGCAGGTTGAATGGATTGGCCATGTGAAATTGCCTACAGTGTTCAGGGATGTGCAGGCTTGGTGCATTCGACATGGGAAATGCAGCGTTACAGGGGTAAGATGGGAGGCTCTGAGGGTCAGTGTGGATGTGATAGGCCGAATGGCCTGATTCCACATTTGAGATTCTCTGACGATAATTCTACTAGTTTTAAAATAGTTTCAGAAAATAATAGACCAGATCTAAAAGTTGGTGTTCAAAATTGGACAAAGGTGATTTTTGACGGTACAAGGTGAGAACTTTCAATATTTCTTTGCAACCCCCAGGTAAAGGGACGGCTGGAAAGTGGGAAATAAGAACAGAAGGAATAGGAGCAGGAGTAGGCCATCTAGTCCCTCAAGCCTGCACTGCCATTCAATAAGATCAGGGCTGATCTTTTCATGGCCTCAGCTCCACTTTCCTGATCTCTCACTATAACCCTTAATTGCTTTCCTGTTCACAAATCTACATTTTGCCTTAAAGACATTCAAGTTGATAACGTCAACTGCTACACTCAGCAGCGAATTCCACAGATTCATAACCCTTTAGCTGAAGAAGTTCCTCCTCAACTCTGTCCTAAATCAGATGCCCTTTCATTTTGACGCTATGCTCTCTAGGGTGACCTGCCCCCAATGGAAATAACCTCCCTGCTTCTATCTTATCTATTCCCTTCTTAATTTTATTTTTTCCAATACAACCTCCCATTCTTCTAAATTGCAACAAGCATAGTCCCAGCCTATTCAATCTCTCCACATACACCAACCCTCTCAACTCCCGACTCAAACTAGTAACTCTCCTCTGCACCCCCTCCAGTGTCAGTACATCCTTGCTGAAATAAAGAGATCAAACCTGTACACAGTACTCCAGGTGTGGCGTCACCAGCACCCTGTACAACTGCAGCATAACCATCCGTCTAGCAAGGAAGGACAATAGACCTTTCACCATGCCCTTCAGTCCCCTGGGATGCATTCCATCACGGCCAGGAGACCCATGTACTTTTGGGCTGTTATCTTTCCCAACACTACCTCTTTACTGAGAATGACTGTTTCCAGGTCCTCATCTGCCATTGCCTCCATAGGCCTGTGAAAATGAGACAACAAGAGAACATAGACAGTATGTTCCCGTTAAGGCCAAGTCTGGTAGGTGTAGTCTCGAGAAATTTGAGGGTCTGGTCAAAAAGATGAAGGAGGGATATGTCAGGTACAGACAGCTGGGTTTGAGTGAATCCCTCTGAGTATATGGGCAGTAGGAGTACACTTGAGGGAAAACAGGAGGGCAAAAAGGATACATGAGATAGCTTTGTTGGGGGGGGGGAGGTTTAAGGACAATCCAAAGAGATTCTACAAGACACTAAGGACAAAAGAGTAACCAGGCAGAGAATAGGGACCCTCAAAGATCAACAAGGCTGTCTGTGGAACCACAGAAGGTGGGAGAGACACTATATGAGGATTTCATGTCAGCTTTTACTGAAAGAGGATATGGAAGCTAGAGACTTTGGAGAAATCAATAGTGATAACTTGACAACTGTCCATATTACAGAGGAGGTTGTACTGGATGTCTTATACATAAAGCTGAGTAAATCTGTGGGACCTGATGAGGTGTATCCCAAATCTTTGTGGGAAGTTAGTGAAGTGATTGCTGGGCCCCTCGCTGAGATATTTCTATCACTGATGGCCACAGGGCAAGTGCTGCAAGACAGGCGCCATTATTTGAGAAAGGTGATGAGAAAAGGCCAGAGAACAATACACTGGTGAGCCTGAAGTTAGTGCAGACAAGGTGTTGGAAGGAATTCTAAAGGTCAGGTTTATATGTAATTGGAAAAGCAAGAAGCGACTAGGGATAGTCAGCATGGCTTTGTACATAAATCACTAACTTGGACTTCAGAAAGACATTCAAAAAGGTTCCACATGACAGACTGGTTCGCAAGTTAGACACCATGTGATGCAGAGAGAACCAGCTATTTGCATACAAATTGGCTGGAAGGTTGGAGATGGAGGGTAGTGCTTTTCGGACTGGTGGCCTGTGGTGAGCAATATGGTCTAAGGATCGGTGCTGGGTCCACTGCTTTTCATTTTTTATATCAGTGATTTCTATGTGAATATATGAGGTATAGTTAGTAGGTTCACAATAGACATCAAAATTGGAGGTGCACTGGACAGCGAAGAAGGTTACCTCAGAGTACAATGGGACTTCAATCAAATGGGCTGAGGATTGTCAGATCGAGTTTATTTCAGATAAACGTGAGGTGCTCCATTTTGGAAAAGCAAATGAGGGCAGGAATTATGCACTTAATGGGAAGGTCCTGGGGAGTGTTGCTGAACAAAGAGACCTTGGAGTGCAGATTCACATTCCTTGAAAGTAGAATCATAGGCAGGTTAGTGAAGAAGGTGTTTGGTGTACTTGCCTTTACTGCTCAGTGCATTGAGTAGTGGAATTGGGACGTCATTTTGCGGCTGCACAGCACATTGATTCAGCCACTTCTGGAATTCTGCTTTCAGTCCTGGTCTCCCTGCTATCGGAATGATATTGTGAAACTTGAAAGGGTTTGGAAAAGATCTGCAAAGATTTTGCCAGGGTTGAGGGTTTGAGCTATATAGGTAGTGGGTGAATAGGCTGGGGCTGTTTTCCCTGGAGCATCGGATACAATTGTGAGGGGCATGGATAGGGTGAAATCCCAAGGTCTTATTCCCAGGATATGTGAGTCCAAAGCTTGGGGACTCAGGCTTCAGGTGTGAGGGAAAAGATTTAAAAGGGATCTCAGGGGCAATGTTTCCAGCTGAACATGGTACGTGTATGGAATGAGCTGCCAGAGGAAGTGTGGAGGCTGGTACAATTACCCAATTATGCCTTTGGGATGTTTTATGTGATTAGCAAACGTTTAGAAGGATATTGGTCAAGAGCTGGCATATGGGATGAAATTAATTTAGGATATCTGCTCGGCATGGACAAGTTGGATCGAAGGGTCTGTTTATCTGCTGTACATCTTTATGGCACTACTAAAATTAAGATGGGTTTCTCTTTTATGGAGAGTTAGCAGAAGGTCAGCTAATTCTCCTTGGAGCTGAGGTTCGGCAGTGATTTCGACCAGGAGCAGATTTGTTTCCAGGATATTTAATTTACAGAGAGACAGAGGGAGAAATTATTAACATCACAATTTTTAGTAACTACCTTCAGGTAACTAGCAAATAATGCAGGTTAAAAATGTGAAGATTATTTTACTCACTAAGTTCTGAGCATCTGGAACAGTTTGTCCGACAGCTGAATGCAGATGCAGATGCAGGTATTGTCAAAACAAATTTGGAATTTAACTTTTTTAAGGGAGAATTTGGAAGGCTACAGACAAATGGGAGGGGAATTGGGATAGACTGGCACCACCTCCAGAGGGGGAGAGTGCAGCCCCAATGGGCTGAAAATCCCCAAACCCCTGTGCTCGGTGTTACTGCCCCATTCACTGTGAATAATGAAGCTCATCCTAGGGCAGAGTCATAGAGACCTCCAGCATGGAATTAGATCCTTTGGTCGAACTGGTTCATGCCGACCAGATATCCCAACCTAATCTAGTCCCATTTGCCAACACTTGGCACGTATCCCTCTAAACCCTTCCTTATCACATACCCATCCAGACGCCAAATGATGTAATTGTACCAGCATCCACCACTTCCCTGAACAGAAGATTCCATACGCGCACCAATCTCAGTGTGAAAACAGTTGCCTGTTGGGTCCCTTTTATATCTTTCCCCGTCAACTTAAACCTACACCCTCTCGTTCTAGATTACCCCACCCCAGGGAAAAGACCTTGTCTATATTTCCCATCCATACTCCTCATGATATTATAAAGCTCTATGATGTCACCCCTCAGCATCCGATGCTCTTGGGAGGAGCCAATGGGGCCCGGGTGATTGACAGCAGCTTCAGACCAATAGGAGAATTGGTGTGATCCTCCAGCCAATAGGAGTGAATTGGGGTGGGTCCAGCAGGCCAACACGTGGCCATGAGCTGTGCAGGCGCAGTGTCACGGTGAGGAGGGTCCTAATGAGTGTGAAGGGAATGGGAGAGACTGCAAAGTCTGGGGAAGAAATGGAGTTATTGTGGACTGGGACGGTTTTAGGCTGCTAGACCTGAATTAGAAATTCCTGGTAAATTAGAACCAAAAGAACTGCGGATGCTGTAAATCTCGCACAATAACCAAAAGGTACTGGAAAAGCTCAGCAGGTCTGGCAGCATCTGTGAAGAGAAATCAGAGTTAATGTTTGGATCCGCTGACCCTCCCTCAGAACTGATCTTACTGAAAAGAAATGTTGGTTTATATGCAGAAGGTAGGGGTTAAGGAGTAAATGACAGGTGGTGATAGAGTCCAAAGAGATGGGAGCAGTTGGACAAAGGAGTGGATAACGATCTGGCTGGGGGAGGGTAAATAGCTGTTTATGGGGATTGTTCGTGGCTAACCATTGGTAGTGTGTAATTGTAGGCTATATGATAACAAGGCCTGGTGTGTGGGTTAAGAGGCTAGGGCGCTAGGACATTGGAGAGTTCAGGACGTACAATTATTGAATTTGATACTGGGGATAGAGGTGTGCATGGTCCCCAAGTAGAAGATGAGTTGGTGTTCTTCCAGCTTACTTTAAAATGTGGCGATGGAAAAGCACAGCAAGTCAGGCAGCATCTCAGGGCCATGAGAATCGACGTTTTGGGAATATTCTTATCATCAGGAATGCCGGGATTGGAGGGGGAGGGGAGTAGTAAGATGCTGAGAGATAAATAAGAGGGATGTGTGCGTTTGGTGGGGAGGGATCAAGGAAGGCAATAGGTTGATGTAGGTCGAGGGTAACGGAGAGAGGGTGGAGTGGATAATTGGAAAGGAAGATGGACAGGTGGGACAGTTCAAGAGGGTGGTATCGAGTTGAAGGGTTGGATCTGGGATAAGGCAGGGGAGGGGAGATGAGGAAACCTTGATTCTATGGTTAAAGGGTCCCAATGTGGAAGATTAGGTTTTCTTCCTCCAGGCGTCGGGTGGCTGGGATTTGATTGTGGAGGTGGCCCAGGACTTGCATTTCCTAGGTGGAGTGGGTGGGGAAGTTGAAGTGGTTGGCCAAAGGATTGTGGGGTTGGTTGGTGCATGCATCGTAGAAATGTTCCCTGAAACATTTCGCAAGTTGGTGTCCTGACTCCCCAGTGGAGAGAAGACCACGTCGAAAGCAAAGGCCGTAATAGGTGAGGTGTTTGGATGTGCAGGAAATCTCTGCTGGATGTGGAAGGGTCCTTTGGAGGTGAGGGGGAGGTGTGGGCACAGGTTTTACACCTCTTGCATTGGCAAGTGAAGGGGCTGGGAGTGGAGTTGTTGGGGAGCATGGATCTGACTAGGAATTCATAGGGAATGGTCTCTGTGGAATGCTGAAAGGAATGGAGAGGGAAATATACCTCTGGTGGGATCTGATTGTAGGTGGTGTAAATGTTGGAGGATGATGCATTGTATCTGGGTGGAAGGTGAGAACTGTTGCAGTTGGAGAGGTGTGGTACAATGGCAGAGGTGTGGGAAGTGGTGGAGATACACTGGAGAGTATTGTTGACCACATGGTAGGGGAAATTGCAGTCCTTGAAATACGGGGCATTTTGGTATGTTCTGGAGTGTTCTGCCAGCTTGCATCAAACTTCACTGGAACACTGCAGTAAGCATGAGACAGAGATGTTGGCCAGGGAACAGACTTGTGTGCTAAAGTGACAGGCAACTGGAAGCTCAGGGTCTGTTTTGCAGCAGAACGTAGATCATCAGCTGCCATTTCCTGCACCTCCACTGAGATGCTGCCAGACACAGGTTCCTGTCCCCTCCATTAACAGCTATGCACCCTCCCAGCCAGATTGTTATTCACTCCTTTGTCTTTCCAAATGTTACTGCCTCTCTTTGGGCTCTGTCCCCACCTATTATTTACTCTTTAACCCGTATCTCCTGCAGTCCAAAGATGTGCAGGTTCAGTGAATTGGCCAAGCTAAATTTCCCGTAGTGTTCAGGGATGTATAGGTTAGGTGCACTAGTCAGTGGAAATGAGAATAATAGGGTCAGGGAATGGGTTTGGTTGAGAAACTCTTCCGAGGGTGGGTGTGGACTTGTTGGGCCGAATGGCCTGTTACCACACTGTAGGGATTCTAATTTTCCCAGCTGCCATCGGTTCTGAGGAAGGGTCACTGGACCTAGAATGACCCTTGGTGTGTGCAGGAGGAGGAAACTGGAAAGGGGAGTTGGATCCGGTTGAGACTGGGAGGGTTTAATTACACTCTGTACATGTAGTTAGGCCTGAATTAGAAACTCTTGGTCCCATGTTTACAGCACATGGGAAAATGGCTGCGGCCCTCAGACAGTGATAGGTCCTGGGTTATGGCCGCCATCTTTATTTGGGGCAAGGTACAGAGAGGCACATGGATATGTCCTCTTCCTGGTGGGGGAGGGGTGATTGAAAGAGGAGCATTTACACACCAAACACATACCAAGAGAAGTGTTTGCCTTCACTATTCATCCTGCACTGACTGTGAGCTTTGTTTTGTGAATTCATTTTATAGGATATTAATTGAGAATAATTGAGACATGGATCTCAAAAGCAATTTTCTGTCATCAGCAGGGTCATCAGGATCTGAATACCATTGACATTTAACTGTGGAAGGAGAAAGGTGTGCCTTTATTTTCTGAGGGAAAGTATCTATTATTTTTCAAGCCAAAAGCAGAACGATGTTCAAATTAGTGGTTGGATCACCCTTGGGGTATGTGCTCTGCAGCTGAGGAAGGAGACATTGCCCTGAGATGGAGCACAGATTTATCCAAATTAACCTCGTCTCTTTGTAGGAACTGTCAGATTTGGTCCCAGTCACCCACTTCATGTTAACCTGTAAACTCCTTATTTTCCATTCCCTGCAAACTTCTCATTAAAATTCCTTATGGACTCAAATTCCAGCACCATTTCAGGTGGAATGTTCCAGATTATGACAACTGTCTGTTCATCCAGAAACTGCTGAAGTCTATGTTGACTCTGGGGTTACAAAGGGCTGAACTGAAAGATGAGATGCTGTTCTTGAGCTCCGATTGAGATGCATTGGAACAGTACAGGAGGCTGAGGGCAGTGTAGACGTGAGCAGACAATGACAGGGCTGCACTGTGAGGGCTGCTTGGCTCAATGAGTGTGTTTTGGCGTTGGGTGTTAACAGAGCGAGGTGAGACAGGGAGACGGTGAAGCTCAGCTTCAGTTTTAGTTCAAGCCGTTCAGAAATTCACATGGTCCCAATGGGAACATCCAGTTGTAAGTGAAACCTGCTGGGTTTTTTAAAAAGTTTTTAAAAGTATAAAATGTCAGCTTAAGTAAATATCAGAGCTTTAGATTATCATGGAAATGTTTGAAGTGAAGAAAGGTTGCTAGCTCATTTAAATTCTCTTAATGAGAGTAACTAGCTGAAACGAGAGAGACGTTGTGACAGGAGCCCTCAGACCTGTGGTGTGCTCCTCTTGTACAATGTGGGAAATAAGGGACGCTTCCAGTCTCCATGATGGCTATGTGTGCAGGAAGTGTGTCCATCTGCAGCTGCTGGGAAACTGCTTTTCAGACCTGGAGCTGAGAGTGGACTCACTGTTGAGAATCTGCGATACTGAGAATGTTATGGACAGCACGTTTAGTGAGTTAGTCACACTGCAGGTGAGGGTTACACAGGCAGAAAGGGAATGGCTGACCATCAGATCAAGCAAAAGGCTCAGGAAGGAAGTGCAGGACTCCCCAGTGATCATTCCCCTTCTCAGACAGATATTGTGCACCGCTTGGGATTCTATAACGAGAGGAACAGGTGGGGTGGACTCTCGGGAAATCAGCAACTTCCAGGTTCATGACACCACAGATAGCTCCGCTGCCCAGAACAGGAGGAAGGAGAATGGCAGAGCTATAGTGACAGGGGATGCAGTAGTCAGGGTCAGAGACAGGCGCGTCTGTGGCCACAGACATGAATCCAGGACAGTGGAATTGAACCCAGGTCCATTTATTGATAAGTGCACAGACCAATAAAGGTCAGTGTCCCAAATGTAACCTTCAGCACTTGATCACCCTGAAACTCTACTTTCCAGGGACTGTGCACTTGTTCTGAGCCCTTCAGAGAGATTTAAGGGGATGGGGAGAAAACAGGAACAGGGTTGTGTTGTAGCTCTACAAAATAACGGTCGCCCTCCCCTCTCGGTCTCTCCCCTCTTTCTCCATCCCCTATCGTGCCTTCTTCCCACCACAAGGAAAACACCTTGTGTATTTACCCTATCAATGCCCCTTCTGATTTTATAAACCTCTATAAGGTCACCCATCAGCATCTGACGCTCAAGTGGAAACAGTCTTTTCATCCTCTCCCTGTAGCTCAAATCCTCCAACCCTGGTAACATGCTTGTAATTCTTTTCTGACTCCTTTCAAGTTTCACAATATTATTTTGATAGGAAGGAGACCAGAATTGCACGCAATATTCCAAGCGTGACCCAACCAATGTCCTGTACAGCCGCAATATATCCTCCCAACTCCTATACTCAGTGCTCTGACCAATAATGGAAAGCATACTAAACACATTCTTCACTATCCTATCTAACTGCGTTTCTGCTTTCAAGGAGCTATGAACCTGCACTCCAAGGTCTCTTTGTAAAGCAGCACTCCCGAGGACCTTACCATTAAGTGTATACATCCTGCTAATATTTGCTTTTCCAAAATGCAGCACCTCACATTTATCTAAATTAAACTCCATCTGCCAGTTCTCAACCATCTGATCAAGATCCCGTTGTAATCTGGGATAATCCTCTTCACTGTCCACTGCACCTCCAATTTTGATGTCATCTTACTAACAATATTTTTTATGTTCACATCCAAATCATTTATATAAATTATGAAAATTAGTGCATCCACCGATTCTTTGTGACACCCCACTGGTCACAGGTCTCCAACCTGGAAAGCAACCTTCCACCACCACCCTCTGTCTTCTGCCTTTGAACCAGTTTTGTATGCAAATGGCTAGTTCTCTCTGTATTCCATGAGATCTAACCTTGCTAACCAGTCTCCCATGGGGAACCTTATTGAATGCCTTCCTGAAGTCCATGTAGATCATTTCCACTGCTTTGCCCTCATCAATCCACTTAGTTGTTACTTCAAAAATATTGACTCAAGTTCATGAGACGTGATATCTCACACACAAAGCCGTTATTAATATCCAGGACGTAACTCTACATTGGGGTCTACATCACCCAGTTATGGGTGTTAATATTCTGGATAAAGTTCAAGTACACCAGCTTTGTGTTAGTGACTGTGTGTTGAGTCTTGTTGATATCTCCAACACAGGTGAGTTCATTTGAAACGCAGTCCCTATATTCCTAATCCCCCTGCCATCTGCTCTGTCTCCTCCGTCCCCACCGTAAACAGTAAGTGGGAGGAGATCATGGAGATTCCATGTGAGTGATATTGAGAAAATGTCTTCCCTTCTTTCCACTAGCCCACCAAGAAATGGTGGTAGTATCCTTACCTCTGGACTAGGAGGATCGGGTTCAGAATTGAGTAACAGCATCTTTGAAGAGGCTGATTGCAAAAAGGTGCCCAAGCCACCAGGCCATACTGTCTCCAGCACCACTGATCCATACTGTCTCCCAGCTGTCCCTGCCTGAGCCTCTAACCAGAACCTTCCTGTAGTTTCTCTCCTGTCAGACTCTCCCATTGCTCAGATTGTCCAGGATCCCATCCTGCTGCTGCACTGCTCCTGTCCCTCACTGACCTATCCATTCCCCAGTATCCTCCACATTCATTCATTGTTTACAATCCCATTTCCCCAGTCCTCCAGCCCATCCCCTCCACTCTGTTGGGCAGCAGTTGCTGTCAATCACCCAGGCTCCTGTGTGATCTGGTGCATGTGCTGTAGGAGGGGAGACCAGTGCACGAGCACAGTGCTGGCCAATTGTTGGCGTATGTGCAGTATGGGTCAGTGTCAGGGAGGCTGTGGGTGTGTGGGATTAATCTGTCATTGGCAGCTTCCTCCCTCTGAAAACAGGACCCAGGAGAATCGCCCCTCCCCTGGTATCCTGACGAGTGGTCAAAGTATCAATGGGGAAGCATTTTGCAGAAAGTTATCAGAACTCTTGTGAAGATTCAGGAATGATATGGAGAGGGACAGAGGTCGGTCTGTAATTAGAGTTCTAATTTGGTTCATTTTCGTTCAACCAGATATGATTTGGCCAGTGTGTGCAGGATGGTTCTCATCAGAGGTCGGAGTGGGGGAAATAAATAAGAGGTTCCAGATTGGGGGAAAAAAAACAATGTGGGTCTGACGCGGAAGGAAACTCTGGGAGATGGGGGGAGGATTCATCAACAACCCGGAGGCTCCGAGTCAGCCTCATTGATTTGATTAGATTAGATTTCCTACAGTGTGGAAACAGGCCCTTCGGCCCAACCAGTCTATACCGACCCTCCGAAGAGCAATCTACCCAGACCAATTTCCCTCCGACGAAAACACCTAACACTATCGGTAATTTAGCATGGCCAATTCACCTGACCTGCACTGTCAGTCTTTGGATTGTGGTATAAAACCGCAGCACCCAGAGGAAACCCACGCAGACAGTGAAAGAATGTGCAAACTCCACATTCATGTGGAAGGAAAGGTGTGTATTTTGTCCGTGGACGAATACTTCAAATCTCAGTGTGACTGGAAAAAGTGCTGAGACACAGCCAAGTCCATGTTAGCGTGGTGACTGTGGAGAGAGATCTCATTTGTTTTGAATAATCTGAAAAAAAAATGGCTCATTTCCCAGGAACAATTAAGCTACAGATTTGTTTTGTATGAGGACAAGGTTTAATTAATCATGCAACCAGAAAGAGACAATGATACCTGCACCATGGAACAAACTATGAAAATGGGATTGTTGTAAAGGAATTAATTATCAATCATGGCTTGTAATACATTGGCGTTGTCACGTCGGTTCCAGCGCCGTGGGGAAATACTGGAAATGTGATGAATGTAATGGAAGATTCAGTTATTAAACTGGAAAAAGTGCTGAAGAAATTTAAAAGGATTTTTCCTAGGGTTCAGGGGTCTGAATTATAGGGAGAGGTGGGACAAGCAAGGATTTTCTTTTGTTTAGAGCAGAGGAAACAGACGGGGGGATGTTTTCTAGAAGCCTATAAGACCATGAGAGGCCTGGGTAAGGGGAATGTACTCAGTCTTTTGCCCAGGGAATCAAGGACTGGAGGGCATCAGTTTAAGGTTATAGGAGAAAGAATGAAAGGGAACCTGAGGGGCACCTGTTTTACACAGAGGGTGATATGTATATGGACTGAGCTGCCAGTGGAAGTGGTTGAGGCGGGTACATTAATAACATGTAAAAGACATTTGGACAAATACGTGGATAGCAAAGGGTCGGAAGCAGATGGGCCAAGTGCCCATTGGTCAGAGTTTTGAGTATAGGCATTGAGAGGTCATGTTGCAGCTGGACTGGACATGGGTTAGGCCACTGTTGGAATATGGCGTGCAATTCTGGTCTCCTTCCTATCGGAAGGATGTTGTGAAACTTGAAAGGGTTCAGAAAAGATTTACAAGAATGTTGCCAGGGTAGAGGATTTGAGCTACAGGGAGAGGCTGAATAGGGTGGGGCTGTTTTCCCTGGAACATCAGAGGCTGAGGGGTGACCTTATCGAGGTTTATAAAATCATGAGCATGGATAGGATAAATAGACAAAGTCTTTTCCTTGGAGTGGGGGAGTCCAGACCTAGAGGGCATAGGTTTAGTGTGAGAAGGGAAAGATATGAAAGAGACTAAAGGGGGAACTTGTTCACTCAGAGGGTGGTACATGAATGGAATGAACTGTCAGAGGAAGTGGTGAAGGCTGGTACAATTGCAACATTTAAAATGCAGCTCGATGGGTATATGAATTGGAAGGTTTGGAGGGAGATGGGCCAAGTGCTTGAAAAAGAGACTAGAGTAGATTAGGATATCTGGTTGGCATGGACGGGTTGGACCCAAGGGTCTATGTCGATGCTGTACACCTCTATGACTATATGACTCTGCAATCTTGTGACTCACTACTTGTTATCTGTTATTCTGTATGTAAACCACCCTGAACCCCTCGATTAGATTCCAGTCTGTAACTCACTCCTGGTATCTGGTTTGCCGTATATAAACCACCCCGAATCCCTCGATTAGATTCCAGCCTGTCCTACCACTCTTGGGTATCTCATATGCTGTATGTAAACCACCCGAAGCCCTTGGTTAGATTCTAGTCTGTCCCTCACTCCTGGGTATCTCATATGCTGTATGTAAACCGTAAACCAGTCTAGAACTCAATCCTGGGGATCTTTTATTGGATTTGTGAAGTGATCCTTGTTGGATGTGAGACCGAAGACAAGATAAACTAAATGGTCAAGTGTTACATTGGGAGCAGGAACACAGAAAGCTGCTGTTTCATTTCTGTCCTGTTACGTATCTCAAAGTTTAAAATTAGGGCTGAATTTCTGTCACAATGGGGAAAGTCTCAAAAGCTGTTTACTGTCCTGCATGAATGCATCATCATAAAATGAATTCCCTTGCAAGATAGGAAATGGAAACAGCTTCTGGAAGGTGTCTGTATCTGTGTGTGTGTGTGATTCTGTGTGTTTGTGTATGTCTGTTTGTGTGTGATTCTGTGTGCGTATTCAATGCTTTATATATTTTCAAACTGTATTGATGTTGCCAGTCTCTCTTGCTTTTCCTTATTTATAAACTCAATGTCATCGTTTTGCTGACATAAAATGGTGGCTGTGGACAAATCTAAAATGTCTGCCTGACTGATTTGTGTCAGGAATACTTTCAGCAAGGGAGAGGGGGCAATGTGTCAAAAGCCATTTCCATTCATTGATGCTAGCAGAGATAGGAAATGGAGACAGCTCTTTGAAGGTGATTAAAATGCAAATCCCAGAACCCGTTTACAGTGAATGCGGAGAGACAATGTGACATTCCAGTAAGGTCTGCCTTACTTTCCAAGCTCCTAATATATGAGAGAAACATAATATATAAAACCTAAAAGAGTTCATCCACTGAATTGTAGATTTGCAGCGTTGGATCAGAATCCTGCCTGGCTCGGCCTTATCCCAAATTAGATTCCAGGCTTTCACTCTTTCCGGCCTTTCTGTTATTCTGTATATAAACCACCCTGAACTCTTTGATTAGATTCCAGGCTGTAACTCACTCTGGGGTATCTGTTCTTTTGAAAATAAACCACACTTAACCCCTCGATAAGATTCCAGGTTGTAACTCAATCTCGGGTATCTGTTATGTTGTATAAAAACCACCCTGAAACCCTCGATTTGATTCCAGGCTGTAAGTCACTCAGGGCTATCTGTTATTCCGTATATTAACCACCTTGAACCCATTGATTTGATTCCACTTCCTGTCATGTTAAGCTCATGTTCCCAACACAATCTAATCTCAATAATGATCAACGTATCACGGGTCCTCCTATCTGCTGGCACTACCACCATGTTAACTTACTGATTTTTACGTACATGTTCAGCTGCAGCATCTGAACAATACTGTTTCAGAATTTCTCATCATTTTACACAGATACATTCAGCTTTTTCTATTCTTACTGCAAATCATCTTCCAGTATATTCTCTTGCACCTGCCAATGTTTTCAATTTAATTCACAAAAGACTGACAGCAAAGCAGATGACATGATGGGATGTAGCAAACTGTTACACTCAGTACCTTCATGTTGCAATGTAATAATATCCAGTCAGAAACCTGCCCTGTGTCAGGGACAAAACCTCCCTGGGTCTGGAAGTGGGGACTGGGCAGAGAACAGGGTTTTCGTCTGTCACTGAGTTAGTTTGGAAATCTGTGCTGCACATGGACATTTCTCCACGTTATATTCAGTTTCTATGTGTGGGTGTGTGTGATGGAGAGAGTTTAAACTGAGCTTAACTCTGCGTGTCTGCTTAGTTCCCTGTCCTTCAGATATTTGACGGGAACATCATAGAAAGTGTGGGTATCTGCCTGTTTCTCTCCCGTCTTTCAGAACACATGGAAACCTCCACATACAGCAGTTGAATCCTGTCTGGCTCAGCTAATTGTTGAGTTGGTCCATGGTGGGTACTTTCTCCTCTGCTTTCTCTCCTCTTGTATCCTGTTGCTCTGTCTATAAATTGTCCAATACCCTCAATTTGAATACAATCTGCAGCTCACTCCTGGGTATCTGTTATTCTACACATAATCATCCCGAATCCCTTTGATAACATTCCAATCTGTAACTGACTTCCAATTTTAAGGGGCTCTGTACATTAGACACCTCAATCCTTTGATTAGATTCCAGTCTGTATCACACTCCTGGGTTTCTGTTAGTCTGTATAGTAACCATCCAATCCAAACCCTGTTAAAATTGCCCATGGTATTCAGGGATGTGTAGGTGAGATGCATTAGTAAGGGGTAAATGGGTCTGGATGGGTTATTCTTCTGAGGGTCAGTGTGGTCTTGTTAGGCTGAAGGGCTTGTTTCCCCACTGTCGGGATTATATGAATCACCCGGAACCCTCTCCATTAGATTCCAATGTGTAACTCACTTCCATGTATGTGTGACTGGCATGTTTCAAAAACACCCCAAAACCTTCAATTCTATTCCACTTCGATAAACACGAGGTGCTGCATTTTGGGAAAGCAAATTTGAGCAGGATTTATACACTTAATGGTCAGGTCCGAGGGAGAGTTGCTGAGCAAAGAGACTTTGAAGTGCAGGTTCGTAGCTCCGTGAAAGTAGAGTGGCAGGTGGATAAGATAATGAATGCAGAGTTTGGTATGCTTTCCTTTATTGGTCAGAGTTTTGAGTATAGGCATTGAGAGGTCATGTTGCAGCTGGACTGGACATGGGTTAGGCCACTGTTGGAATATGGCGTGCAATTCTGGTCTCCTTCCTATCGGAAGGATGTTGTGAAACTTGAAAGGGTTCAGAAAATATTTACAAGGATGTTGTCAGGGTTAGAGGATTTGAGCTACAGGGAGAGGCTGATTAGGCTGGGGCTGTTTTCCCTGGAGCATCAGAGGCTGAGGGGTGATCTTATCGAGGTTTATAAAATCATGACGGACATGGATAGGATAAATAGACAAAGTCTTTTCCTTGGGGTGGGAGAGTCCAGAACTAGAGGCCATATATAAACTACCCTGAACCTCGCGATTCGATTCCAGGCTTTAATTCACTCTGGACTATATTTTATTCTGTATCTAACCCACCCTGAACCCCCCGATTCGATTCCAGGCTATCTGTTATTATGTATATAAACCACCCTGAACCCTGCGATTCGATTCCTGGCTGTAACTCATTCCGGGCTATCTTTATTCTGTATATAAACCACCCTGAACCTGCCGATTCGATTCCAGGCTGTAACTCTCTCCGTGCTATCTGGTATTCTGTATATTACCCACCCTGAACCCCTCGATTCGATTCCAAGATGTAACTTCCTGTCAGAGTTGAAAGGGAAGGCTGGTACCGTGCGCTAAATGTATGAGCCAAAAATGGATTGGACAGTCCGTCTCAACTCAGATGGACGAGACTATAAGAATTATTTCGGTAAGGCTGTGTTCGGGCAGGCACGAGGAAGCCGTTAATACCGTCCAGAATAATCAGGACATAATTCGAAGGGAAAGACTAGTAGAGAAGGCCCCTCTACAGTCTGGTCCATTTAACAGCCGGACGATTTTTAATTCGAACTTTAATGTGCCATTTGTTTTTAGTCGATGTGGAGAATCAGAGAGCAATTATGAGATGTATGAAGGTAGGATTATTCACCTGGTAATTAAGGAAACAGATAAATTAGAGTTAATAATTAAGTACCCGATACAAGATTTTAAATGTAATTATTGTAATAATATTTATAACACCACAGGGATGTTTAGGAAACACTTAAAAATATGTAAAGGAATTAAATCAGTGAGAATCAGGTGTAGTAAATGTGAGTGGGAAGGGAATTATCAAGCAGTAGCGTGACACTATCCAAAGTGTACGAAGAGTGATAATATTAGTAGTAATAGTAATGAAGATGGTGAGATAGAAAAATTATATCAATGTGAAATATGCCCTTTAAAATTTAAATCAGCCCGAGGATTGGGGCAACATGAGAAGCATATACATCCTATCTTGAGAAATGAGAAGAGGATAAAAGGGAAGACAGAGACTAAGGATAAGGTAGAGAATAGATAGGGAAATAAAAGGGGAGTATGGTCTAATGAAGAGGTGGAAATGTTGCAACAATTAGAGTTTAGTGGCTGTAAAAATATTGATAAATTTATCGCGGAGAAAATTGGTTCTGAAACAGCTAAACAATTTTCTGACAAAAGGAGATTATTAAATAAGAAGAATAAAACTTTCGATAATGATAAGGATATAGATCAAGAAGTGATCCTTCATATTAGTGATAATAATGAAATGGAGAATAGAGACGTGGTGATAGATAGGGTAATAGAGGAAGAGCGATTGAATGAACGGAGTGATCAGGAGAATAATAATACTACGGAGTGTTTAGGTTATAATGGCAGGTCAATAATAGAATTAATAAAAATAATTGAAGGTGATATGGGTAAGAATAAAGTTATTAATAAGGAACACGATAATATTATGGGTATGATAATGGATAAATTAGGAAAGAATAAGCAAGTTGGTACATGTAAGAAGGTAATTCATGCTAAACGAGTAGGTTTTAAGCAAAGGGTAGTGGACAAAGAAAGAATAGGAAGGAAAACAAAGCTAAGAGAAGGGAGAGCAAAAAGAAGGGTACTTTTAAAGAAATGCAAGTTCTATATAAAAATAAGAGACAGTACTTAGCAAGAACCCTAATGGGGGCCCCAGTTATGTGTGAATGTCCCCTGAGTAAGGAAGAGTTAGAAGATTATTATAAAAAGAGACTAACAAACCCTAATGATAAGAATCATTTAAGAGGTTTTGCAAAATATAAAACTTAAGGGGAGGGATCGTTAGGTGGTATTCTGACTGATCCTGTGGCGGTGGAAGACGTGAATCTAGCCGTAAAGATGATGGACGTGAAAAGTGTTGCAGGGCCGGATAGGGTAACGCTGAGTGAAATAATTAAGATATTTAATAAAGATAATTCATTACTCCCTAGACTGTATACTATTTGGATAAAAACCAGTAAAATACCAGATCAGTTAAAAATCAGTAGAACGGTATTGATTCCTAAAGTGAGCGAAGAAGAAGAGTTAGGGGATATAAATAATTGGAGGCCACTTACTATAGGGCCAATTATGCTCAGGATGTTTACAAAACTTGTAGCGAATAGATGAAGTAAAGTGATAAATCTAAATAAAAGGCAGAAAGGTTTTATGGCCGGGGTAGCAGGATGTGAAGAAAACATAAAAATCGTGGAAAATATCATGGACGGCGCTAAAAAGAACAAGAGAGATTTAGCGGTAGTTTTTGTGGACCTAGCAAAAGCTTTTGATACAGTAAGCCATAAACTAATTATAACAGCGTTGAAAAGACTCCAGCTCCCTTTAATATTTATCAAATTGATTACAAATTTATATGAGAACAATTTTACTCAGGTGTAAGGTTTTAAGTGTAAAACTGGAAAAATTGAAATTTTAAGAGGAGTAAAGCAAGGTGATTCATTGTCACCAATCCTTTTTAATATTGTAATGGACACTTTGATAAGTATCATCGAGGAGAAGCAAAAGGGAATATTTTTAGGATTAGATGGGAATAGCTTTCACTGCGCGACCTTAGCATTCGCAGATGATATAGCATTAATTAGTCAGTCATGTGAGGGTATGGTTTAAAATTTAAAATTGGTGGAAAAATTTTGTAACAATAGGGGAATGGAGATAAATATAAAGAAAACAAAAGGATTTTACTTTACTTATAGAAATAAGACAGTTATAAATAATGATAAAACTAATTGGAAGTTAAATGATGGGATCATACAATTTATAGAACCAGGAAACACGGATAAATACTTAGGTGCCAAGATAGATCCGTGGATTGGAGTAAGTAAATCAGACAGGGAAAGCCAACTAGATATATGGATAGAAATTTAAAAAAGATCCCCCTTAAAACCAGTACAGAAAATAGAACATTTAAAAACATATTTTATTCCTCGGCTGTATTATTATCTAATTTTATCCGAAGGTTCTATTAATTATCTTAACAAACTAGACAATATTATCAAAAGCACAGTTAAAGAAATCTTACACCTTCCTCAATCCATCACGGATGGAGTGCTTTCTGCCAAACCCCGTGATGGTGGCCTTGCTTTAAACAGACTGTCAACCTTTATTCCAATTTCGATTATGAGGAAGTATGGGAAACTACATAAATCCGATGACGAAATATTGCACGCATCATTTCGGTTTGAGGGTGACAGTGTGGCTGTGAAAATGCACAAATTGAGTAAATTAAAAGTAATGGAAAAGATCTGGAACTATGCTAATCAACATTTGGATGAGAGGATACTATCAGAGAAGAGAGTGAAGACGTGATGAACGAATTTACGAGTACCAACTTTGCTAATTGGAGATCTTTCGAGGTACAGAGCTGGATGGCCCTCCCCTGTCAAGGGGCAGGTGTTCATTACTATGAAAATGACAATGTATCCAACAACTGGTTGACAAAACTACAATTTATGAAGACGTCCAAAGTTATTAATTCGATCCTGCTGAGAACAAATCTATTTCCAACACGGGCATCATTGTCGTATGGAAGGCCATTTAATATTAAGAATTGCAGAAGATGTAACGCTATTTCGGAAACATTCGCGCATATCTCTGGGTGGTGCCCTTAAGTCAAGACTATGAGAATTAAAACGCATAATAGGATAGCAGAAGAGTTCGACAAGTTTGTTAGGAAGAATGGGTGGACTATATACATAGAGCCGCAAATTAAAGATGCATCCGTAAAACTTTGGATACCGGATTTAATCTTTAAGAAGGAACATCAGATTGTGGTGGTGGACTTGACTGTTAGAACGGACCTTCAGATCAACTCTCTTGAATCGGCTTGGGAAGAAAAGATAAATAAATATAAACATCTAGGAAAAGAGGGAAGGGACCTCATTGGTGGAGGAAAGATATCTTTTTATGGGTTTGTGATGAGCTCGAGGGAAGTAGTTTGGAAAGAACTCTGAGTTAATGAAAGACCACGGGATTGTGAATTTTAAATCGTTTGTGCAGAATATCACAACCCTAACTTTATCTTTGACCCTTGAACTTTTACGGATTTTTATGGACTTTTAATATCTCCTATCGACGTATCTTTTAAATAGTTTAAATAATTTTGTTTTAATAATTTTAAACCTGAAGGTATTTTAAATAGGTTTTTAGATATTTTAACAATTTTAATATTGTTTTAAATAGTTTTTAATAGTTTAGATTTAAATTTTAAGATTTTATTCAAAAAGTTGTATTGTTTTACACCACTTAAGTTAATTTGTGGTGGGTAATTTGAGGTGGTAAATAATTAAAGTGCATGCTACACACAACAGGTGATGAGTGGTAATTTAGTCTAACGGTTGATAACCTCAGCTCATCCCTCGGCTCGCTGAAATTCTGATTCACAATGTTTTATACCGTCCCCTCAAGATCTCCTGGCTGTGGTTTTGCTAGATAGGGGTATTCAATCGTCGACGAGCGACGTTAAAATCTCGAAAAGGACACGATCCATTGCGAATGGAGAGTGTATAAAATATGTCAGAAAATATGTCAGGTATAGACAGGATAGATCGAGTGAATCCTTAGAAGAGTATAAAGGAAGTTGGAGTATACTTAAGACGGAAATCAGGAGGGCAAAAGGTGGACATGAGATATCTTTGGCAAATAGAATTAAGGAGAATCCAAAGTGTTCTTCCAAATGTATTAAGTACAAACGGAAACTAAAAAGAGAATAGGGCCCTTCGAAGATCAGCAAGGCAGCCTTTGTGCGGAGCCCCCAGAAAATGGGGGAGATGTTAAATGAATATTTTACATCGTATTTACTGTTGAAAAGGATATGGAAGATATAGACTGTAGGGAAATAGATGGTGACATCTTGTAAAATGTCCAGATATACAGAGGAGGAAGGGCTGGATGTCTTCAAACGGTTAAAGGTGGATAAATCCCCAGGACCTGAACAGGTGTACCCGAGAACTCTGTGGGAAGCTAGAGAAGTGATTTCTGGGCCTCTTGCTGAGATATTTGTATCATTAATAGTCACAGGTGAGATGCCGGAAGACTGGAGTTTGGCAAACGTGGTGCCACTGTTTAAGAAGGATGGTAAAGACAAGCCAGGGAACTATAGACCGGTGAGCCTAATCTCAGCGGTGGGCAAGTTGTTGGAGGGAATCCTGAGGGACAGGATGTCCATGAATTTGCAAAGGCAAGGACGGATTCGGGATAGTCAACATGGCTTTGAGCGTGGGAAATCATGTGTCACAAATTTGATTGAGTTTTTTGAAGAAGTACAAAGAAGAAGATAAAAAGAGTTAAGCAGTAGATGTGATCCATATGGACTTCAGTAAGGCGTTCGACAAGATTCCCCATGGGAGACTGATTAGCAAGGTTAGATCTCATGGAAATCAGGGAGAAGTATCCATTTGGATACAGAACTGGCTCAAAGGTAGAAGATAGAGGGTGGCGGTGGAGGGTTGTTTTTCAGACTGGAGGCCTGTGACCAGTGGAATACCACAAGGATCGGAACTGGGCCCTCTACTTTTTGTCATTTACATAAATGATTTAGATGCGAGCATAAGAGGTACAGTTAGTAAGTTTGCAGATGACACCAAAATTGCATGTGTAGTGGACAGCGAAGAGGGTTACCTCAGATTACAACAGGATCTGGACCAAATGGGCCAATGGGCTGAGAAGTGGCAGATGGAGTTTAATTCAAATAAATGAGAGGTGCTTCATTTTGGGAAAGCAAATCTTAGCAGGACTTCTACATTTTATGGTAAGGTCCTAGGGTGTGTTGCTGAACAAAGAGACCTTGGAGTGCAGGTTCATAGCTCCTTGAAAGTGGAGTCGCAGGTAGGTACGATAGTGAAGCAGGCGTTTTGTATGCTTTCCTTTATAGGTCAGAGTACCGAGTACAGGAGTTGGGAGGTCATGTTGCGCCTGTACAGGACATGGGTTAGGTCACTCTTGGAATATTGCGTGCAATTCTGGTCTGCTTCCTATCGGAAAGATGTTGTGAAACTTGAAAGGGTTCAGAAAAGATTTACAAAAATGATACCAAGGTTGGAGGATTTGAGCTACAGGGAGATGCTGAACAGGCTGGGGCTGTTCTCCCTGGAGTGTCGGAGGCTGAGGGGTGACCTTATAGAGTTTTACAAAATTATGAGGGGCATGGATAGGATAGGATAAATAGACAAAGTATTTTCCCTGGGGTCAGGGAGTCCAGGGAAAACAGCCCCACCCTATTCAGCCTCTCCCTGTAACTCAAATCCTCTAACCCTGGCAACCTCCTTGTAAATCCTTTCTGAACCCTTTCAAGTTTCACAACATCCTTCCGGGAGGAAGGAGACCAGAATTGCACTAGAGGGCATAGGTTTAGTTTCAGTGGGGAAAGATATGTAAGATACCTAAGGGACACCATTTCACGCAGAAGGTGGTATGTGTATGGAGTGAGCTGCCAGAGGAAGTGGTGGAGGCTGGTACAATTGCAACATTTAAGAGGCATTTGGATGGGTATATGAATACGAAGGGTTTGGAGGGATATGGGCCGGGTGCTGGCAGGTGGGACTAGATTGGGTTGAGGTATCTGGTCGGTATGGACAGGTTGGACCGAAGGGTCTGTTTCCATGCTTTACATCTCTATGATTCTATGGCTCTATAACTCACTCTGAGCTACCTGTTATTCTGTATATAAACCACACTGAAACCCTCGATTAGATTCCAGTCTGTAACTCACTCTGGGGTATCTGTTATTCTACACGTAATCATCCCAAAACTCCTTGATAAAATTCCAATCTGTAACTGACTTCCAATTTTAAGGAGCTCTGCACATTAGCAACCTCAATCCTTTGATTAGATTCCAGTCTGTATCACACTCCTGGGTATCTGTTAGTCTGTATATTAACCATCCAATCCAAACCCTGTTAAAATTGCCCACAGTGTTCAGGGATGTGTAGGTGAGGTGTATTAGTCAGGGGTAAATGTGGGGAAATGGGTCTAGATGGATTATTCTTCTGAGGGTCAGTGTGGTCTTGTTGGGCTGAAGGGCTTGTTCCCCCACTGTCAGGATTATATGATTCACCTGGAACCCTCTCGATTACATTCCAATGTGTAACTCACTTCCATGTATGTGTGACTCGCATGTTTCAAAAACACTCCAAAACCTTCAATTCTATACCACTTCGATAAACACGAGGTGCTGCATTTTGGGAAAGCAAATTTGAGCAGGACTTATACACTTAATGGTCAGCTCCCGAGGGAGAGTTGCTGAAAAAAGAGACTTTGCAGTGCAGGTTCGTAGTTCCGTGAAAGTAGAGTGGCAGGTGGATAAGATAATGAATGCAGCGTTTGGTATGCTTTCCTTTATTGGTCAGAGTTTTGAGTATAGGCATTGAGAGGTCATGTTGCAGCTGGACTGGACATGGGTTAGGCCACTGTTGGAGTATGGCGTGCAATTCTGGTCTCCTTCCTCCCGGAAGGATGTTGTGAAACTTGAAAGGGTTCAGAAAGGATTTACAAGGAGGTTGCCAGGGTTAGAGGATTTGAGTTACATGGAGAGGCTGAATAGGGTGGGGCTGTTTTCCCTGGAGCATCAGAGGCTGAGGGGTGATCTTATCGAGGTTTATAAAATCATGACGGACATGGATAGGATAAATAGACAAAGTCTTTTCCTTGGGGTGGGGGAGTCCAGAACTAGAGGGCGTAGGTGTAGTGTGAGGGGGGAAAGATATGAAAGAGACCTAAGGAGCAACTTGGTATGTGAAATTGGTATGGTAAGGACCTAAGGTATGTGAACGTGTGTGACAGGAATACATTCAGCAAAGGAGAAGGGGCAATGTGTCAAAAGCCATTTCCATTCATTGATGCTAGCAGAGATGGGAAGAATGGAGACAGCTCTTTGAAGGTGATTCAAATGCAAATCCCAGAACCTGCTTACAGTGAATGTGGAGAGACAATGTGACATTCCAGTAAGGTCTGCCTTACTTTCCAAGCTCCTAATATGTGAGAGAAACATAATATACAAAACCTGAAAGAGCTCAGCCACTGAATTGTAGTTTTGCAGCGTTGGATCAGAATCCTGCCTGGCTCGGCCTCATCCCAAATTGAAGGGTTTCTCAAATCCCACACTGACCTTCTGTGGGTTCAAATTGTGTGGTGTCTACAAATAAAAAAAAAATGGACCTGCAATTAAACAAAGCTCTTTATGGAACTTTGTGTATCTGTTGGTTTAAGTATCTTTCAACAGGATTGAAGATAAATGAGACAGTGAGGGATAGGCAGCACTGTCACCAGAATGGCAGTGCAGTATAAAAGGTATATTAATATCTTCAGTGAAAGGGGAAAACAGAGGAGTATAGTCCTCAAACTAGGGGAGTCAGTAAAGTTGTGTACCATCATGTTAACCTTCTGATGTTTCTGTGCAAGATCAGCCAAACCCCCTAGACAATAACGTTTCAGAATTTCTCTCTATTTTAAACACAAACATTGTGCTTTTTCTATTCTTACTGCAAATCACATTCCAGAATATTCTCTTGCGCCTGCCAATGTTTTCAATATAATTCACAAAACACTGAGAGCAAAGTAGATGACATGATGGGATGTAGCAAACTGTTACACTCAGTACCTTCTATGTTGCAATGTAATACTATCCAGACAGAAACCTGCACTGGGTCAGGGACAAAACCTCCCTGGGTCTGGAAGTGGGGACTGGGCAGAGAACGGGGTTTTCGTCTGTCACTGAATTAGTTTGGAAATCTGTGCCGCACATGGACATTTCTCCACATTATATTCAGTTTCTCTGTGTGGGTGTGTGCGATGGAGAGAGTTTAAACTGAATTTAACTCTGCGTCTCTGCTTAGGATATTCAGATATTTGACTGTAACACAGAGAGAGGGGGACAGAGGGACCGAGAGAGAGAGAGAGAGGGACAGAGAGAGTGAGGGACAGAGAGACAAAGCGAGAGAGAGAGGGACAGAGAGACAGAGCGAGAGAGAGGGGGACAGCGAGTGAGAGTGACAGAGAGACAGAGCGAGCGGGAGGGGGACAGAGAGTGAGAGTGGGACAGAGATCAAGAGCGAGGGAGAGGGGGACGGAGAGACAGCGTGAGAGCGAGGGAGAGATCGAGAGAGGGACAGAGAGAGACACACAGAGACCAGGACAAATAGAGAGGGACTCAGAGAGAGAGAAGGATAGAGAGAGAGAGAGGTACAGTGACAGAGAGGGACAGTGAGATAGAGAAACACAGAGAGGGACACAGACAGAGAGGGGGGGATACGGAGAGAGTGACAGAAAGAGAACTAGGGACAGAGAGTGACGGACGCAGAGAGGGATAGAGAGAGAGACAGACAGAGATAGGAACACACAGAGAGAGAGAGAGACACAGAGAGGGGGACACAGAGAGAGGAGGGACAGAGAGAGAGTGAGGGAGAGAGAGAGAGAGTGAGGAAGAGAGAGACAGTGAGGGAGAGAGACTCAGTGAGGGAGAGAGAGACAGTGAGGGACAGAGAGAGTAACACCGAGAGAGTGAGGGACACCGAGACAGTGAGGGAGAGTGAGAGTGAGATAGTGAGGGAGAGAGAGAGAGAGAGTGAGGGAGAGAGAGACAGTGAGGGACAGAGAGACAGTGAGGGACAGAGAGAGGGACACCGAGAGAGAGAGGGACACCGAGAGAGAGTGAGGGAGAGAGAAAGAGTGAGGAACAGAGAGGGAGAGGGATCCAGAGAGAGAAAGCGACGCAGAGAGAGTGAGGGACACAGAGAGAGGGACACAGAGAGAGTGACAGAGAGAGAGAGCTAGGGACAGAGAGAGAGAGACGGACACAGAAAGAGAGGGACAGAGAAAAGACACACAGAGAGAGGGACGGGGACAGAGAGAGATAGAGAGAGAGAGGAATACAGAGAGAGAGAAGGACACGAAGAGAGAGGGACAGAGGGTGAGAAAGATACAGAGAGATAGGGACGTGGAGAGAGAGAGGGACACGGAGAGAGAGAGACGCAGAGAGAGAGAGAGGGATAGAGAGTGAGGGAAACAGAGAGCGAGGGACACAGAGAGAGGGACAGAGAAAGAGAGAGAGAGGGATAGAAAGAGAAAGAGTGAGTGAGGGATATGGAGAGTGAGGGACACAGAGAGAGGGGGGACACAGAGAGAGAGGGGGGCACAGAGGGACAGAGAGAGAGAGGGACAGAGAGAGAGAGATAGATAGAGAGAGAAAGAGAGAGTGAGGGTCACAGAGAGAGGGGGACAGAGAGAGGGGGACACACAGAGAGAGAGGGACACAGAGAGAGAGGGGGACAGAGGGGGGGACAGAGAGCGAGAGAGAGAGGGACACAGAGAGAGGGACATAGAGAGAGTGTGGGACACAGAGAGAGTGTGGGTCAGAGAGAGAGTGAGAGAGAGGGCCAGAGAGAGGGACAGATGGAGAGACAGAGGGAGAGAGAAACAGAGAGAAAGAGAAACAGAGAGAAGGGTAGAGAGAGAGAGAGAGAATGCGTGTGCGAGAGAGACAGAGAGAGAATGCGTGAGTGAGAGAATGCGTGCGTGTGAGCGAGAGAATGCGTGTGTGTGTGAGAGAAGAGAGAATGCGTGAGTGAGAGAGAGAATGTGTGAGTGAAAGAGAGAATGCGTGTGTGTGTGTGAGAGAGAGTGCGTGTGTGCGAGAGAGAGAGAGAATGCCTGAGTGAGATAATGCGTGCATGAGAGAGAATGCGTGTGAGAGAGAGAATGTGTGTGTGAGAGTGTGAGAATGCGTGTGTGTGTGAGAGAGAACGCGTGTGTGTGAGAGAGAATGCGTGTGTGAGAGAGAATGCGTGTGAGAGAGAATGCGTGTGAGAGAGTGTGAGAAAGCGTGTGTGTGTGTGAGAATGCGTGTGTGTGAGAGAATGCGTGTGTGCGAGAGAGAGAATGTGTGTGAGAGAGAATGAGTGAGCGTGAGAGAGAATGTGTGTGCGTGAGAGAGAATGCGTGTGTGAGAGAGAATGTGTTTGTGAGAGGGAATGCGTGTGCATGAGAGAGAATGCGTGTGTGAGAGAGAGAATGAGTGTGCATGCGAGAGAGTACGTGTGTGTGAGAGAGAATGCGTGTGTGTGTGTGAGAGAGAATGCGTGTGTGTGTGAGAGAGAATGCGTGTGTGCGAGAGAGAGAATGTGTGTGTGAGAGAGAATGTGTGTGTGAGAGAGAATGAGTGTGCATGAGAGAGAATGTGTGCATGAGAGAGAATGTGTGTATGTGAGAGAGAATGTGTGTATGTGAGAGAGAATGCGTGTGTGAGAGAGAGAATGCGTGTGTGAGAGAGAATGCGTGTGAGAGAGAGAGAATGAGTGTGAGAGAGAGAATGCGTGAGTGAGAGAATGCGTGCTTGAGAGAGAATGCGTGTGAGAGAGAGAATGCGGGTGAGAGAGTGTGAGAATGCGTGTGTGTGTGAGAGAGAATGCGTGTGTGTGAGAGAGAATGCGTGTGTGAGAGAGAATGCGTGTGTGTGTGAGAGAGAATGCGTGTGTGCGAGAGAGAGAATGTGTGTGTGAGAGAGAGAGTGTGCGTGAGAGAGAATGAGTGCGCATGAGAGAGAATGCGTGTGCATGAGAGAGAATGCGTGTGCGTGAGAGAGAATGCGTGTGTGAGAGAGAATGCGTGTGAGAGAGAGAGAATGTGTGTGTGCGAGAGAGCGATTGTGTGTGTGAGAGAGAATGAGTGTGCATGAGAGAGAATGCGTGTGTGTGAGAGAGAATGCATGTGTGTGAGAGAGAATGCGCGTGTGTGAGAGAGAATGCGTGTGAGAGAGAGAGAATGCGTGTGAGAGAGAGAGAATGCGTGTGGGAGAGAATGCGTCTGTGTCAGAGAGAGAGAATATGCACGTGAGAGAGGGAATGAGTGTGCAAGAGAAAGAATACGTGCATGAGAGAGAGAATGCATGCGTGAGAGAGAATGCATGCGTGCGTGAGAGAATGAGTGTGTGAGAGAGCAAATGCGTACGCGAGAGAGAGAATGCGTGCGCGAGAGAGAGAATATGTGTGCGAGAGAGAGAATGAGTGTGCGAGAGAGAGAATGAGTGTGCGAGAGAGAGGAAATGCATGCGTGAGAGAGAGAATGAGAATCCGTGTGTGTGTGGAGAGAGAATGCCTGTGTGCGAGAGTGCGTGCATGAGATTGTGTGCGCGCATGAGAGAGAAAATGTGCGCATGTGAGTGAGAAAGAGAGTGAGCGTGTGTGAGATATGATGTGCTCATGCATGAGAGTGTGTATGATTGCGAGAAAGAAAGTGTGAGAGTGAGAGAGAGGAAGTGTGTGTGTGTATGTGAAAGAGTGAGTGCATGCGAGTGTGTGTGTGCATGTGAGAGAGAGTGTGTGTACAAGTGAACGAGAATGAGTGCGCACATGAGAGAGAGGGCATGTGTGAGAGACTTTGCAAGTGTGTTGGAGAGAGACAGAGTTTTTTGGAGAGCGAGACAGAGTGAGTGTGTGAAAGTGAGCATATATGCGATGGTGAATGTGAGTGTGTGGGGGTGCGTGTGTCAGAAAGTGTGTATGAGAGTATGTGTGTAAGAGTGTGTGTAACAGAGAGTATGTGGAAGCGAGTGTGTGAGAGAGTGTCGAGAGAGAGAATGAGTGAGTGAAAGTGTCTGTATGTCAGAGAGACACAGAAAGAGAGTGTGCTGGTGTGTATGTTTGTGTGTGAGTGTGTGAGAGAGATTGTGATAATGCGTGTGAAAATGTTTGAATGTGCATTTGCGAGTGACTGCATGTGTGTGTGTGCATGTCAGTGTGGATGTCTGCAAGTGTGTGAAAGGGCATGTGTGTGAGGGACTGAATGTGGTGTGTGAGGGTGTGTGTGTGTACACGTGTGAGAGTGTGAGTAAATGAGAGTGAGGGACAGTGTATGGTTTGTGGATCATTACTGGGACAGGGATATAAACACGTGGTTTATACACAGTTACATTATGGAGGGACAGCACTGACACGAAAACTGGGCACTCAGAAGGAAACACACACGGTCTCACTCTCTTTCTCTCTCTCTCTCTCTCTCTCTCTCTCTCTCTCTCTCTCTCTCTCTCACACACACACACACACACACACAGGCTTGGTCTCACTATCTCTCACACACAGAGGTATGGTCTCTCTCTCACACACACACACACGCACACACACACAGAGGCATGGTCTCACTCTCTCTTTCACACAGAGGCCTGGTCTCACTCTCTCTCTCTCTCTCTCTCTCTCACACAGACACACACACACAGAGGCATGGTCTCTCTCTCTCTCTCTCTCTCTCTCTCTCTCTCTCTCTCTCTCTCTCTCTCTCTCTCACTTACTCACTCACTCTCTCTCACACACACACACACATACAGGCATGGTCTCACTATCTCTCTCACACAGAGACATTTCTGTGATGATACTTGAGCTCCGACCCTCACTGACTCTCCCCAGACTAAATCTGTACACATTGCCCATGTTCTGTGTTGGAGTGTGTCTCTCTCTCTCTCTGTGTGTATGTGTGTATGTCGGTCTGTCTCTGTCTGTGTGTGTGTGTCTGTGTCTGACTGTGTCTGTGTCTGTGTGTGTGTGTCTCTGTGTGCGTGTGTCTATGTCTGTGTCTGTGTGTGTGTCGGGGTGTGTGTGTGTGTCTGTGTTTATGGGGGTGGTGAAAGCAGGGGAGCAGTGAGGGTGAAATGTGGGTGTTGAGGGTCAGACACGTGATCTATGATTTAAATTCCCAAACTCTGCCAATATCTTTGAGAAAGGGAAAGGAAATAAAAGACTCAAAATCAAGATGGAAATGGCTGGATGTAGAGCAGGGCAGGGAGAGACAGAAAGATAGAGACAGAAAGAGAGACACACACATACAGGGACAGAAAGAGAGAGACAGGGAGAGAGACAGAGTGAGAGACAGAGACACAGAGCAGAGAGAGACACAGGGACAGAGAGAGAAGAGAGAGAAGACAGTGAGTGGAACACACAGGGACAGAGAGAAAGAGAGAGATACACACACAGGAACAGAGAGAAAGACAAAGAGAGGGACAGAGAGAGACACACAAAGAGACAGAAAGACAGGGACAGAGACAGAGATTAATTCTAGGAATCACACATAGAGCAGGAAAATCCCAAGAAATCCTCAGCAAATATCCCCCTCTCCATTTCCAGCCCTGTGTGTGTGTCTCAGGAAGCCTACCTACAGTCAGGCTCTGAGACGCTAGTTTGGGAGTAATCTTTAATATTTTCAATCTGCACTGACACAACTAATAAGGCTTCAATAAAAAAGAGAGTTGTAGCAACTGGGAAAGATGACACTTTGTTGCCCCAGAACTAACATCTCAGTGGGCAGCAAGATCCCACAAGGCTCCTGTCCTGGGAATTAACATGTTAATCAGACAGAGCCCTCCCCAGAGAGCAGACTGACAGATGATGCAACGTGTCAGAGAGGGCAGGGGTGGGCTCCACTAACCCCTCAATCAGAATAAATGTGCACAAGGAATTGGTCAGATTCATTCTCAAACCCTGTTCTCTCTCTGTATGGAGCGTGAGCAGCCCTCCCTGTCTGGTTGAGACTGTGTGTGTGTGTGTGTGTGTGTGTGTGTGTGTGTGTGTGTGTGTGTGTGTGTGTGTGTGTGTGTGTGTGTTTAATAATGTTTCCAGCCTCTGGTTAATTGCTTTTTTATGATTTGTTTGTATTTTGATGTTGCTGTGAGGTTATGAAATGCATTGGGGATGGGGGAAGGCAGTGATGTGATTTTGTTTAAACGGGGATCTTGCGGTGTAATTTAGCATCACACTGCCCTCGCACCCCCGGCCCCCATCAACTCATCTCTTCTTTCTATTATCCTGAGGAACTTTTGTTGGGAAAGCAGGAAAGTGAAGATCCAAAATGCCTGGGGTCCAGGAAAGCCTTGGACAAGAACAACCTCGAGGGGACGGGGAGCACAGGCCTGAGGCCTGTTGGCCAGGCTTCAGCCCGTGGGGCCCAGGTGAGTGGGGGTCTGTTTCATTCCCCGAGGTTTCATCTCCTCTGGGGGTGGGGTTGGGGTGGGAGCCTGGTTTGTCGGGGCCTCTGGTTAACTGGGACCTGTCAGATCACGTGTTTGAAGGCTGGGGTGAAAGTAACCGGGACATTGGTGACCCAAACAGGTGAAACCCCTAGGATCTGGGAGACGGGACTCCCTCAAGAGGGAACTCTACCCCAAAATATCTGACCCTCTGGAAAGAATTGTCACACTATCAGAAGAAAGTGGGTCATAGAGAGGGCAGAATGATTGAATTGGACACAGAGAGAAAGAGAGTGAGAGAAAGAAATGGAAAATGGTGAGAGCAAGAGAAACAAGAGAGAGAGAGAGTGAGAGAGGGAGGGAGGGGGGCAGTGTGAGATTGTGAAATAGCTACTATATTTGATTCTGGGGTGACAGGAAATAATTAAACTAGAAATAAAAACGATCAGATTATCGATCTTCTGCAGCACTGTCACTTGTGGGATCTTGCTGTTCCTCAATTGCCCGAATGCCATCGGTGCAGGCAGAGAGTGGTTTTCATCAGCTAACCCGTCATTTCAAAAACTTTTCAACATGAAAACTCAACTCATCACACGAAGTGCTTGTGTTTGGATATTGCTGAGAAATTGTCTGTCTCACTGAGAGGGGAAAAGCTGGGATCTTGCTGCGCTATCTCCCTGTGAAAGATTTCCCTGCTTAGCCTTCCCCCAATGCTGCCTCTTTCCTCCCAAAGGAATCTTCTGGCCCCTTGAGGATTTGAAAACTGTGTGTTTGGGAGCAGGAAACCTTCAGACAAGAGCTTCCTCCAGAGGGGGAACGCAGTCCTGAGGGCTGTTTGACAGGCTGCAGCCTGTTGGGCCCAGGTGAGTTTTGTCTGTGTATTACCCTGAGGGTTAATCTCCTCTCTATCGGGAGGGGGGCTGGCTTTTACCGGGACCTCTGGTTAACCGGGTCTGGTCGGATTGCGGCCTTGTCGTTTTTGAACAGGTTTGAAGCCTGGGGATAAGGTAACTGGGGCCTTGGGATTTGACACAAATAAGTCAACCCTTCACCAGCATCACCCACGATGTGTGTGGGGTTAGATTGCTGCTTGTGGGATCTCGCTGTGCGTACATGTTTATTAATGTTTCAAGCCTATGGTCAACTGCCCTGCGGTGATGTCTGTGTACTTCAAGGTCGCTGTGATGGTCAGTCAGCAATTCATCCATTCTGCAATAATTAAACTGAACCAGGGTCACGTGGGAGATTGGGGAAGGCAGAGAGCTGTGGGATTTTGCTGTGTTTTTGTTGCCAGTGTTGTATTTTATTTCAAATTGATTTGTTTTTATTTCTCAGTGTGTTTCCCCACCCCACCCCCACCCCCACCCCCCGCTCCCCCTAGCCCTGGGGGTGAGGAGGAGATTGGATCCAGGAGCTGAAACTCGGGACGACACAGAGACAGAGAGAATCAAATCACTTCTGCCGCGAGGAATCATCACACACAGAATAATCAGAAATTGTCCTGCATCCCTGTTCATTTATACACACACACACACACACACACACACACACACACACACACACACACACACACACACACACACACACACACACACACACACACACACGAATGGTAGGGTTCAGGCTGTCTCTGGGAATTTTACCACAAGGGGGTGTCTTCTGGTCTGGACTGGGGGAGTCAAAAGGGGGGAAAAGATTTGGAGGGGGAGCTGCTGCACAGTCTGATCCCACAGGTGTCACTGCCTCCCTCTCTCACTCCAGCTCCAGGGACTGAGGGAGGGGTGGGGGGAGAATGTGGGTGTGAAGGGGGTCAGACAGACAGACAGAGAGAAGTGAAAGAGAGCACTGACTATCCCAGTGGAAGGTTCATTGGTTCAAAATGGACTTGCAGCCTGGGGTTAAAGGAACTGGGGACTTGGGATAGTGACACAAACTGGTTACACCCCCAGGGTCTGGAAGGAAGGACTCCCGGAGGAGAGAATGAATAACTTAACTCTCCAAAGCCCCATTTTAATGTCAGAGTCATGTGCATAGGCCAGGGGGCTAAAATGTGAGAAATCTGAGAGACAGAAAGATTTTTTAGATGGAGACAGTGCGAGGAGGGGAACACAGAGGAAGATATTTCAGAGATAAAGGGGGAGAGGGGAGCAACAGAGATATCTCTGAGATGGAGAGAGTAAGAAGGGGAACACAGAGAGGGAGGGAAGAGAGATCAGAGATGGAGATAGCGAGAACAGAGAGAGAGGGAGAGAGAGAGATCTCAGATGGAGAGAGCACAAGATGGGGATCAGAGAGTGCAGGGCACAGAGAAGGAAGGGGGAAATGTTTGGAATTTGTTCAACAGGAGGATTGCTACCACCTGTCCAGGAGACAGAATCAAACCCTTAACCAGCATCAGGGACACACACCATCTGTCTGTGGTTACACGGCTGCTCGTGGGATCTTGCTGTGTGTGTTTCAAGCGAGCATCTGGTTAAAAGCTCAATGGTGATCTTTATATTTCGATGATGGAGATGCCGGTGTTGGACTGGGACAACACCAGGTTATAGTGTAACAGGATTCTCCAAAAGCTAGTGTTGCGTGATGTTTAACGTTATATATCAATATATATGGACACAGAGGCAGGGGAGGAGGGGCTGATGTGTTTTTGGGGGCGTTTATGTGAGGATCCTGTTGGATTTGGATGAAGAAAGAACGCTGCATTAAAAGAGATCTTTTATTAATCTGTCATTGGGGAGAAATTATGAGGAGGAGAGAAAAAAGAATGCGTGGGGGGATGCGTGGGGGGAGCGTGGGGGTGCGGAATGCGTGGGGGGAATGATTGGGGGAGAATGCGTGGGGTGGAGGACCCTATCCCCCTCTCTCTGACACCCTCTATCTCCCCCACTCTCTGTGCCCTCCTCTGTCACCCTCTCTCTGCCCCATCTCCCTTCCACAAGCCTCTCTCTCTTTCCCAGTCTCTCTGACCCCCCTCTCTGTTCCCCTCTCTCACTGCCCCCTCTCTCTGCCCCTCTCTCTCTGCCCCCTCTCTGTCCCCTCTCTGCCCCCCTCACTCTGTCAAACTCTCTCCGCCCTCTTCTCTCTCTGCCCCTCTCTCTCTGTCCCCCTCTCTCTGTGTCCCTCTATCTCTCCCACTCACTGTGACCCTCTGTCTGTCTCCCTCTCTCTGCCCCATCTCCCTCCCACCCGCCTCTCTCTTTCCCCCTCTCTTTCCCCCTCTCTCTGTCCCCGTCTCTCTCTTCCCCCTCTCTCTGACCCCCTCTCACTCTGTTCCTCTCTCTCTGTCACCCTCCCTCTGTCGCCCTCTCTGTGTTGCCACTCTCTGCCCCCTCTCACTCTGTCCCCCCTCTCTCTCTACCCCCCTCTCTCTCCCACTTTCTCTCTGTCCCCATCTCTCTGACCCCCCTATCTCCCCACTCTCTGTTCCCCTCTCCCTGTCGCCCTCTCTCTGTCCCTCCTCTCTCCCACCCGCCTCTCTCTATCCCTCCTCTTTGTCCCCCTCTCTCTGTCCCCCTCTCTCTCTGTCCCGCTCTCTCTGTTCCCCCTTCTCTGTCACCCTCTCTCTTCCACCCGCCACTCTATGAGCCGCTCTCTCCCACCCGCCTCTCTCTCTGTCCCCCTCCCTCTGTCCCACTCTCTCTCTGCCCCCTCTCTCTGTACCCCTCTCTCTGTCCCCTCTCTGTCCCCACACCGCTCTCTGCCCCTCTCCCTGTCGCCCTCTCTGTCCCTCTCTCTCTCTCTGTCCCTACTCTCTCCATCCCCCCACTCTCTGTCTCCCTCTTTCTGACCCCTCTCCCCCACACTCTGTACCCCTCTCTCTGTACCCCACTCTCTGTCCCCCTCTCTCTGTCCCCCTCTATCTCCCCTTTCTCTGTTCCCCTCTCTCTGACCCCCTGTATCTCCACCACTCTCTGTGCCCCTCTCTGTCCCCTCCCTCTGACCCCCTCCAGCTCCCCCTCTTTCTGTCCCTCTTTCTCTGACCCCCTCTATCTCCCCCAGTCTCTGTGCCCCTCTTTCTGTCCCCCTCCCTCTGACCCCCTCTATCGCCCCCTCTCTCTCCCTCCTCTCTCTGTCCCCTCTCTCTCCCCCTCTCTCTGACCCCTCTCTATGTACCCCCTCTCTCTGTCCCCATCTCTCTGCCCCCCTCTCTGTCGCCCTCTCTCTCAGTCCCCCTCTCTCTCACTGTCCCCCACTCTCTCCATCCCCCCTCTCTCTGACCCCACTCTCTCCATTCCCCCTCTCTCTGACCCCCCTCTGTCTACTCCTCTCTCTCTGCCCCTTCTCTCTGACCCTCTCTGTCTCCCCCACTCTCTGTCCACCTCTCTCTGACACCCTCTATCTCCCACCCTTTGTCCCCCTCTCTCTGACCCCCTCTATCTCCCCTACTCTCAGAGTCCCTCTCTCTGTCGCCCTCTCCCTGTCCCCATCTACTTCCCACCCGCCTCTCTCTTTCCCCCCTCTCTCTGTTCCCCTCATTCTCCCACCCTCCTCTCGTTGACCCACTCTCTCGCCCACCCGCATCTCTCTCTGTCCACCTCTCTCTGTCCTCTCTCTCTGTCCACTCTCTCTGTCCCCCTCTCTGTCGTCCACTCTCTCCATCCCCCACTCTCTGTCTCTCTCTCTCTGACCCCCTCTGTCTCCCCCTCTCTCTGTCCCCCTCTCTCTGACACCCTCTATCTCACCCTCTCTGTCCCCCTCTATCTCCCACACTCACAGTGCCCCTCTCTTTGTCACCCTCTCTCTGCCCCATCTCCTTCCCACCAGCCTCTCTATTTCCCCCTCTCTCTGTCCCCTCTCCCTGCCCCCTTACTCTGTCCCCCTAACTTCTGTCCCCATCTCTCTGACCCCCTCTGTCTCCCTCGCTCTCTGTTCCGCTCTCTCTGTCGCCCTCTCTCTGGCCCCATCTCTCTCTGCACCTCTCTCGCTGTCCCCCCTCTCTCTGTCCACCTCTCTCTGCCCCCTCTCTCTCTGTCCCCCTCTATCTCCCCCTCTCTCTGTGCCACTCTCTCTGTCCCCCTCCCTCTGACCCCCTCTATCTCCCCCTCTCTCTGACCCCCTCTCTCTGTCCTTCTCTCTGACCCCCTCTCTCTCTGTCCTTCTATCTCTGTCGCCCTTTCTCTCTCTCCCTCTCACTCTGTCCCCCTAACTTCTGTCGCCATCTCTCTGACCCCCTCTATCTCCCCTGCTCTCTGTTCCGCTCTCTCTGTCGTCCTCTCTCTGACCCCCTCTATCTCCCCTCTCTCTGTGCCCCTCTCTCTGTCCCCCTCTCTCTGTCCCCCTCTATCTCCCCCACTCTCTGTGGCCCTCTCTCTGTCCCCCTAACTCTGACACCCCCACTGTCCCTCTCGCTCTGTCGCCCTCTCTCTGACCCTCTCTCTCTGCCCTCCGTCCCCCTCTCTCTCGCTGTCCCTCACTCTCTCTCTGTCCCCCACTCTCTCCATCCCCCAATCACTGTGCCCCTCTCTCCGACCCACTCTCTCTCCCCCCCTCACTCTGTTCCCGTTTCTCTGTCCCCCTCTGTCTACCCCTCTCTCTGTCCTCCTCTCAATGACTCCCTCTATCTCCCCCACTCTCTATGCCCCCTCTCTGTCGCACTCTCTCTGCCCCATCTCCCTCCCACAAGCCTCACTCTCTTTCCCCGTCTCTCTGTCCCCCACTCACTCTGTCCCCCTCTCTCTGCCCCTCGCTCTCTGTCCCCCTCTCTCTCTGTCCCCCTCTCTCTCTGCCCCCCTCTGCCCCCCTCTGTCTCCCTCTCTCTGTCCCCATCTCTCTGTCCCCCTCTCTCTCTGCCCCCTCTCTCTCTGCCCCCCTCTAAGTACACTCTCTCTCTGACCCCCTCTCTCTGTCCCTCTCTCTCTGTCACCCTCTCTCTGTCCACCTCTCTCTGTTGCCTCTCTCTGCCCCCTCTCACTCTGTCCCCGCCTCTCTCTCCCCCCCTCTCTCTCTCCCCATCTCTCTCTGTCCCCCTTTCTCTCTGTCCCCCTCTCTCTGACCCCCTCCATCTCCCCTACTCTCTGTTCCACTCTCTCTGTCGCCCTCTCTCTGACCCCCTCTCTCTCCCACCCGCCTCTCTCTATCCCTCCTCTTTGTCCCCCTCTCTCTCTGTTCCCCCCTCTCTCTGTCCCGCTCTCTCTGTTCCCCCTCTCTGTCAGCCTCTCTCTTCCACCCGCCTCTCTCTCTGTCCCCCTCTCTCTGTCTCACTCGCTCTCTGCCCCGTCTCTCTGTACCCTTCTCTCTGTCTCCCTCTCTCTGTCCCCTTTCTCTCCCCACCCCGCTCTCTGCCCCGTCTCTCTGTTCCTCTCTCTCTCTGTCCCTCTCTCTCTCTCTCTCTCTGTCCCTCTCTCTCTCTGTCCCCTCTCTCTCTCTGTCCCCACTCTCTCCATCTCCCCACTCTCTGTCCCCCTCTATCTCCCCCTCTCTCCGTCCCACTCTCTCTGACCCCCTGTATCTCCACCACTCTCTGTGCCCCTCTCTCTGCCCCCTCCCTCTGACCCCCTCCAGCTCCTCCTCTTTCTGTCCCCCTCTCTCTGTCCCCCCTCTCACACCCACCTCTCTCTTTCCCCCTCTTTGTCCCCTTTCTCTCTGTCCCCCTCTCTCTTTTTTCCCTCTCTCTCCCACCCTCCTCTCGCTGACCCATTCTCTCTCTCCCACCCTCCTCTCTCTCTGTCTCCTCTCTCTGTCCCCCTCTCTCTCTGTCCCCCTCTCTCTCTCTGTCTCCCCCTCTCTGCCCCCTCTCTCTCTGCCCCCTCTCTCTGTCCCCCACTCTCTCCATACCCCTTCTATCTATCCCCCTCTCTCTGACCCTCTCTATCTCCCCCACTCTCTGTGCCCCTCTCTCTGTCGCCCTCTATCTGACCCCCTCTCCCTCCCACCGCCTCTCTCTTACCCCCCTCTCTGTCTCCCCCGTCTCCCTCTCTCTGACCCTGTATCTCCACCACTCTCTGTGCCCCTCTCTCTGTCCCCCTCCCTCTGACCCCCTCAAGCTCCCCCTCTTTCTGTCCCCATCTCTCTGTCCCCCTCTCTCTCACACCCGCCTCTCTCTTTCCCCCTCTTTGTCACCCTTTCTCTCTGTCCCACTCTCTCTGTTTCCCCCCTCTCTGTCCCCCTCTCTCTCCCACTCTCCTCTCGCTGACCCACTCTCTCTCTTCCACCCCCCTTTCTCTCTGTCCCCCTCACTCTGTCCTCCCTTCTCTCTCTGTCCCCCACTCTCTCTGCCCTCCCTCTCTGTCCCTTCTCGCTCTGTTCCCCCTCTCTCTGCCCCCTCTCTGTCGCCCTCTCTCTGTCCCCCTCTCTCTCTCTGTCCCCCACTCTCTCCATACCCCTTCTATCTGTCCCCCTCTCTCTGAACCCCTCTATCTCCCCCTCTCTCTTACTCCCCTCTCTGTCCCCCCCGTCTCCCTCTCTCTGACCCTGTATCTCCACCACTCTCTGTGCCCCTCTCTCTGTCCCCCTCCCTCTGACCCCCTCCAGCTCCCCCTCTTTCTGTCCCCCTCTCTCTTTCCCCCTCTCTCTCACACCCGCCTCTCTCTTTCCCCCTCTTTGTCATAATTTCTCTCTGTCCCCCTCTCTCTGTTTCCCCCCTCTCTGTCCCCCTCTCTCTCCCACCCTCCTCTCCCTGACCCACTCTCTCTCTTCCACCCCCCTCTCTCTCTGTCCCCCTCACTCTGTCCTCCCTTCTCTCTCTGTCCCCCACTCTCTCTGCCCCCTCTCTCTGTCCCTTCTCGCTCTGACCCCCCTCTCTCTGCCCCCCTCTCTGTCACCCTCTCTCTGTCCCCATCTCTCTCTCTGTCCCCCACTCTCTCCATACCCCTTCTATCTGTCCCCCTCTCTCTGAAGCCCTCTATCTCCCCCACCTCTGTCCCCCTCTATCTCGCCCTCTCTCTGTACCCCCTCTCTGACCCCTTCTATCTCCCCACTCTCTGTCCCCCTCTATCTCCCCCTCTCTCTGTCCCCCCTCTCTGCCCCCCTCTATCTCCCCCACTCTCTGTCCCCCTCTATCTCCCCCTCTCTCTGTCCCCCTCTCTCTTTACCCCTCTTCCTCCCCCCCGCCTCTCTCTTTCCCCTCTCTGTCCCCCTCCCTCTGACCCCCTCCAGCTCCCCCGCTTTCTGTCCCTCTCTCTCTGTCCCCCTCTCTCTCACACCCATCTCTCTTTCCCCCATCTTTGTCCCCCTCTCTCTGACGCCCTCTATCTGTCCCTCTCTCTCTGTCCCCCTCTCTCTCTGTCCCCACTCTCTCTGCCCCCCTCTCTGTCCCCCTCTCTCTCCCCTCTCTCTCTGTCCCCCCACTCGCAGCCCTCTCTCTGTCACCCTCTCTCTGCCCCCTCTCTGTTTCTCCCCTCTCTGTCCCCCTCTCTCTCCCACCCTCCTCTCGCTGACCCACTCTCTCTCTCCCACCCTCCTCTCTCTCTGTCCCCCTCTCTCTCTGCCCCCTCTCTCTCTGCCCCCCACTCTCTCTGCCCCCTCTCTCTGTCTCCTCTCGCTCTGTCCCCCCTCTCTCTGCCCCCTTCTCTGTCGCCCTCTCTCTCTGTCCCCCCCTTCTCTCTGTCCCCCACTCTCTCCATACCACTTCTATCTGTCCCCCTCTCTCTGACGCCCTCTATCTCCCCCACTCTCTGTCCCCCTCTATCTCCCCCTCTCTCTGTCCCCCTCTCTCTGACCCCCTCTATCTCCCGCACTCTCTGTCCCCCTCTATCTCCCCCTCTCTCTGTCTCCCCTCTCTGTCCCCCTCTATCTCCCCCACTCTCTGTCCCCCTCTATCTCCCCCTCTCTCTGTCGCCCTCACTCTGTCCCACTCTCCCTCCCACCCGCCTCTCTCTTTCCCCCTCTCTGTCCCCTCACTCTGACCCCCTGCATCTCCACCACTCTCTGTGCCCCTCTCTCTGTCTCCCTCCCTCTACCCCCTCCAGCTCCCCTTCTTTCTGTTCCTTACTCTCTGTCCCCCTCTCTCTCACACCCACCTCTCTTTCCCCCCTCTTTGTCCCCCTTTCTCTCTGTCCCTCTCTCTCTCTCCCATCTCTCTATCCCCTCTCTCTCTGTCCCCTCTCTCTGTCCCCCTCTCTCTCTCTCCCTCTCTCTGCCCCCCTCTCTCTCTGTCCCCCACACTCTCCATACTCTTCTATCTGTCCCCCTCTCACTGACCCCATCTAACTCCCCCACTCTTTGTTCCCCTCTATCTCCCCCTCTCTCTGTTCCACTCTCTCTGACCCCCTCTACCTCCCCACTCTCTCTGCCCCTCTCTTTGTCGCCCTCTCTCTGTCCTCCTCTCTCTCCCACCCACCTCTCTCTTTCCCCCTCTCTGTACCCCCTCAATCTGTCCCCCTCTCTCTATCCCTCTCTCTGTCCCCCTCTATCGATCCCCCTCTCTCTGTCCCCCTCTATCTCCCCCACTCTCTCTCCCCCTCTCTCTGTCCCCCACTCTCTGTCCCCCACTCTCTGTTCCCCATCTCTTTGTTCCCCTCTCTCGGCCTCCTCTCTCTCTCTGTCCCTCTCTCTCTGTCCCCCTCTCTCTGTCCCCCCTCTCTCTGTCTCCCTCTCTCTGACCCCCTCTCGCTCCCACCCGCTTCCGTCTGTCCCTCCTCACTGTCCCCCTTTCTCTCTGTCCCGCACTCTCTGTCCCCTCTCACCGTTCTCCCTCTCTTTGACCCCCTCTATTTCCCCCACTCTCTGTCCCCTCTCTCTCTGTCCCCGTCTCTCTGTGACCCCCTCTCACTGTCCCTCTCTCTCTGTCCCTCTCTCTCTGCCCCCCCTCTGTCCCCTCTCTCTGTCCCCTGTCTCTGTCCCCCTTTCTCTCTGCACCTTCTCTCTGTCCGCTCTTTCTCTCTGTTCCCCTTTCTCTGTCCCCCTCTCTCTGTCGCCCTCTCTCTGCACCCTCTCTCTCTGTCCCTCTCCTTCTGACCCCCTCTCTCTCTGCCCCCTCTCTCTGTACCCCTCTCTCTATACCCCCCTCTCTGTCACCCTCTCTCTGCCCCCTCTCTCTCCATCCCCCCACTCTCTGTTCCCCTCTCTCCTCCCCAATCTGTACCCCTCTCTCTCCCCTCTCTCTGTCCCTCTCTCTCTGTCCCATCTCTCTGTCTCTTGCTCTCTCTGCCCCCTAATTCTTTCCCTTCTCTCGGCCCCCATCTCTCTGCCCCTCTCTCTGTCCCCCTCTCTCTGACTCCCTCTACCCCCTCACTTTCTGTCCCCCTCACTCTGACCTCCTGTATCACCAGCACTCTCTGTGCCCCTCTCTCTGTCCCCACCTCTTTGACCCCCTCTATCTCCCCCACTCTCTGTGCCCCTCTCTCTCTCTGCCCCCTCTCCCTGTTCCCCCCTCTCTCTCTGTCCCCCCTCTCTCTGTCCCCCCTCTGTCTGTCCCCTCCTCTTTCTGTCCCCTCTCTCTCTGACCTCTCTCTCATTATGTCCTCCCCTATTTCTCTCTTTCCCTCCCTCGCCTTCTCTCTCCCTTCCCTCTCTCTCTCCCTCTGTCTCTCCCTGCTCCTGCGCGCTCTCTCCATCTTCTCTCACTCTCGATCCCCCTACCTTGGTCTCTCTCTCTCTCCCCACCTCCCTCCGTTTCTCCCTAATTGAATCTCTCTCCCTCCTGTCCCGCCCTTCCTCTCTCTCTGACAAACTCTGTCTCCCTGGTCCTTCGCTTTCCCTCTGACCCAGAGACTGGGGGTTGGTGGTGAGGTTGCGTGTGGGGTGTGGGGGTAAGATGATAAAGAGATGTCGGAAGTGGGCGATGGGGAAAATGGGGTAGAGACGACATTGCGGGAGGGAGACAGAGATGGAAGGAGAGAGAGAGTGAGGGTGAGGGGGAGACAGAAGAGTGGAGGCAGGTGGATAAACTCATGTTGGGGGTGTGAGAAAGAGATGGGGAGAGGGAGGCAGAAAGAATAGTGGAGGCAGGTGGAGAAACTGGGGTTGGGGGGATGTCTGAGAGGGGATCAGAGAGAGTGAAAGGGAGAGGAGATGTGAGAAAGAGAGTGTGCAGAAAGAGAGAGAGAGGGAGAGAATTGAGGAGGAAGCGTGGGGGAGAGGAAATGCGGAGACCAGGTTGGAGTGGGGTGGGGTCAGATGGAATTAAACCCAGAAGCTGAGCTCAGAGCCGGTGCCCTCCCCTTCGCTGAGGACCAGGACTTGGGGCTGAGTCTGTCTCTCTCCAGCTCCGCTTCTCCAACACAAAGACACACAACAACATTGGTCACTCTGCTGCTCAGCACGCTTTAATCAACATTTTTATTGTTTACAAATGGAAGTGATGAATACAGTCAGTGGGATGGTGCCTTTTCTCACTGGCCCCTGAGTTGTGAGAAACCATTGAAATGTTTCCCTGTAACCCCCCTGGGGGATGAGGATGGACAAACCAGCGCTACCCTCAGTCTGTTACCATAGCGACAGGCTGCTCCATCGTTGAAAAACTGAACTGAAATGAGAAAATCCCGGACGGTGCGTTTAATGAGGGAATTTGATTGATGGATGGATTTGGGTGAAGGGATATTTCAGCACATTCTTCAGCTGCTGCCTGAACTTAGTCTGGGTCACGGCATAAATCGCGGTGTTTGTGCAGCAACTGAGAAGCTGCAGCATGAAGCCCAATTCCTGCAGAAGGTCATTGAGATACACAGACCGATACCCAAAATCATACATCCGGGACCATAAAGAATACAGCATTAATGTTGACCATAACAGGATGAAATTGGCCGAGATCACAAACAGTAAAATGATGGATTTTTTTCGGTTTCTCATTTTTGTGTCAGACTGAGCGTCCCCATTGGTGTGAGCGCGGAGTCTCCTGCGGGCTCTGCTGGTCACGACAATGTGTCTGACGGTGAGAACATTGAGCAGCAGAATCAGGAGAAATGGGACACACGGGGTTAGAATGTGGTGGAGGAACTCGATTATGACCCAGACATTGGAGTATAGAACATCGAGTGTTATCTCACAAAACCAGGGGAAGTTCACCAGCCCATACCAAGCCGTGAGCATAAAATACCAGAAAATGTTCTTTAAACAGCTCAGCACAGTCACTGCTCCCAGAACCACAGCCGCCGTTTTCTCACTGCAATATTTACTTTTCAGCTTCTGGCAACAAATGGCCACAAACCGATCAAAGGTGAAAGTGACGGTGAACCAGACAGAGCAGTCAGTGGCTGCATAAAGCAGGACGGCGTGGATATTACACACGGGGACGGAGTTTAGGAAATTAAACTGTTCCCGATAAACAATGCGAATGTGCCTCAGGATCAGGTCGAGGATAATGACCAGGAGATCCGCCGCTGCCATGGCCCCCAGGTAACGTGTGACACATGGAGACAATCCACAATCTTTATAAAGCAGGACGTAGATGGTCACTACGTTAACTGTGAGGAAGGAAAACAAACGCATTATCCATCAGCCTGGAGGCAAAGGGACCCGTTTGATTGGGGGCCCAGTGAGATTTTCAAATGTGTCCCTGTATTCAGGGATTTATTAAAATATTTGGAGCTGGAATAACAAATGGGAATGTCGGAATTACTGACAAAAATTTGACATAAACCACAAGAAACCCTCCCTCCCCAAACACACAGAGACACATCCATAAGGGCAGATGGTTTCTAGAACATTCCCACACACTCGATCACTCGAGAGCAGACACAGGTAACTCATTCCCAGTTCCCAATACAGAGCGTGGAAACGTTGCTGTCCTGAAGGACTCTCTCCCAGTTTGCTGAAGACAAACAGAGTTTGGGAATTCCTGTATTTTGGTTTAAATTGTGGTCGATCCCATGTCGTGAAGAAATGTAAACGCAGGGAAAACATATTCACCCCTTTAACTGTCCGAGGGGCCTTCGGAACAGTGTCTCCTTCTCCATGGAACGGGATTTCTTCCCTCGGGGTCTTATCGTTTGTTCAATTCACTGACGTCCGGCCGTTCACAAACAATGTCGGGGACAGATCGTTCCGGGGAATGTCAGTTAGAGAATGTCGGGGACAGAACGTTCCGGGGAATGTCAGTTATAGAATGTCGGGGACAGAACGTTCCGGGGAATGTCAGTTATAGAATGTCGGGGACAGAATGTTCCGGGGAATGGCAGTTATAGAATGTCGGGGACAGAACGTTGAGGGGAATGTCAGTTATAGAATGTTAGGAACAGAACGTCCCGGGAACTCTTTGACCTGTCGATGAGTATCCCCCCATCCACCCCACCCTCCTCTCTGACCTATCACCTCTCCCCCAACTCCGTCTCCCTGTCACATTCCCAACTCCCTTCCCTCCAGCTACAGCCCTGCCCAGCTCCCTCCCATGAATCTCTCAGCTCCCCAGCCCACAAGCCTCATTACTGATGAACGGTTTATGCCCGAAACATTGATTCCCCTGCTCTTCGAATGCTGCCTGACCTGCTGTGATTTTCCAGCATCATGCTCCCAGTCAGGAAACAGTCCGACACCGTCATACTCACAGGATCAGGCCTGATGGGTCATTTAGATTAGATTACTTACAGTGTGGACAAAGGCCCTTCAGCCCAACAAGTCCACACCGACACTCCGAAGGGCAACCCACCCAGACCCATTCCCCTACATTTACCCCTTCACCTAACACTACGAGCAATTTCTCATGGCCAATTCACCTGCACATCTTTGGACTGTGGGAGGAAACCGGAGCACCCGGAGGAAAGCCACGCAGACACGGGGAGAATGTGCAAACTCCACACAGTCAGTCACCTGAGGCCGGAATTGAACCCGGGTCTCTGGTGCTGTGAGGCGACAGTGCTAACCACTGTGCCACCGTGCCGCCCAGAGTGTTTCATGAAGCCCCATCACAAACCCTGGGTATATCCTGTCCCACCGGCAGGACAGACCCACCAGTGGTGTGGACTCCCTGGGATGCAGTCAGGGAAGGTGTTACCCTGCAATTCCCCAACATTGATTCCAGAACCCAGGAAATCTCACAGTAACAGATCACACATGGTCAAGGAAATCGCCTGAGCGTGGTTATCTCCTGCCTCCCACCCCTCCTCTCGGTGATAACTCAGTTCCCCTCGATGTTGGAAACAAATCAGAGGAAGCACTGAGGGTGATAAGAACACAGACCGTCCTCTGGGTGTGGGACTTCAATGTCCATCACCAAGGGTATCCCCACAGGCCCCCCACTGACTGAGCAGGACAGGCTTCAATACATAACAGCCAGACTGGGGGAAACATTCTCACTAAACTTTTTGTCCCAAAGGGATCTGTCCCTGACAATATCTGTAGGAGCAGTCAGCACACAGTCTTGGTGGAGGCACAGTCTCAGCCTCATATTTGACATACTCAAGATTAGTGTGTCCCTGGAAAAGCACAGCAGGTCAGGCAGCATCCGAGGAGCAGGAAAATCACAGTTTCGGGCAGCAGACTTTCATCACGAATGAGGCTGAGAGCCTCTGGGATGGTGAGATAAATCATTTTAGGCGTACTGCTCATTGTGTGATGTGGCTCTCCCTCCTGTGAAGTTGGACATACTTCTAAAGGACTGAGCACATGGAAACTGGCCATCCATGAGGCACTGTGGGCTAGTAACAGCTGCAGCATCAATGGCCTTCCCTCCATCATAAAGTCAGAAGTGGCCTATTCACTGGTGGTTTCAAAATATTCAGCACCATTCACAATTGCACCGATACTGAAGCAGGCTATTCAGCCCATCAAGAGTTTTAAACAGGATAGAATGAGGCCAGTCGGCCATTGGAGGCTGTTACTCAGCGATTGGAGCAGATCTTTTAATCTCTCATACCTGTTACACAAGAAATGGAAGGGAACATTCAGCAATTCAAAGCTGCTACACAGGAAAATGGGGAGCTGTGTTGACCTCGGCAGTACATTGATCTATAAACCCAGACGAGGTATCAGTCCAGCACCGCGTGCTGAGCAGAACACTGCATTGCACTAATGTGTGAACCTGAAAGAAATATCCATCCAGTATGTGGAACTGCACAGACTACATCATTGCATTATCTATAAAACTCAAACGGTTAGTCCGACCAGCACAGCGACATGTGCAGTAATCACCCGTGAATTAATCTGTAAACCAGGAGCAGTTGCCCTCCCAGCATGTAGGGCTGTGTAAACCACCCCAGCCCATGGATCTGTGAACATGGAGCAGTTATGCACCCAGCATGTAGGAATGTGTTCCCCACCCAAGTGCACTGATCTGCACACCAGGAGCAGTTACTCTCCCAGCATATAGGACTGTGTGCACCACCCCAGTGCATTGATCTGTAAACATGGAGCAGTTACCCTCCCAGGATGTAGGACTGTGTACCTCACCACAGTGCATTGATCTGTAACCCAGGAGCAGTTACCCTCCCAGCATGTAGGACTGTGTCCCCCACCCCAGTGTATTGATCTGTAAACATGGAGCAGTTACCCTCCCAGGATGTAGGACTGTGTACCCCACCACAGTGCATTGATCTGTAAACCAGGAGCAGTTACTCTCCCAGCATATAGTATTGTGTGCACCACCGCATTGCATTGATCTGTAAACCAGGAGCAGTTAACCTCCCAGCATGTAGGACTGTGTACCCGACCCCAGTGCATTGATCTGTAACCAGGCGCAGTTACCCTCCAAACATGTAGGACTGTGTACACCACCCCAGTGCATTGATCTGTAAACAAGGAGCAGTTACCCTCCCAGCATGTTGGACAGTGCATTGAGCTGTAAACCAGGAGCAGTTACTCTCCCAGCATGTAGGACTGTGTGCACCACACCAGTGCATTGATCAGTACACCAGTAGCAGTTACCCACCCAGCATGTAGATCTGTATAACCCTCCCCAGTGCCTTGATCTGTAAACCAGGATCAGTTACCTCCCAGCATGTAGAGCCGTGTCGCCCACCCCAGTGCATTGATGTGTAAACCAGGAGGAGTTACCCTCCCAGCATGTAGAGTTGTAAAGCCCACCCCAGTGCATTTATCTGTAAACCAGGAACAGTTACTCTCCCAGCATGTAGGACTGTGTACCCCACCCCAGTGTATTGCTCAGTAACACTGTGTTGGATCACTGCCCAGCGTAGGGAAACTTGCAGCCTGTGCTGGAAGTGATGGAATGTGCGTTTCCCATCCATTTACAGCTCCATATCTCCATTGAACCCTGATAATGGGGTGCTGTGGGTGTGTGAACATCACTGCCAGAGAGAGATGGTGGGGGAATCAGTTTAAATATCACCACATGGGAGGGGTTTGGGGTATAGACAGAGAGGGGGAGACTGAGAGACAGTGTCATGGAAGAATGTGTTCCCAGGTTGCAGAATGCTGAAATATAGACACTTCGATAGCATCCTGTAACATGAGCCCGTCTTCTCAGGAAAGATTGGAAAAAGGGATATTGGTGTGAGGCCAGACGATGGAGAGTTTTGGATGAGCATTTGTTCCCACAGCTTTGTAAATGGGAATGGATTCAACAGAATCTATGACTCATTGGGCAGATTCTAACATTCATTTGTCTCAGTGACATTTTCACCAGGACACTAGTTTCCTGGTGCTATCGTATCGAGCTCACCTCATTAACTACCCACCCCACCCCATGGTGTCCCTCTCATTCAATACCAGCCCGATTCTCCCACCCATCATGGCTGGAAGTACTCACCATCACCCGGGTACCCCTGGATATTCCGTGATCCCAGGCACTGGTGCCATCTTTAAAAGGCCAATGGGCATACGGTTGAGATTTCTCAGTTCGGAACTGCCCTACACAGTTTACCCCGAGCATGGGGGATAAGGGGCAATTATACCACGGAGATCCTGGTGGATGGGCTAGTACAGAGGGTGAACCATTCCCTTCCCAGAGGGGGCCACACCACCAGACACACCGAGCATGGCCTGAGCATACCACCCAGCTCAGTGCAGTATCTGCGGTCTGAAGAAATGTCTAGCAATACAGGTCAAGCATCAGTAACCTTTCCCGCTCTGTCAGGATAAGGGTCACCGTATTCTCTCTGCTCCCTCACATTCACTGTATATCTGTTATAGCACCGACCACCGAACTAAGTTCCTGCTCCACCACTATCACTGCTGCATGCAGCACCTTCTCTCTCTCCTCTCTCTCTCTCTCTCTCTCTCTTTCTCTCTCTCTGGCTTGGTCTCTCTCTCTCTCACTCTCTCTTTCTTTGTCACCCCGTCCACTTTACCCCCCACATTAATAACACTGTCGACAGATTCCCTCACCATTTGCCACTATCCCCAGCTACACCAGCATCAACAACAGGGTCACCCACCCCCACCCTCCCTCTCTCCCTTCCTCCCATTCCAGGCGAAACAGTCTGGAATAGGACTGAAAGTGCACTGCCTTTATTCCTGATGAAAGGCTTTTGCCCGAAACGTCGATTTTGAAGCTCCTTGGATGCTGCCCGAACTGCTGTGCTCTTCCAGCACCACTAATCCAGAATCTGGTTTCCAGCATCTGCAGTCATTGTTTTTACCCCAGAAAGGGCCGAGCCGGGTGGTGGAGCGCCGGATATCCGTTCCCTCACCCCCACCCCCCACCCCCCGCCATGTGGGGAGGATCCTGGTACGAGCCGGAGAGGACTGGGACCCCGCGGTTGGAGATTCTGAAACATCCACGTCCCAACGACCGAGTAAGGAGCAATGTTCAGTGAAGGGCAATTCTCACTTTAAACCCACTGGCAGCTCCGTTTCCCCCCGACACAACTTAGAAGCCGTGGCCCTGATGCCATCTCCCTTTTGTGTCGAGCTGGTACAAATGGAATCCCCACGGTCTCGGTGGGCAGGAAGGTGGGCTCACAACACATCGTCACCACCACCTCCCAGGAAGGGAGCACCGAGACTCCCTCCTACACCTCCTTCTGTAAACAGCTCAGATACTGAAACTAATCTGTGAGAGTTACTGCTCTCCCCACTTGTCCTGATATCTTCAATAATCTGTGCTCATGTACACCCAGCGCTCTCAGCTCCTGCAGCCCCTTTATAATGGCACAGCCTGTTTTATATTGTCTTTCAATGTCCTTCCTATCAAAGAGCATCACCTCACACTGCTCTGCATTGATCCGCATCTGCCATAAACCTGAACACTACACCAACGTGTCATTATCATGGTAGAGTTCTACACTGTCCTCCATAGACTTTACAATTCTTCCATGTTTGTTGCTATTTACAAACATTGAAATAGTCATAGTGTCACACGTCCCCATGAAACAACTGAAATCCTGCCCCACTCACGAGTGTAAGCAAATGAATTACTGCTGTATTCCCATGGAGGGAGTCGAATAATGACTTGCTGTCAATGTAGAAACAAAATTCCTGATACAAACCAGAAAAAGTGAATGAAATATTGACAAACCATAGAGCAAGAGAAATCCGGATTGGCTCCAAGTATCTGTATTGACATCAGGATATTAATGTGATGAAGTTGGAAGTGTGAATGTACCTTTAAGAGAGAGGGAAAGCTGTTTTGAACTGAGAGCTTCCAAGCACCTGTGTACATGAAAGGATGGCAGACCCAGAGTGTGAAGGACAACTGAAAATATGTCATATTTGGCTGTGAAATAGATCCCTGAGATGGTTGCTATTTGGACAACAATTTCGAATAAGTTTAAATAATACCCCCGGACACTAAAACCAAAACAAGTTGAATTTATTATTTTTCAAAAATCGAACGAATGAAATAATCCAATGTTATGGATATTAAGAATGCAGGAATTTTGAAAATTACAGACAGAGCAACACTGATCCACGGATGAGGAAACACTCTCTATCATAGATACCTTTTCCTATGGAACATATCCGCAGTAAACAGAAAGAAAATGACCCAGGGAGATCTTCTCACAGAAGAAGAGACAAAAACAACAGCTGCCTTGTGGTTTTGAAATTAAGTTGATGAAATTTTAATAAGCATCTTATTGAAAGAGTATATTGTTATAGAGTTGGAATTGGGGAATAAGTGGTTAAGAGAAATATGGTCTCAGATTTGTGAATAGTTGATGTAAAATGTTCACTTTCAGAGTTAAAAAAATAATTTGATGTTTTTATTTAAACAGTGTCCCTCTGTCCCTCATGTTTTAACAGTTTATGAGGCGAATTGAGCATTTCTTTATGTTGAGTTTAAATCACCAGATGAGCTTCACGCCGTGCCCTAACCATTCCCGTATGTGTATCTGTGTGTTTCTGTGTGGGGCAGGTCTGGCAGTCTCTGTGGTGCTTAAAGTGATGCAATGCCACCCTCTCTTGGCCTTCCCACGCCTCTGCACAGACATTGTCAAAGGGTGGAAACCAACAGGTATCCATTCAAAGAGGGGGAGGGAGAGGGAAGCTGCTCACAGCACCATCCAAACTGATGACTTATCCGTGTACTGATCTAAATGTCCTTTAAACGTTGTAACTGTCCCTGCTTTCACCACTTCCTCTTGAAGTTCATTCCACACCCAAGCCAACTTCTGTCTAAAATATTTACCTCTCATGACTTTTGTAAATCTTTTTTTCCCACGGAACTTAAAATATCCCTCAGATTTGAATCCACTACTCTCTGGAAAATACATCAGCCCTTCAGCTTATCTGTACCCTCATTATTTTATAAATCTCTGTAAAGTTACCCGTTAATCTCCAGTGAAAAATGTTCCAGGCTACATAGCCTCTCTTTATAGCTCAATCCCTCCATTCCCAGCCACATCCAAGTTAATCTCTTCTCAATGATCTCCATCTTAATAATATCAAAGTCAGTAATATCAAAGTATTTGGTATGGAGGTATTTTCTAAGGGTAGAGGAGTCCAAAACTAGTGGAAATAGTTTTAAGGTGAGAGGGGAAATATTTAAAAGTGACCAAAAGGACAGCCTTTTTACCCAGAGGGGTGTGCCTGTAGATGAGTGGGCAGGGTGACCAGACTGGACAACAACATTCCAGAAGAAGTCTCACCAGTGTCCTGCACAACCTCAACATAACGCCCCAATTTCATTCCTCAAAGGTCTGACCAATGAAGACAAGTGTGCTGACCACATTCTCAACCACTCCATCTTAATGCAAAGCAAATTTTATAGATTTATACCTGACGACCGAGTTCTCTGTTCTCCAACACCCCTAAAGATCCTACTTTTAATTGTATTGGTATTGTTCTTGTTTGATTAACCAAATCCAATACGTGGCATTAATCCAAACTAAACTCCGTCTGCCACTCCTTAGCCCAGTGAGTGTTATTACCACTACCCCACCATCCCCCTTCAAATTAAAAATTCCTTCCTCCTCTCTAGGAGGCCTGCACACTCTGGCATTGATTTTCACAAAGACCCTGAGTTTGGTTTGCCTTGTGTGCTTAGGGGGAGGAGGGGCAGATTGCAGACACAGTCAGTGGGGAGGAGAGGCTGGACAGTAATCACCGGCCAGGAAGAGGGAAGTCGCACGTTAGAGTTGGGTAAGAGTGATCGGTGTTTTGCGACCAGAAATTATGCCCTTTCTCTGTCTCTGGTCTTCAGTTATAAATATTCATTTGAGACCCTTCATTGGGGCAGAGTGGGTCTGCAGGATTTCTTTCTCTAATATTGCAGACTACAGATTACAGCGATTAAAGATGTTCATAGTTAATTTCGATAGCACAGCACGTGCACTCAACATCCTACAGTTTAGACAAATATCTTGCATTTGTTTAATAATACAAAGTGTTCTGTGTAATTCAGAAATGGTAACCTGATTATAGAACATCCACACCGAGCTGAAAGCAGGCACTGAAAATATGACTCAAAATCTGGGTATGGTCGTGTAGTGGGTAACGTCCCTCCTTCTGAGCCAGAGCTCTCGATTTGAGTCTAATTCCTGAACGTGTATGGTAGTTTTCCAAGCTCTGGACGATAAGATCTGGATTCAAGTCCTGGCTGGCGCAGAGGCATGTCACAGCATGTCAGAACAGGCTGATGAGCAAACCCACAGGAGAATAATGTTACAGCTTTATGGTATTGCAGAGTGGTCCCTACCTCCGGGCACAAAGTTCTAGGTGTAAATCCCACAGATATGTCTCATGATACATCTGAACAAATTTAAAAAAATTGATTTAGAATTGTGACTTGATGGATCAGGAAGATGTGTTAGTATTGAATTTCAGAATTTAGGCCCTGGATGAACATAGAATATAGAAGAATACAGCGCAGTACAGGCCCTTTGGCCCTCGATGTTGCACCGATCCCAAGCCCACCTAACCTACACTAGCCCACTATCCTCCATATGCCTATCCAATGCCCGCTTAAATGCCCACAATGAGGGAGAGTCCACCACTGCTACTGGCAGGGCATTCCATGAACTCACGACTCGCTGAGTAAAGAACCTACCCCTAAAATCTGTCCTATACCTACCACCCCTTAATTTAAAGCTATGCCCCCTTGTAATAGCTGAGTCCATACGTGGAAAACGATTCTCACTGTCAACCCTATCTAAACCCCTAACCATCTTGTACACCTCTATCAAGTCACCCCTAAACCTTCTTTTCTCCAATGAAAACAGCCCCAAGTGCCTCAGCCTTTCCTCATACGATCTTCCTACCATACCAGGCAACATCCTGGTAAACCTCCTCTGCACCCGTTCCAGTGCCTCCACATCCTTCCTATAGTATGGCGACCAAAACTGCACACAATACTCCAGATGCAACTGCACCAGAGTTTTACACAACTGCAACATGACCTCAGGACTCCGGAACTCAATTCCTCTACCAATAAAATCAAGTACGCCACATGCCCTCTTCACAGCACTATTTGCCTGGGTGGCAACTTTCAAAGATCTGGGTACATGGACACCAAGGTCCCTCTGCTGATCCACACTACCAAGTATCCGACCATTAGCCCAGTACCCCATCTTTTTTCTGTTACTCTTATCAAAGTGAATCACCTCACACTTAGCTACATTGAACTCCATTTTCCATCCTTCTGCCCAGCTCTGCAGCTTATCTATATCCCGCTGTAGCCTGCCACATCCTTCTTCACTGTCGACAACTCCTCCGACTTTCGTATCATCGGCAAACTTGCTCACCCAACCTTCTAGCCCCTCCTCCAGGTCATTTATAAAAATGACAAACAGCAATGGTCCTAAAACAGATCCTTGCGGAACACTGCTAATGACGGCACTCCAAGATGAACCTTTGCCATCAACTACTGCCCTCTGTCTTCTTCCAGCCAGCCAATTCCTAATTCAAACCTCCAACTCACCCTCAATGCCATACCTCCGTATGTTTTGCAGTAGCCTACCATGGGGAACCTTATCAAACGCCTTACTAAAATCCATATACACCACATCTACCGCTTTCCTCTCGTCCACCTCCTTACTCACCTTCTCAAAGAATTCAATAAAGTTTGTGAGGCACGACCTGCCCTTCACAAAACCATGCTGACTATCCTTGATCACATTATTCCTATCCAGATGTTCATAAATCCTATCCCTTACAATTCTCTCTAAGACTTTGCCCACAACAGAAGTGAGACTCACCGGCCTATAGTTACTAGGTTTATCCATACTCCGCTTCTTGAACAAGGGAACCACATTTGCTAGCCTCCAATCTTCTGGCACTACTCATGTAGACAACGAGGACATAAAAATCAAGGCCAATGGTTCTGCAATCTCCTCCCTTGCTTCCCAGAGAATCCTAGGATAAATGCCATCAGGCTCAGGTGACTTATCTATTTTCACCCTTTCCAGAATTTCCAACACCTCTTCTCTACATACCTCAAATCCATCCATTCTACTTAATTGTGACTCAGTATTCACATCGACAACAATGTCCTGTTCCTGAGTGAATACTGACGAAAAGTATTCATTCAGTGTATCCCCAATTTCTTCAGCCTCCACACGCAACTTCCCACTACTATCCTTGACTGGACCTATTCCTACCCTAGTCATTGTTTTATTCCTGACATACCTATAGAAAGATTGAAAGTACAGCCATTCGTGTTGATTGGAGTCACATTTCGCAGCAGTAGAGGTTTATAAAATCAGAATGGTCATGGATAGGGTGAGTAGTCAGGATTATTCCCCAGGTTGGGGAGTCCAAAACTAGGGGAACTGGTTGAAAGTGAGAGGGGAATGTTTTTCAAGATGCCTAATAGGCACCTTTTCACACAGAGGGTGGTGTGTGTATGAAATGAGCTGCCAGAGGAAGTGGGGCAGCCTGGTACAACTACAGCATGTAAAAGGCATCTGGGTACTGGGAAACCAGCCGAGTTTTTCCAGCAATTTCTGTGTTTGTTACAAAATGCATTCATTTTAACACAGGTATTCTGAATACATTAAATTTTTTTAATGTCGCAGGGACAAGTAAAATTATATTCAAATCAACAATTTTCTGCTAATTGTTTGGCTCTGTGCATGACAACAGCAATGATGTATCTACACGGAACAGGGAATGTGATGGAGACATAGTTTGGACAATGTACAAGGAGACCTCACATGATTGGGAGAGGATGACATTATTGTGTGATTCAACTCAGAGAGGGAGAAAATGTAATCTGCCCGAGAAGGAACGGCTTATTACATTCCCTCTCCTTCATTGTTCCTCATCACAGCAATGCGTGCGAGCTAAAACAAAAAAAAAGCCCTATAGTCATCATTACCCTTCTTATTTTTATGGAATTCCTATAGTGTGGAAACAAGCCCTTCGGCCTAACAAGTCAGTACCAACCTTCCCAGGCCCATTCCCCTAAATTTACATCTGACTAATGCCCCAAATCTTGAAATCCCCGAACACTCCAGACAATTTAGCGTGACCAAATCTACACAGTTTGAGCTGTGGTAGGAAAGTGGAGCTCCCATTAGAAGCTCACACAAACAAGAGGAGAATGTGCAAACCCCACACAGATAGTCGCCCGAGTTTGGAATCAAACCCAATACCCTAGAGCTGTGAGGCTGCAGTGCTAACCACTGAGCCACTGGGCTAACTATTGAAGGATCCCTGACCAGAATTCATTGGAATCTCCACACTGCCTAATGCGAAGGGAATTCAGCCAAGTCCAACTGTTCCAGGATGAAATTTCATGCCAGGAGCTTGTGTGAGTATCAGAAGCAGAATATCATTTTGGACAATCTCTCAATTTTTACCTTTGTCATGAGTTACACTAATATTTGGACAAAGTTCTTTCAAGTTAAAATTGCAGAGATTTTGTTAATCGGTGTGTGTGTGTGTGTGTGTGTGTGTGTGTGTGTGTGTGTGTGTGTGTGTGTGTGTGTGTGTGTGTGTGTATGTGTGTGTGTGTGTGTGTGTGTGTGTGTGTGTCAGTGGTTTTCGAAAGGGAAATATCGCTTATATATTTGCAATACACAAACACTTTGCCATTCATCTTTCCATCTTCACTTGAGTAATATTGCTCTGAATCATAAACGTGTTGTTTTAGCAGATTGAAGAAACTAGCCTGATTTGTTCCAAAAACTGACTCTCACTCAGTTTGAGAGCGATATCATGGGCTACATCACCAACCTGGTTACATTTAACATGTGTTCTGAGCAGTGGAGGAGTGGGACTAGAAAAGGAAACAGTGACCCAGAAGCCGGGGAACTATAGAGCCTGATGTCAGTGGTGGAAATGTTGCTGGAGGGGATTCTGAGGGGCAGGATTTACATACATTTGGGAAGGCAAGGACTGCATGCGAAATCATGTCTCATCAATTTGATTGAGTTTATGAAGAGGTGGCAAAGACGATTGATGAAGGCAGTTTGGTAGATATTTTCTCTCTGGCCCTCAGCAAGGTGTTCATAGCATCCGGTTTATACGCAGATTAGTAAGGTTCGGTTACAGGGGATACATAGGAAGCTAATCAATTGGATTCACAACTGGCTTGAAGGTGGACGGATAGGAGGCTTGTGGCCTGCAGTGTGCTGCAAGAATCAGTACTGAATTCACTACAGTTCATCACTGATATCAAGGATTTCGGTGTGAACATGGGAGGCATAGTTAGTACGTTTACAGATTTACATCAGAAAGGTGGTGTAGTAGATTGTCTCAGAGTACAACGAGACAACAATTAGATGGGACAAAGGGATAAGGAGTGAGAGATGACGTTTAATTTAGATAAATACGAGGTTTTGCATTTTAGAAAGGCAAATCAGGGCAGGAATTATACACTTCATGAGAAGCTCCTGGGGAGTGTTGTGGAACAAAGGGACCTAGGACTGCAGGCGCGTTGTTCCTTGGAAGTGGAGTCGCAGGTCGACAGTGTGGTGCAGAACATATTTGGAACATTTGCCTTAATCAGTCAGAACATTGAATGTAGGATTTGGGGTGGCATGTTGCATCTGTTCAGGAAGTTAGTGAGGCCACTTTAAGAATGCTACGTACAATTCTGGTTTCTCCAGAAAACATTCAAAGAGATGTCTCAGGACTGCACGGTTTCAGCTTTTGGGAGAAGCTGATTAGGTTGAGGTGTTTCCCACTGGAGTCAGAGGCTGTGGGGTGACATCATAGATGTTTATAAAATCATCAGTGGCATGGATATTCTGAGTAGCCACTATTTCTTTCCCAGGATAGGGGAGTCCAGAACAAGAGGGCATAGGCTGAAGGCAGAAGGGGATTGATTTGGAAGGGATATTAAGGGTAAATGTTTCACATAGAGTGTGGTGTGTGTACGGAAATTGCTGTCAGAGGAAGTGGTGAAGGCGAGTACAATCGCATATTTAAAATGTGTCTGATACAGGAGGGATATTGACCAAATACTAGCAAATTGGATGTAATCAGATTTGTTTATCTGGTTCGATTGGACAGATTGGATAAACGGGTCCGTTTCCATTCTGCATGGCTCTCCGATTCTATAAGAGGGATGAGGATAAATTCTGAAACGGCCTTTGGAGAGGGAATTCTCTTCACTGGAAGTTTAGTGTGTCTATATGTTCACATTGATGCAAAGCTGAGTTAGTTAAATATTTGATAGAAGAGTGAGTCACGGATAATAGGATACAGACAGGAAAGTGGGGCTGAGACCACAACCTGATCAGCCACAATCTTAGTGCCTGGTGGAGAAGGCTCAGTGTCTAATGATCCACTCCTGCTCCTCAGTCCTAGGTGACTGTGTTCCTTTCAGCCCCTCAAACCTGCTAGATAGGAGCAGTTAAAGGATACTTCCGCCAATAAACTGGTGCACAGAAAGAGAGGAGACCATTCAATCCCTCAAGGCTGTGCCACATGATTTGGGTTGGTTTGGAAAATGTGACTTGAAAACCCAAGCTGTGTTTGAATGAAGCCCCTCATCTCTCTTTACAGAGCTTCCCCTCTGCAGCTTGTGCGTCATTTGTTTGTCATGTTATAGACCCAGGTTCACTGTGAATACAGCCCACAGACCTCACCCAGGGATTGCTCATTGAATCCTCCGGTCTCTCCGACTGCAATATTCAATAACAGAACTTTCAGGAAAATAACACCCACTAACTTTCCAATAACAGAATGGGAGAACATCAGAAATAGGGCTAGTTCGTTCACCACTCCCCCAAGCTTGACTTGCCCTTCACTAAGATGTCCTCTTTAATGCCTGATTCTTCATATCCCTTACCTCTCCAACAGTTCAATATCCATCCACCTCCTCTTCAAGTAATTCATCTTCTCGCTCCCCAAACACTCTGGAAAAGAGAATTCCTGACATTTAATACAACCTGTTTCAAGAAAACACTTGCTGCTACTGTATCATGGCCTGTTATATGATCAAAAGATGTGAACACAAGGGTTCAGGTAAGAGTGACAGGCCCTGATATCAAGGCACTGGTTGACTAAGGTTGACATCAAAGTACTTCACAAAACTGGACTTAGTGGGAACCAAAGTAAACTCCCCACTGGTTGGAGTCAATCATAGCACAAAGGAAGATGTTTGTTGTTCATGAATGTCAATCATCTCAGTCCTGGGTCATCTCCGTGGGAGATCCTCAGGGTAGCTTCCTCTTCACAAACATCTTCAGCTGCTTCATCAATGTCGCCCCGCCCCCACCCCATCCTCCCCACCATAAGATCAGAAGTAGGGATGGTCTTTGAAGATTCCACAATGTTCAGAATAATTTGTTCCCCGTCCCTCAGCTCCTGAACCAGTCTGTGTCCGTGTGCAGCAAGACCCAGACACCATTGAGGCTTGTGCTGTTAAAGTGTCGGTAAAATGCATGTAGCAGATCTGCTAGACTGTGCACATTATCACACAAAAATTCATGGGTCAAATCTTATCTGCACTTTATCCTTTAAATCTGCGATAACGCATCAGCTATCACATCTTTATGGCCCACACCATGTATATTTTGTAAGTTAAAAGTCAGTAACACGAGACTCCAATGAAATATTCTCATATTTTAGTCTTTAAGTCATCCAAAAAAATGAAAGAGGATTGTGGTACATTCGTCTACGACAGCCTGTTTGTCACATAAAAAACAAAATGTTGTCAGGCCAGTACCAAACTCAGTAATCCTTTTTAAATAGTGGAGCATTTTCTTTCCGGTGGGTGCTTGGTTATTTTTTACAGGAAGCCAATTGGCCATTCCATTCCATTCTCATATTCCTACGTTAATGCATCTCCAACCCTTATATCGCTAGCAACCATTGCAACTTTGAAGGTTTTCAAAATATTTGGTGTAGCTAAAACTGGTGTGGTGTTTAATGCTGCTTTGGATTCTTAAATGCCTGCTTTAATCGTTCTATACACCAGCATTTCGTGTTCTTCTTCAGTAAATCCATGAGTGGTTCCACGACGCTGCTGAAGTTTGGAACAAACTTCCAAAGGAATCCTCTCAGTCCCAAAAATCGAAGCTCCACTTTCTTCGAGGACGGTTGTGGAAATTCCAAAAGTCATTCGTCTGTATGTTCCATCAACTCAATCTTCCATGTCCAATGTAACGTCCCAATAACTTCAACTCTGCTTTCGCAAATTCTGTTGTCTTTACGCTTATTGCCAGTTTTCCTTCTTGTAATCGTTCCACGAGCTCTGCCAAATGTAACATGTGATCTTTCCATGACTTGCTAAAGATCACTGCATCTAACAGATAAACTGCACAATTTGTTAATCTGGCCACAATTCTGTTCATGAGTCTTTGGAATGTGGCTGGTGCATTATTCATTCCAAAGATCATCACTTTGAATTGATGTAGCCCATTTAATGTTACTAACGCGGAAACTTTTTTTACTTAGTCTGATCAAGTGAAATGCCAATAGCCATGCAGAAAGTCCAGCTTTATGATGTGTGTGGCATGTCAAACTTTACATATGCAGTCTGTGAATCTTGGTATTGGATAGGAGTCTGATTTTGTTTCAGCGTTGACCTTCTGATAGTACACACAAAATTGCTGAGCTCCATCAGGTTTGGGAACTAACAGTGTACTCCACTCGCCCTGACTCGGTTCAATGATATATTCATTGAGCATCGCATCCACTTCCATCTGGATCTCGGTGGCTTTGTGAGGATTAAGCCTGCAGGGGTGTTATTTATCAGAACAGCATTCCCTACCTCCAACCCATACACAAAAGTGTAAGTCCTCCCATCATGGTTCTGCAAATGTCCTCATACTACTGCAATGAACAATCAACTGGGTTCATTGCTCTTGCAACAGATAGCTCGCTATCCTACCCTACTCCTTAAGGACGTTCGTTTTATTTAAAGGATTTTGCGTCACATCAAACCTCATGACATCTGTCTTTGATTCCTCACTCTGCGGGACTGTAACTAACAGCTGTTTCCCCCGTTCCTTACCCTACATTAGTAAGATTACAACGATTCACATGATATACCTGCTACCATTTTCTTATATCCAGCATCTTTCCCACATAGTTTACCTGACTCTACTTTTTCTCCATTTGGAAAGGGACACTAAACCAGGCTTTGAAGCGATTTCCTACCACTGGTGGCATCCCCACAGAAAGAAAAAGATCAAATTTCTTAATTTTTACCTGCCTCTTGCTTTATTGTATGTTGTGCCCTCTTCAGGTGCTGGTTAGCTAACTCACATACTCTATTGAATCTCTCCCTCAATTCATATACATAATCCAAGTGTGAGATCTCCGACTTCGGTCGTGTTAATTTCACTTTAATTAATTCCAAAATACCTCTCACTTCATTTCCGAATATTAACTCAAAGGGAATAAACTGAGTAGATTCGTTCGGGGCGTCTCTAATGGCAAACAATTTATTGGGACACCTTTATCCCAAGCATTTGGCCAATTCTGTCAGTACGCTGTTAACATGGTCTTCAGCATCTCATGCCAACTTTCCAAGGCTCCCTGCGATCAGGTTGGGACGCACTTGGTTTGAAGTGCTGTATATCTAAGATATACATGATTTCCTAAAACAGCTGAATGGTAAAATGACTCCCTTGGACTGACGGAAACTATCTTGGTAGCCCTTACTGAGTAAAGAAAGCTACCAACCCTTCCACCTCCCGTTTTGCCTTAACACTCTGTATTGGAATTGCCTCTGGTAATCTGATAGCCACGAGGAGAAAGTGAGATCTGCAGATGCTGGAGATCAGAGCTGAAAATGTGTTGCTGGAACAGCGCAGCAGGTCAGGCAGCATCCAAGGAAGAGGAGAATCGACGTTTCGGGCATAAGCCCTTCTTCAGTAGGGCTTATGCCCGAAACGTCAATTCTCCTCTTCCTTGGATGCTGCCTGACTTGCTGCGCTAATCTGACAGCCACGTCCATTATGGCCAGCAAATATTGGTTTCCACTTTTATTTTAGAAAGGGGGCCTACACAACTAATCATAACCCACATGAAAGGTCCGTCGAGCGCAAGAATTGTCAACAAAGGTCCTGATTTTAGTCCTGCCTGTGGCTTACCTACCATTCGGCACGTATGATACATATGGCAAAAAGTAACCACGACCTTGTGCCTTCCAGGCCAGTAGAAATTCTTTTGTACCTTAGCCTGAGTCTTCCAGGTGACCTCCTGCAGGTATACCTAGATAACCTCCTGCTGGTAGTTCATGTGATACCCGTAACACTTCCTGTCTGTATGCGACCGCCAACACAATTTGGTTAACGTTGGTCCATTTCTCCTCTCCATTAACCTGCCGTGGTCTCCATTTTCGTTTAGGATTCTATCCTTAATTTGCTAACGCTCAACAACATATTCTGATTCATTTTCTGAGTATGCATTAATTTATGTAAATTCTGTTTTAATGCCATTAGCCTTTCAGGGCTAAACGCCTCTGCCTGACACTCTGTCTGTTCAGGTTTTTCCTGCACTGCTACATGAAGCAGTAGGCCAGTTAATGAAACTTCCACTCCTTTGTCTTTCTCTTTACTTTTTGCTTCTTGCTGTAACCTATGACCGTGAGATCTTATCATTACACAGTCTAGAAAATGCCTGGGTGTTTGTCTTTTAACTCCACAATTCCCTGGTCTTCCTTTGATTTATCCACCACAAAAGGAGTCACTCCCACCTTGAATCCCGCTAAATTGTTCTCAAGGATAAACCGGTATTTCTGAAACTGATCGTCTGTCGCTCACTCCCACTGTTATGTCCCGAATCTTGATTTGGATCTCCAACCTGATCTTACACAGAGGAGCATTAAATTTCTATCCCCATTCCACAAATTATCACTCTCTCAGGTAACATGTCAGAAAGAGTGCAAATTCTTTCATCGCTTACTTTTAGAGGGTGAGAGAATGTGAGGATTACAGATGCTGGAGATCACAGTTGAAAGGTGTGGCGCTGGAAATGCACAGCAGGTCAAGCAGCAGCCGAGGAGCAGGAGAATCCAAGTTTCAGGCATACCCCTTCATAAGGAAACTGGGGGATGGGAGGAGAGGGTTCTGAGATATATGTAGGTTTGCGGAAGGTAGCTTGGAAGGCGATAGGTAGATGCAGGTGGGGGGCTGATGGTGATAGGTCAGAGGGCAGGGTGAAGCGGATAGGTGGTAGGACAGGTGGGACCCTCCAACCACTCGGCAACAAAGTCGACTTCACCAGTTTCCGATTCTCCCCTCTCCCAACCTCATCCCTTCAACTCAGCATCGCCCCTTCTTCAACTTTCCTGGCTGTCCACCTTCCTTCCCACATGTCCACTGCATCCTCTTCTCCGACCCATCACGATCACTCACTCCTTCATTTTCCTATCGCCTTCCCACTGCCTTGCCCTCCACCCCAGCCTCATCTCTGTCCTCCTATTTATACTTTAACCCCTTCTCTTCCCCTCCTCGCCACTTTCCAGATGATGGGCTTATGCCTAATATGTCGATGTTCAGATGCTGCCTGACCTGTTGTGCTTTTCCAGCGCCAGGATTTGTGAATATTAGAGACTAATCAGATCCCATATCTCGCAAAATTATACCTTGTTATCATTCTCGTCTGTTCTTCCTGAGTAAACTTTCCTCACAGAAGTGAATTCTTTATTGAGATCAGGTACTAACTCCATATCCAGCCGCTGCCTAGGCTGTGCACTCTCCTATAGCTCCTCAACATTTCTTGGGGTTTCCTTTACTACTTCCACTAATTCCACTGGCTTAGACGCTTCTACCACATCTTTTCCCACCGTGCCTTTCTTCAACGATGAGCATTGTGACTTTGTGAATCCCACTTATGGCAGTGAAGACATCTTTTCCCAGCGACACTCTTAAACCACCGGCACTGTAATTCTATATGTTTCACTCCGGTATTGTGAAAACACCCGAGGCCTTTCATCTCCTTTCAAATCTCTTGGACTTCAATATTAACTTAAATAAAGTATTCCCAATGTGCACTCAATCTTTATTTTGTAGAGTAGGATCTCCCCTTTTCCAAATTGCTATCCCTTACAGGAGGAAAATCCGACCAGAAGCTAAATTGCAGCTCATGCACCAATGCATATTGACCTGCAAGTTCTGCCATTCTTCTCACTTCTTGAACTTCCTGTTCATCTGCATGAACTCTGATCATCTCTGGAAGTGAGTTTTTATATTCCTCCAGCAGAATGATCTGTCTCAGAGCCTTATATGTCTTGTCTATTTTTAAGGCCCATGCCCAACTATCAAACTTACAATGTTTAACTATTTCAAACTCAACATAATTCTGATCTGGTACCATCATTATATATCTAAACCGCGCTATATATACCTCTGGTACCACTCATAGGCATTTGAAAGAAGGGCTTATGCCCGAAACGTCGATTCTCCTGCTCCTTGGATGCTGCCTGACCTGCTGCGCTTTTCCAGCAACAAATTTGTTAGATGTAAAATAGCCTGTTTGACATCTGCATAATCTTTTGACCCCTCATCTGACAGCGCTGAACATACCTCACTAGCTCTGCCGACCAGCTTCGTCTGAACTAGCATTACCCACATGTTCTCTGACCACTCCATCTGTCTACCCGTTATTTCAAATGAAATAATGAAGGAAGCCACATTTGTCTTTATATATATATATATATATATAATATATATATATATATATATATACACACACACACACCCAACCTTTTGGTTTAATCTCTATTCTGTTAACTTGACTTTACTGACAAATGCATAACTTCTCACGTTCAAATTCTCTCTCTTTTTCCTCTCTCTTTCTCTTTTTCTTCTATCTCGCTTCCTCTTTCTTCTCTCTTTCTTTTTGTCTCACTTTTTAATCTTCGAACTCCAGTTATTGCATTTGCAGTCTATTTTTCTTTCGAACTCTGCTGCTCTCGCTGTCAGTTTCTCCGATACACTGAAGTGCTTGACCAACACCATTGCAATTTCAACTTCCCTTTTGTCCCTGGTTCAACCCAATTCTAACATATTTGCTAATTCTAAATGTACGCCTTTCCTCTGTCTTTAAAAACTTTCTTGACAAATTGGGAATCATTTTCAAACCCCAAAACCTCTTTAGTATGTTAAGACCCATTCCTTTAACTTTTCATTTAATCTTTCATAAGTAACCAAAATGAAACAAATTTTCTGACCTAAGTTTTATTTGAAGATATAGGACAGTAATTGCCAAGTATTGGAATTCGCTGAGATCTTTTGTACCCCTCGTCTGTTCACATCTGTCCAAATCCTGAATGACAACCCCCAAACTGTTTGGACATCGATGTCGAACACCTATGTTCATAAAATCCAAATGACCCAAAAATCTCACCTCACCTCGTAATCCGTTAAAACATGAGTGACACAGAACTCTCAAATTCCACTATTCAAAGAAAAATAACAATATATTTTATGTACCCGAACAGTAAACACTAAACAACAACTATTCACAGGTAGAAAACCCCCTTTTCTTAACTGCTTACTATCTGACTACAATTCTGGGAATACGCTGTTCCATTAACACGCTCATTAAACGTTATATTAACTTAATCTCAACACCGCATACTCTCTGTCTTCCCCGCTGTCTTCAGTGTTCCAGTTGCTGATCTCCCTTGCCCACCTTCTTTCTGTTTTTGTTTTACTGTAAATAGGTTTTACGTGAAAAAAATATATTGGATCGAACTTTTTGTCTAATTTTCCCACTAATTTTCAAAATACCAGGTTTATATACTCCCCATGACACATTAAATTCTCATAGTTTGATTGGTTTCCAGGTTTTTAATAAAGTTCAGCTTCGAGTGGTTTTTGGTACCCTGGGCATGATTAAAATTCATTGGTTATATTCGAATGTAATTTTTAGTATCGCAAGTAAGGGTCCCGGCACTCTCTGTAAGGGATGTGATAGATTATGGGACATTCTTCTTTCTGGCCAGGTATATTAGATATCTACCCCGTTTATCACCATCTTCAAATAATCCCTGTTTCAAAAAGGAGAATGCCATTTTTTGCTGTCTGGGTAAGCGCAACATTCAAAGTAGCGCTGAGGGCTGTAATCTGCTGTAACTTGGTTATAGACGGTCTGTCACAGTATGCTGTCTGAGCTGCCTTCAGGCAAGCCTCGAGCATACGCTGCAATTCTGCCTTCTGCCGCTTCTGGGTCGCCGAGTAATAAATATATTTAAATGCATTGTTTGGGTTTAGTTAGTTCATACAAAGCTAAGCTTACAATGAAGGACCTCAGACTCGTGGCATGGGCCTCTTGCTTGATATCGGCGCTTAGGAACGTGTCTGACATTCCAGACTCTTCTACGTGCAAGAAGTATGTCCAGCTGCAGCTTTTGTTTGACCGCATGGCGGCTCTGGAGCTGCGGATGGACTCACTGTGGAGCATTCGTGATGCTGAGGAGGTCGCGGATAGCACGTTTAGTTAACTGGTCACGCCACAGTTATAGTTGCTGAGAGAGACAGTGAATGAGTGACCAAAAGAAAGAAAAAGAGTAGGAAGGCAGTGCAGGTGTCCCCTGCGGTCATCTCCCTCCAAAATAGGTATATGATTTGGATACTGTTGGGGGAGAAGGCTCACAAGGGGAGGGCAGCAGTTACCAGGATCATGGCACCATGTTGGGCAGTGCTTTTCAGAAGGCCGGTAAAAAGATTCGTAGGTCCATAGTCAGAGGGGATTCTATTGTGAGGGGAGTAGATAGGCGGTTCTGTGGCAGAAAACGGGACTCCCGGATGGTATGTTGCCTCCCAGATGCTCGGGTCAGGAATGTCACCGATTGGTTGTAGGGCATTCTAAAAGCGGACAGTGAACTGTCAGTTGTCTTGGTGCATATAAGCACCAACGATATAAGTAGGAAACGTGATGAGGTCCTGAAAGAAGAATTCAGGGAGCTAGGAGAGAAGTTAAAGAGAAGGACCTCAAAGGCAGCGATCTCGCGATTACTGCCAGTGCCACGTGCTAGCCAGCGTAGAAATGAAAAAAAGGCAGGATGAACACGTGGCTTGAGAGATGGTGTAAGAGGGAGGGATTCAGATTCTTTGGACAATGGGACCAGTTCTGGGGAAGATGGGACCATTACAAAATGGACGGTCTACATCTGATCCAGACTGGAAACAATGTCCTTGAGGGAGTTTTTGCTACTACCGTTGGGGAGTTTTTAAACTAATGTTGCAGGGGGCTGGGAACCAGAAGAGAAAGCAAGTAGGCAGTGCGGTTGAGACTGGAGACTGTAAGATTTATTAAGATAGCATTAATAAAGGGAAGAGTAGGCAGACAGCAGATGAGCAAAAAAAAAAACTGGTGGCTTGAAATTCATCTACTTTCATGCGAGGAGCATGGTGTGTAAGGCAGATGAATTTAGGGTTTGGATTGGTGCCTGGGAGGATGACGTTATTGCAATCACAGGGACTTGGTTGAAGGAAGGGCATGATGATTGGCAATGAAATGCTCCAGGATATAGATCCTTCAGACAGGACAGGGAGGGAAGTAAACGTGTGTGTGTGTGTGTGTGTGTGTGTGGGTGGGGGGGGGGGGGGGGGGGGGGGTTGGTGGTGGATTTGCATTGTTGATTAAGGACGATATCACGGCTGTGCTAAAGGAGCACACTATGAAAATCTTGGGTCGTGAGGCATTATGGGTGGAGCTAAGAAATAAGAAGGGTGCAGTCACACTGTTGGGGCTGTATTACAGGCCTCCCAACAATGAGCGTGAGTTAGAAGAACAAAAAGGTCAACAGATTATGGGAAGATGGAGAGGCAATAAGGTAGTGGTGATGGGAGATTTTAATTTTCCCAACATTGACTGGGATACACTTAATATCAGTGGTCTGGGTGGGGTTGAATTTGGAAGAAGCGTCCAGGAGAGTTTTCTTGAGCAGTATGTCAATAGTCCGACGAGAGAAGGAGCCATATTTGACCTGGTACTGGGGAACGAGCCAGGCCAGGTGGTAGACGTTGTCGTGGGGGACTTCTTTGGGAATAGTGACCACAATTCTGTAAGTTTTAGAATATTCATAGATAAAGTAGACAGTGGTCCTAAAGGAAGATTACTAAATTGGGCTAAGGCCAACTATACCAAAATTAGGCAGGAGCTCGGAAATGTGGATTGGATACAGCTATTTGAAGGGAAGTCCACATTTGAGATGTGGGAGGCTTTCACAGATAGGTTAAAGATAGTGCATGTCATAGGCATGTCCCGTTGAAGACAAAGGATAGGAAGGGAAAAATTCGTGAACCGTGGATGACAGGAAAAATTGTACGACTAGCCAAGAACAAAAGAGAAGCTTACATTAGTTATAGGCAGCTAAGAACAGATCGGGCCGTGAAGAATATCGGAAGAGTAGGACACGTCTTAAATGAGGAATCACGCGGACTAAAAGGTGTCATGAAACAGCTTTAGCGAGCAGAATTAAGGAATTCCCAAAGCATTTTATTCTTATATAAGAAGCAAGTGGGTAACTAGAAAAAGGATTGGTCCACTAAAGGATAACGAAGAAAGGCTGTGTATTGAACCTGAGAGAATGGGTGAGATTCGGAATGATTACTTTGCATCAGTGTTTACTGAGGAGAGGAACATAATGAATGTTGAGATTAGACATAGAAGTTTGGTTGCTCTGGATCACGTTGACTTAAGTAGGGAACCATGTGTTGGGTAGGCTAGAGGTCATTAAGGTGGACGAAACCACAGGACCAGATGGGATCTATCCCATGTTGCTGAGCGAGATGAAAGAGAAAATAGCTGGGGCCCTGACAGATATCTTTGTTGCATCTTTAAATAAATGTGAGGTGCCGGAGGACTGGAGGGTTACTTATGTTGTCCCCCTGTACAAGAAGGGTAGTAGGGATATTCCGGGTAACCACAAACCAGTGAGCCTTACGGTGGTGGGGAATTTGCTGGAGAAGATACTGATGGATAGGACCTATTTATATTTAGAAAAGAATGGGCTTATCAGTGATAGGCAACATGGTTTTGTGCAGACGAGATCGTGCCTTACCAACTTAATAGAATTACTTGAGGAAGTGACCAACTTGAGAGCTGAAGGAAGGACTGTTAATGTCGTATTCATGGACTGTATTAAGGCGTTTGATAAGATTCCCAATGGTAGACTAATGGAGAAAATGAAGTCATATGATGTGTAGGGTGTTCTAGCTAGGTGGATAAAAAACTGGTTGAGGAGCAGGAGGCAGAGAGTCGTAGTTGAAGGGAATTTCGCGAAATGAAGAAAGGTGACCATTGGTGTTCCACAGGGGTCACTGTTGTCTGTAATATATATAAATGATCTGGAAGAGGGCACTGTTGGTATAATCAGCAAGTTTGCAGATGACACGAAGATTGGTGGATTGACAGAAAGCATAAGCGACTGTCAGAGAATACAAGAGGATATAGATAGATTGGAGAGTTGAGCAGAAAAGTGGCAGATGGATTTCAATCCAAACAAATGTGTGGTGATGCATTTAGTCAAGACTAATTCTAGAGTGAGTTATACAATGAATGGAAGAGCATTGGGCAAAGTTGATGGGCATTGAGATCTGGGAGTGCAGGTCCATTGTAATCTGAAGGTTGCTGCACATGTGGATAGAGTGGTCAAGAAGGCATATAGCATGTTTGCCTTCATTGGACGGGGTATTGAATATAAGAGCTGACAAGTCATGTTAACATTGTACAAGACATTGGTTCGGCCGCATTTACTGTGTGCAGTGCTGATCACTACATTACCAAAAGGTTGTGGACGCTTTGGAGATGGTGCAGAGAAAGTTTACGAAGATGTTGCCTGGTATGGAAGGAGCTGGCTATGAAGAGAGGTTCAGTAGGTTAGGTTTATTTTCAATAGAAATAAGGAGATAGAGGGGGACCTGATTGAGGTTTATAAAATCATGAAGGGTATAGACAGGGTGGATAGAGACAACTTTTTCCCAGGGTGAAGGATTCAATAACGAGAGGAAAGGTCATGCTTTCAAGGTGAGAGCTAGCAAGTTTAAGGGGGAACACGCGGTAAGTACTTAACAAAGAGGGTGGTGGGCGGTTGCAACGTGCTGCCAGCAGAGGTGGTAGAGGCAGGCAGGTAGATTCATTGAAGATGCGTATGGACAGATGCATGAGTAGGTTTGGAGCAGAGGGATACAGATGCTTAGGAATTGACTGACAGGTTTAGACAGTACATTTGGATCAACTCAGGCTTGGAGGGAAGAAGGTCCTATTCCTGGGCTGTAAAAGAAATCTTAAATTAAGGGAACACTGAGGAAGCAGCGATCATAATATATGGTAGAGTTCAGTCTGCAGTTTGAAAGAGAGAAGGCAAAATCGGATGTAATGGTGTTACAGATAAATAAAGGTAATTATGAGGGCATGAGAGAGGAACTGAAGAAAATAGACTGGAAGCTGAGCCTAGCAGGGAAGACAGTAGAGCAAAAATGGCAGGAGTTTGTGGGTAAAATTGAGGACACTGTACAGAGGTTCATCCCCAAGAAGAGAAAGATTATCATTATCCAGGGAGGGATTAGACAGCCATGGCTGACAAAGGAAGCCTGAAAATCTATAAAAGAAAAAGAGACAGCCTATAAAGTGGCCAAGAGCACTGGGAAATCAGAAGATTGGGAAGGCTACAAAAACAAACAGGGGATAACAAAGAGAGAAATAAGGAAGGAGAGGATCAAATATGAAGGTAGGCTGGACAATAATATTAGAAATGATAGTAAAAGTTCCTTTCAATACATAAGAAACAAACGACAGGCAAGCGTAGACATTGGACCACGTCAAACTGATGCTGGAAGCCTAGTGATGGGAGATAAGGAAATAGCAGGAGAACTTAATAAGTACTTTGCGTCACTCTTCACAGTGGAAGAGATGAGCAATATCGCAACAATTAAAGGGAGTCAGGGGGCTGAGTTGAGTATGGTTGCCATTACAAAAGAGGAAGTGCTAGAAAAGCCAAAGGTCTTAAAATTGATAAATCTCCTGGCCCCGATGGGTTCTGAGGGAGGTGGCTGAGGAATAGCGGAGGCGTTGGTTGAGATCTTTCAAAAGTCACTGGAGTCAGGAAAAGTCCCGGATGATTGGAATATCGCTGTTGTAACCGCCTTGTTCAAGAAAGGATCAAAGCAAAAGATGGAAAATTATAGGCCAATTAGCCTAACCTCAGTTGTTGGTAAAATTCTAGAATCCATCATTAAGGATGAGGTTTCTAATTTTTTGGAAGAGCAGGGTCGGATTAGAACAAGTCAACATGGATCTAGTAAGGGGAGATCGTGCCTGGCAAACCTGTTGGAGTTCTTTGAAGAGGTGACAAGTAGGTTAGACCGGGGAAACCCAGTGGATGTGGTCTAACTAGACTTCCAAAGGGCCTTTGATAAGGTGCCACACGGGAGGCTGCTGAGCAAGGTGAGGGTCCATGGTGTTCGAAGTGAGCTACTGTTATGGATTGAGGATTGGCTGTCTGACAGAAGGCAGAGAGTTGGGATAAAATATTGGACTTTTCGGAATGGCAGCCGGTGACAAGCGGTGTCCTGTAGCGTTCAGTATTGGGGCCGCAGCTGTTCACATTATATATTAATGATCTGGATGAAGGGTGTGGGGAATTCTAGCGAAGTTTGCCGATGATACAAAGTTAGGTGGACAGGCAGGTAGTACTGAGGAAGTGGGGAGGCTGCAGAAGGATCTAGACAGTTTGGAGGAGTTGTCCAGGAAATGGCTGATGGAATTCAATGTGAACAAATGCGAGGTCTTGCACTTTGGAAAAAAGAATAGAAGCATGGACTACTTTCTAAACGGTGAGAAAATTCGTATAGCCAAAGTACAGAGGGATCTGGGAGTGCTAGTTGAGGATTCTCTTAAGGTAAACAGGCAGGTTGAGTCTGTGATTAAGAAGGCAAATGCAATGTTGTCAATTATCTCAAGAGGGTTGGAATATAAAAGCAATGTTGTGTTACTGAGACTTTATAAACCTCTGGTTAGACCCCATTTGGAGTACTGTGTCCAGTTTTGGTCCCCACACCTCAGGATGGACATACTGGCACTGGAGCGTGTCCAGCAGAGATTCACACGATGATCCCTGGAATGATAGGTCTAACATATGAGGAACGGCTGAGGAACCTGGGATTGTATTCATTGGAGTTTAGAAGATTAAGGGGAGGTCTAATAGAAACTTATAAAATAATACATGGCTTGGAGAGGGTGGACACTAGGAAATTGTATCTGTTAGGCGAGGAGACTAGGATCTGTGGACACAGCCTTACAATTAGAGGGGGAAAATTCAGAACAGAAATGCGGAGACATTCCTTCAGCCAGAGAGTGGTGGGCCTGTGGAATTCATTGTCACAGAGTGCCGTGGAGGCTGGGACGCTAAATGTCTTCAAGACAGAAATTGATAAATTCTTGATGTCACAAGGAATTAAAGGCTACGGGGAGAATGTGGGTAAGTGGAGTTGAAATGCCCATCAGCCATGATTGAATGGCGGAGTGAACTCGATGGGCCGAATGGCCTTACTTCCGCTCCTATGTCTTATGGTCTTATTTCTTTGTTCTTTGTTCTTCTTTTTACTTCCTGCTGTAACTTGAAGAGCTCCTTACTGGTTAGATGTGTTTCTCGCAGCAAGGCGACATCAACCCTCTTTTTTCTCTGGCTTGAAAGCATCTTTTTACTCTTACTTGGTGAGTGACTCCCCTTAACATTCCAGGTGCACCATATAACTGAACCTTTAGCCAAAGCCATCTGAAATATTATGTGACCCCCTGGGAGGACGCACCCCACTCATAGCGTGCCGAGAGAAAACAGCAAATAGTCGTTTAAATTTAAAAATGCAACTTCCAAAACTACCAGCTCAAAACTTCTAACATCTACGTCTACAACAGAACAATATCTTACACAAATGAAAGGAGACTTCGCCCCATTGTCCACAGGGGGCGCTCATACTACCCACTATACCCTTCATGGCTCCTTCCAGCTGAAACTGTGCCCGAACACACACAGCATCTTATAACAAGAAAATTAAAAGTGGGCAGTCAACCCATCCTATTCATGCTTTAACCCTCGAGACTCCTGGTTAAAAAAAAGCCCACCCCCAGCTTCTCAACCACATCCCCAACCCATATCAAGGGAGAGTAATGAAAAGTAAATGATAACAATAAAAAAAAAGATAACGGGAGGAGAGAGAGAAGGGAGAAGAGAGAGAGAATACATATAAAAAGGCCACAGAGAAAAAATAAAGTAAACATTATTGTCCATATTATTTGCGCCAGCCAGTCTATTATAAGATGCCCAGGAATTCCTTTACCTTTTATGGTGAGTCAAAATTAAACCCGGACCCTCCATGGCTGAAATGTAATATTGCCGGATATCTAACAGAGTACTGGATATTCAACTCACTCAGCCGCCTTTCTAACGCATCAGAGGCCTTCTTTTTGCGAATCACGATCGCAGAAAAGTCTGGAAAATGCATAATTAGCGAACATTTGTATATCAGAGCCTGTGGCTCCTTCCCCATCGCTCGAGATGCTTCCAGCACTGTTTGCTTATCTCTGTAACTGCTGGTGTCACACTAGGACTGGGTGGGGACATTGCCTGTGCACTGTGACCGGTGGGCCCACTCACCCGAACACGGCCTGACCCGAATCCCAGCATCAACAACTGTGGGAGCCATTGCTCCACAAAGCTGACCAGATGGCATCCCTCTTCCTGTTCCTGCAGCCCGACCAGGCAGATATTCGTCTGACAGTCTTGATATTCGAGGTCATGGACCTGCTCTTTCAAAGCCCGTACCTGCTGTTCCAGGGCCAGGACCTGTCATGCCAAGGATTCCACCGCGGTTTCAGAGGTTGCAGTCCATTGCTTCACCTCCATGATGTGCTGTCTGAGATGCTTGGATCTCCTGGCCATGCTTCTGCAGCATGACTGTGATCGGTTCAAGCCTGGCCCGGGACTCCTCCATCGCAGAATCCATCTTCTCTCAGAGTTTCCAAAGCACCAAGGCCAGGCTCTGCTCCACAGTTGAATCCCCGCAACGGCTCGCTGAGGTCGATGATGCAGTCGCAGACGTGTCCCTTGCTGCAGGAGAGTGTCCTGCTTATTGCAATCCTCGCAGTCCCTTTCCCTTCGTCATTTTTCTAACAATTTTAAACTCATGCACAGCAATTCTGGGCATCAAGAACTAATGATGTCGACCGCAATGGGTAATGAAGGGAGAGTGAGTACCCTACTTTGTCCGGGTTCTGGTGCACAGCTCAGCAGGGCAGACCTACGGAATTGCCCACCATCTTGAATCGCCCCACCGTATGCCTTCTTAACAACCCTATCAGCCCTGGGTGGCAGCTTTCAGGGATCTATGCATATAGACACCGAGATCTCTCTGGTCATCCTCATGACCATGAAGTTTCCCATTAGCCCAGTACTCTTAATTCCTGTTGCTCCTTCTAAAGTGCATCAACTCACACTTTTACGCATTAAACTCCATTTGCAACCTCTCAGTCCAGCTGTGCAGCTTATCTATATACCTGTGTAATCTGCAGCATCTTTCGACACTATCCACAACTCCAAAAACCTTAGTGTCTTCTGCAAATTTACTAAGCCATCCTTCTCCGCCATAATGTCGGTCATATATAAAAACGACAAACAACAGTGGCCCCCAATTCAGATCCTTGCGATTTCACCACTAGTAACTGAACTCCAGGATGCTCATTTCCCATCAATCTCCACCCTCTGTCTTCTTTTAACAAGCCAATTTCTGATACAAACCGCTAAATCGCCCTCAATCCCATGCCTCTGTATTTTGTGCAATAGCCTCCCGTGGGGAACCCTATCAAACGCCTTGCTGAAATCCATTTACACCACATCAGCCACTTTACGCTCAATCAGCTGTTTGGTCACCTTCCCAAAGAACTCAATCAGATTTGTGAGGCACAACCTACAGTTCACATAACCGTGTTGACTATCCCGAATCAACTTATTCCTCTCGAGATTTTTATAAGGACGTTACCTTGTAACCTTCCCCAAGACTCTACCCACAACCGAAGTAAGGCTCACTGGTCTATAATTTCCAGGGTTGTATCTACTCCCCTTTTTCAACAAGGGGATAATATTTGCTTTCTTCCAGTCTTCTGGCACTACCACCATTCCCTCACAGTCCTTGGGTCAATATCCTGAAATTCCCTCTCTACTGAAATACTGCAATTGGTCAACCAATTGCGAGTGGACTGTAGCGATTGAAGAAGACAGCTCAAAACCACCTTCTCAAAAGCAAAGTGTCTTGTGATTTCAATGCTGGCCAGCCAGCAATGACTAAGTCCCACAAACGTATTTAAAAAAAACCTCTTGGATAAGGATGGTCTGGAATCAGACGAAGGAAACGGAGTTTGTCACCGTAACAGAAGGCAGTGACGCCCATGCTCCCAATATTTAAATAGCAAGGTCAGTGAGGTAATGGTTCACCGCTGAGTATGTTAACATCGAAACCCATGAGTAACACTGCCAGAAGTAAGGAGGGAGACAGTAATTGAACATGTTCAGTGATACAGTTAGTTCTAGTCTGTGGAGTCAATATCTGGATTCAAAGTCTCAACAGGAAAAATAATGGTGGCAAGACATGTAGACTTTATGAAAGAACAGTAACGCAGTCATAACTGGTTAATAGAAAAAATAGCTGGAGTGTGAGACTTACCAGGGACATCAACGATAGACAGGAGGGGATAATAAAATTATTGAATAATGCAAAGAGCATAATAGATCCGCCATGATAATGACAACCGATCACAATATGTAGAAAGAATGGAAAATTAGTAGGATAAACTCCTGTGCATTGTTGGAACATTCCAGTCGAATGTTCTCAGATTCTGAGCTCTCATCCCCTTTTCTGGAGCTGCTGATCCCTGTTAGTGCAGTCGGTGATGGTCCTGATCATACTGTGGGATAACACGTTGAACAGAGCCCATTTATCATTAAAAGATGGGACGTCTCCACTGGGATTATTAGAATCCATGGAGATTGGCATTAATCACAGTCACCAAACAAACAGAATCAGTTAACCCCTTTGTCACATCCCTTTTCATATCAATATAAAAGTCAGCATTTACTCAGTCTGGATGGAATGGATGAGAGTCACTGACGGATGGACCATAAATCTTTCAATCTATTTAATAAGTTTTCCTTGTGTGTGGGAGTATTGCCGGAACACTGCAGTGTTGTATAAGTCCCACCCTGTTTATAAAAGGAGACAGGAATAAAACATTATAACAGCAAAATGACTGGAGGGGAAATTTCTAGAGACTTTAACCCAAGGTACCATACTTATTGCCAAATGACTTTGTGTGAGGCTGCTCCTGGGGAAAAGTGCCCAGTTATAAAACCCGTTTATAACTTTGACAATGCATTGGGATGACGACTCAGGAACGGGGGAAGCAATTCCCTCCTAATGCGCCTGTTACAGAGGAATATGAGGAGGCCATTCAGCCTGAATTATCCAATTCCAATTTGAAGAGGTAGAAAGATGCAAAAGGAGCTATTCAAAACAGAGAGAAGTGTTACTACAGCTGAATGAGGTGTTACCGAGTGAGCTCCTGAAGTAAATTGTGTTCTTTATGTCTCTGTAATTGAGAATGGACGGATCTGCATTCGATACAGTTTACCAGCCTCTCATAATCCATCGATTGCTGTGTCATTTAATGTCTCGGGACTGTTACAGAGGGCAGGAGGATGCCATTCAGCCTCTCGAATGTGTTGTAGAGCCTGTTACAGCGGGACAGGTTTGGATCTGATAACTGAATACAGGCTGAGGTGACCGGTTGTAGTCAGGGCCAACCATTTAACAGATGCACTTCATTACCTATGTGGCAACAAGATGGTTTCTCGGTGCAAATAACATGACAAAATGTTTTCTAGGCTGCAAAGTGAAACTTAAGCTAAACCGCAGAAAATGTTTTTTTCTGCTAATTCTGCTAATTAGCTAATAACTGCTAATTCTGAATAAGTGACTAAAAACAGTCTACTTCAATAGTGTTTAGCAGAAAATGTGCCCTTTAAAGCATAGAAATAACGCAGCTAGATAATACAGTTTTAGCCAGCCTTTAGGTGTAGGTGCAATGGCTTTGCTAGTGAGATAAGGGTAACCGGAGTGTTGGAAAATAAAGGAGAAAGTGAGGTCTGCAGATGCTGGAGATCAAAGTTGAAACTTTATTGCTGGAACAGCACAGCAGGTCAGGCAGCATCCAGGGAACAGGAGATTCGACGTTTCGGGCACAGGCCCTTCTTCAGGAATCAATTCCTGAAGAAGGGCCTGTGCCCGAAACGTCGAATCTCCTGTTCCCTGGATGCTGCCTGACCTGCTGTGCTGTTCCAGAAATAAAGTTTCAACTGTTGGAAAATAAAGTTGGTTCCCAGGAAATATCATTGGTCCAAGGAACTTTCACATAAATCAATAACGTGTATTGATTGGGAATTGTCCGAATCTAATATTTGATCATGTCCTTGGTTTAAGCTTTGTGCACATAACCTCTGTGTTTCTGCACGCTCTGGACTCGGCCATATGAAAAAATAAAGAGTGAAGTCTTAACAGCCACACCAATTACGAGTGTTTATTGACCAATTGTGGAACCGAGAGATGTTGCCAGGGGTCCAGATCTTCATTTGGTGTCGTGACTCGGATTCGGTATGGACGGATTGCGGACAATGGTATAAGAGCTTTCAGTCCCCCACTATCGAGTGTAGAGAAATTGGCCAGACAGACGTAAGTATTTTCTTTGTTTGGTTATCCTCACATTCAAACGTGGTTGAGTCGACCCCTCGCTCTCTATCTTCCAATTCCAGCCCGAAAATGTCCTGATAGGAATACATTGTGAAATGCAAAAAAGGAGTCGAGGACTCCAGAAAGATGTCCAAAAATCTGGCACGCTAAAACATTATCGACTGGTATCAGATTTAAGAGCTATTAATGGTATTGCACAGTTTGATCATGCCCTGGTGTCAAAACCAGCTCATATTCCGGCCTTGGTACCATCATACGTTAAATGTTTCACTGTTGTCGACCTGCAACATGCTTTTTTTTCTCTCTGCCTCTTCATGAAGACAGTCAGCACCTATTTGTCTTTACTTGTACTTTTCCCCACCTGCTAGCTGCCTGTGGAATTCCTCTAATTATTCCGGGAATCCTATCTTATTTGTTACAACTGTACGGGATGGGGGTGCACTTTAATGAATGCGACTAAGTTTATTCCATGCCTTGGTCCAATATACCAACCGCTACTGCTTTCCTGTGGCTCCTCGCATCCCATGTGCATGCCTACTGGACGAGTGGTTTCTCTGTTTTTGTGCGTATTCTGGCTCTTTGGTATTGGTATATTGGTAATGGCTCACACCTTAGTATGAGACCCCTAATGGCAGCTCCAGCTTCTCAATCGTGGGATGGAAGGAACCCGTCTGGGCCAATAATCACATTTCTTACCGAAAGACCCACCACTGTCTTATCTAGCTGCGTTATTTCTATGCTTTAAAGGGCACATTTTCTGCTAAACACTATTGAAAAGCATTCACTCTAAGAGCCCAGTGCGTCTTTATTTTGTAGCTATGGACTACCCACACTTTCAGGGCTTGCTTCTCAATGGGAAGCCCCTTCCAATATTTAAACTAAACCCGGATATTTTCCTTTCAGCCAAGACAAAGCGACTAACTTCATTGTTTTTAATGAAATAGGTAATCCCTGTGCTGTAGCTGTAGGGGCAGTTTTCATAACTGCTGTTCCCTGTCCAACTACCTAAAAATGTGGTTGGGATTTCATTACAAACGTTCAGTTTCACCTGTATTCTGCGTGCATTTGAGGGGTGGTAAGGCTTTGGGTAACAGTAAAGCCAAGTTTCTGGCTTACACGTTTCTCAGTAGCTTTTCCTGAGGAGGATCTGCAGGAATTATTAGCCAACAAAATTGAAACTATCTTATTTGTGGTCCAACCCGCTTGGACAAGGAGACCGCTTGGACTTGGCAAAACCGGTATTACCTCGACTATCTACACGGCAAAGAGTGTCGGGTTTGTTCCATAGTAAAGGGCAAGTGTATGATGGGGATTACTGACCTCACAGAGATTATTACCAAGCAGGTAGGTAACATCTGCACCTTCGTCAATCAAATGATAGAAGGCACTGTATGGCGAGATGATGTGGGTTGCTGTATCCACGAGTGTCATAAGGAGAGAAATATGGTGTGGGATGGTATAGCCCAGAGTGTCCTCGTGACAGTGACATGGTGTGAATGGTATAGTCCAGAGTGGTTCCTTGAGAGTGACATGGCGTGGGCTAGTGTAGAAAAGAGTGTCACCCTGACAGTGACATGGTGTGGGCTGATAGAGCCCAGAGTGTCCCACTGACAGTGACGTGGCATTGGCTGGTGTAACCTACAGTGTCACTGATTTAAATGTAGTGTCATTGAGTCATAGAGTGATTGAGCATGAGAACTGGCCCTTGAGCCCAAACTAGTCCGTGCTGACCATGCTGCCCACTTAACTAATTCTAATTGCCGACATTTGAAACATATCGCTCTCAAACCTTCCCTCTTATGTATCAATTAATTTTTTACATGTTGCTATTGTACCTGCTTCAACCACATTTTCTGGCAGCCCATTCTATTTCAAAAACATTCTGTGCATAATGAAGTTGCCCCTCTGGTCCTTCTGAAATCTTTCCCCTCTCACCTTAAATCTATGCACTGTAGTTTCCAGTCCCTCATCATTGTGAAAATGATTATATGCATTCATCCTATCTATGGCCCTCATGATATTATACATTTCCGTAAAACATCCCCTCATTCTCCTACATTCCAAGGGATGATATCCGAACCAGGCCAACCCCTTCCCTATAACTCTCGCCTATTAGTCCTGATAACATCCTTGTCAATTTTTTTGCACTCTTTTCAGGTTAACAGGGTGACCAAAACTGTACACAATACTCCAAGTATGGCCTCACCAACGACTTACAGAATTGTAGCATAGTGTCCCAACTCCTACATTCAATGCCTTGAACAATGAAGGCCAGCATGCTAAATGCCTTCTTTATTGCCCTTTCTACCCGTGATGCCGCTTTCAATGAAATATGGACTTGTGGTCCGAGGTCCCTCTATTCCACAACACTCCTCAGAACCTAATCATTTACTGTATAAGTCCTATCTTTGTTTTACTTTTCCAAGTGTAACAACTCCCACTTATCTGTATTTAATTGCAATTGCCAATCCTCAGCTCACTTGCCCATCAGATTAAAATCCCTCTATAATTTCTGATAATGTTCATCGCTATCAACGATACCTCCTAATTTTGTATCATCCATAAATGTAGTAAGCTTCTAGGGAGTACTTGGAGGATGTTGTGCAGTTTTGGGCACTATATCACAGAGCAGATGACCTGGCCTTGGAACTTGTTCAGAGGCGTTTCACGAGAATGGTTCCCGGAATGAAAAGCTTTACGTATGAGGAACCTTTGAGAACTCTCGATCTGTACTCAATGGATTTTAGAAGGATGTGGGGAGATCTAATTGAAACATACCGAATACTGAATAGTCTTGACAGAATAGATGTTGTGAAGATGTTCCCACTTGTAGGAGAGACTAGGACCCGAGGGCACAGCCTTAGAGTAAATGGAACGGCTTATAGAATGGAGATAAGGAGAAACTACTTCAGCCAGAGAGTGGTGAATCCATGGAATTCAATGCCTCAGAAGGCTGTGGAGGCCAGGTTACTGAGAATATATAAGACTGAGATGGACAGGTTCTTGATTGTCAAGGGGATCAAGGGTTATGGCGAGAAAGCAGAAGAATTGGTCTGGGAAACTTATCATCCATGACTGAATAGTGGAGCAGACTCGATGGGCTGAATATTTTAATTTCTGCTCCTATGTCTTATGGTCTCATCATGCCTTGTATATTTTATCCAGGTCATTTATGTAAATAACAAATGCCAATGGTCTCAGCACCGACTCCTGTGGCACACCATTAACAATAAGCCTGCAGTCTGAGAAACAATCTTCTTCCACCACCCTCTGCTTCCTACAATCGAGCCAATTTTGAATTCAATTAGCTAGCTCTCTCTGGATCCCACATAACCTAAAGTCACTGACTAACCTGCCCTATGGGACCTTGTCAAAAGCCTTATGAAAGTCCATATACAGATCCTCAACTGTCCTACCCTTATCTGTTCTCACGGTTACCTCTTTGAAACACATTAAAAGATTTGTCAGACATGGTTTCCCACACAGAAATCTACCTGATTATCTCTAATCAGGCCATGACTACTCAAATGTTGGTTGATCCTGTCTCTCATCGTCCTCTCCAAAATCTTGCCTAACACTGATATTACGTTCACTGACCAAGAGTTCCTTGGCTTGTCTTTGCTACCTTTCTCAAACAATGGAACTACATTAGCCACCCTCCAGTCTTCTGGAAGCTCTCCAGTAGCAAAAAATGAAGCAGAAATCTCTGCAAGGGCCTCTGCAATTTCTTTCCTAGTCTCCTATAACATCCGAGGACGGACATGCTCATGCCCAGGGAATTTATCCACCTTATTGTGCTTTAAGTAAACATGGAGGAAAAATATTCATTAAAAAATTCCCACCACCTCCTGGTGATTCCACATAAGGATGGCCATGCTGATCGTTAAGGGGACCTATTCTCTCCCTCGCCACATTTTTATATTAATGTATTTAGGGACCCTTTTGGGATTATATTTAACCTTTCTCTGAGAGATCTATATCAGACCTTCTTTTTGCGGTTCTGATTCTCCTCTTAAAGGTGCTTCTACACTTTGTATAGTCACCTCAGGATTGATTTGAGCCCGATATCTTAAACCCAATGTATGCCTTCTTTGCTTTCCTTAACAGAGTCTCAATATCCCTCGTCATCCAGGGATCATGCCCCCCTCAAACACCATCTTTCTAATGAAAATAATCCTAATTTATTCAAACTCTCTTCATGGCTGTCACCCTCCATTCCAGACAACATCCTGGTGAACCTCCTCTGTACCCTCTCGAAAGCATTCACATCATTTTGGTAAGGTGTGGATCCGACTTTATGCAGTATTCCAAATGTGGCTGAACAAAAGTCTGATACAACTGTGACATTACCTGCCAACTCTTCTACTCAATACCCTGTCCAATGACGGAAAATATGCCGTATGCCTTCTTATTCGCTTCACTGATCTACCTTGCATCTTCAGGGCACAATGGACCTGAACACCCAGATCTCTCCGTACGCCAATTTTCCACCGGACTTTTCCATTTATTGTTAAGTTCTGTCTTGAATTGCATCTTCCAAAATGCATCGCCTTGCATTTCTCCAGATTGATCTCCATTTGCCATTTCTCTGCCCAACTCTCTAATCTATATTCAGTTGTATTCTTTGACAGTCCCCTTCACTACTTGCTATTCCACCTATTTTAGTGCCACCAGCAAACTTCATAATGAGAGAATCTACACCTTCCTCCAAACCATTAATGTATATCACAACAACAGCTCTCCCAGCACGGATCCCTGTGGAACATCACTGTTCACCGATCTCCATTTTGAGAAACCCCCTTCCACGACTGCTCTCTGTCTTCTGTTGCCCAACCAGTTCTCTATCCATCTAGCTAGAACACCCTGGACCCCATGCGACTTCACCCTCTTCATCAGCTTACCACGGGGAAATTTATCAACCTCTGTACTAAAGTCCATGTTTATGACATCTACATGCCTTCCCTCATCAATCAACTTTATCACCTCTTCAAAAGTTTCTTATACGTTTTTAAGCCATGACATTGACTGCACAAAACCATGCTGCATATCACTGACAAGCCCATTTTCTTTCAAATGGGTATATATGCTATCCCTCAGTATCTTCTCCAGTAGTTTCCCTACCATTTACGTGAGGTTCACAGGTCTGTAATTACCTGGATTATTCCTGAAACGAGGAGAAAACCATTAGCAATTCTCCATTCCCCTCGGACCTCCCACGTGTTCAAGGATGCTGCAAAGATCACTGTTAAAGCGGCAGCTATTTCCTCTCTCGCTTCCCTCAGTAACCTGGGTAGATCCTATCCAGGCCTGGAGACTTGTCCTTCTTAAGGCCTTTAGAATACACAACACTTCCTCCCTCCTTACGCTGACTTGACGTAGAGTAATCAAAGATCTATCCCTAACATCAACATCCGCCATGTCCCACTCCTTGGTGAAAATCCATACAAAGTACTCATTAAGAATCTCACCCATTTTCTCTGCTTCAAGCATATCTTTCCTGATTTGTCCTTGAGTGGGTCAACCCTTTCTCTAGTTACCCACTTGCTTCTTACATACGAATAAAAGCCTTTGATGTTTTACTTAATCCTGCTCGCTAAGGATACCTCATGACCCCTTTTAGCACTCTTAATTCCTCATTTCAGATTGGACCTACATTCACGATATTCTTCCAACGCTTCCTCTATCTTCATTCGCCTAGACATTATGTATGCATCCTTTTCCCTCTTATCTAGTCTCACAATATCACTTTTCATCCATCGTTTCCTAACCTTGCCATTTCTATCCATTATTTTCACAGGAACCTATCTGTCCTGAACTCTAATTAACCTCTCTTTAAAAGGCGCTAACATGTCGAATGTGGATTTCTCTTGAAACAGCTGTTCCCAATCTACATTCCTCAGCTCCTGCCGAAGTTTGCTATAGTTGGCCTTCCCCCAGTTTAGCGCTCTTCCTTTAGGACCACTTTCATATTTGTCCATGACTATTGTAAAACTAATGGAATTTCGATTATTGTTTCCAAAGTAGTCCACGAGTGAAACCTTAACCGCCTGGGCGGGCTGATTTCGCAACACCAGGTCTAGTATGGCCGCTTCGCCAGTTGAACTATTTCTATACTGCTCTGGAAAACGCGCCTGGACGCTTCTTACAAATTATGCTCCATCTCGACGTCTAACACTGAGTGAATCCCAGTCAATGCTGGGAAAAGTAAAATCTTCCATCACCACCATCTGTTGCTCTGACATCTTTCTATGATCTATCTACATATTTGCCCGTCTATCTCATGCTGGGTGTTGGGAGACCTGTAGTACAGCCCCAGCATTATTAACACACCCTTTCTATTTCTGAGTTCTGCCCATTATTGCCTCAGTGCTCGAATCATCCATCGTGCCCTCCTTCAGCAGAACTCTGATATCTTCTTTGACCAGTAACGCTTCCTTCCACCCCATTTACCTTCCTCCCTAGCCGCCTGAAGCATTAATATCCTGCGATATTTAGTTGCCAATCACGCCATTCCCTCAATCAAGTCTCAGTAATCGCAATAACATTTTATTCCCAGGTACTATTCCAAGCCCTAAGTTCATCTGCCTTACCTACTATACTTCTTTATTAAAACTAACAGCCCCTCTGTGTTCATCCTCTGCATCCTGCCTATTCTTCCCCTTAATCATGCTGATTTCATTATCTAGTTCCTTCGGTTTTAGATATTACCTCCTTCCTGGCCACCAGCCTCCTCATTTGGTTCCTAATCCCTTGCCATATTAGTTTTAACAGCCCCACCCCCCCCCCCCCCAACAGTGTTAGCAAAAGCAACCCTTAGGACATTGGCTCCAGTCCCATCCAGATGTAGACCATCGAATTTGTAATAGTCCCACCTCCCCCAGAACCGGTCCCAATGTCCCAAAAATCAAAAACCCTCCCTCCTACACCATCTCTCAAGGCACACGTTCTTCTTGATCATTCTATGTTTCCTCCTCTGACTAGCACGTAACACTGGTAGAAATCCTGAAATGACTACATCTAAGGTACTACTGTTTAACTTGGTTCCTAACTCTCTAAACATTTCCTTTGGGACCTCATCCAGACGGCACATTAATGTGGAGAGAGTTCATTGAGGCATATAAAGTATTAGGAATATTATGTTAGACTGATAAATGGGCTATCTAATTCCAAATCATGCTGATCTTGTGTTTTTGAACGTCCTGCGCATTGTAACATATACGCCTCACTCTGCCCAAGTTTATTTTTCAACCTATGATCTGTGTGATCTTGCTTACTACCATCTGCATGTACTGCTCGCAAATAAAACTTTTCACTGGACTGAGGTACATGTGACAATAAATCTAATAAATTAATTATTCCTCGCCCTAGCAATGTCTCTTTTAGAAATATATGATCGTCGCTAACCCTGACGTTTCAACGCTGTCATCTCTCCTTGTCTCATGGCACTATAGAGTAAAAATTCAGTTTCTTCACTCTCTCCTCATGGTTTCTTAGATTAGACTGGTTATAATTGTTTGAGGAGAACATATCTGTTAGCAGTGCCCCAAATACTCTCTCATCAAGGTCCTCCAATTACAGGAAGACGGCTTTACCTATGCATTTGAATCATATTACAATGAAGGGCAGAGGTGGGGATAAAAGAGGGGGAGGCGTGGCATTGCTTGTCAAAGATAGTATTACCGCGGTGGGAAGGATGATGGATGAAGACTCGACATCTGAGGTAGTTTGGGCTGAGGTTAGGAATAGGAAAGGTGAGGTCACCCTGTTAGGAGTTTTTTATAGGCCTCCTAATAGTCCTAGTAATGTAGAAGAAAGGATTGCAAGGATGATTCAGGAGAAGAGTGAAAGTAATAGGGTGGTTGCTATGGGGGCCTTTAACTTTCCTGATATTGACTGGGAAAGCTATAGCTCGAGTTCGTTAGATCGGTCGGTGTTTGTCCAATGTATGCAGGAGGGTTTCCTGGCACAATATCTAGACAGGCCAACAAGAGGTGAGGCCATACTGGATTTGGTTCTGGGTAACGAACAAGACCAGGTGTTAGAATTAGAGGTAGGTGAGCACTTTGGGGACAGTGACCACAATTCGGTGACTTTTACTCTAGTGATGGAGAGGGATAGGTGTGCACTGCAGGGCAAGTGTTATAGCTTGGGGCAGGGAAATTATGAGGCGGTGAGGCATGACTTAGGATGTGTGACTTGGAAACGTAGGCTTCAAGGCAAGGGCGTAATTGATATGTGGAGCTTCTTCAAGGAGCAACTATTGAGTGTCCTTGATAAGTATGTACCTGTCAGGCAGGGAGGAAAGGTCGTGTGAGGGAGCCGTGGTTTAATAAGGAATTGGAATCCCTTGGTAAACGGAAGAGGGCGGCCTATGTAAAGATGAGGCGTGAAGGTTCAATTGGGGCGATTGAGAGTTATAAGGTAGCCAGGAAGGATCTTAAGAGAGAGTAAAGAGCAGCAAGGAGGGGACATGAAAAGTCCTTAGTTGGTAGGATTAGGGAAAACCCAAAGGCTTTCTACAGGTATGTCAGGAATACAAGAATGACGAGGGTAGGAATAGGTCCAGGCAAGGACAGTAGTGGGAAGTTGCGTGTGGAGGCTGAAGAGATTGGGGAGACACTGAATGAATACTTTTCGTCAGTATTCACTCAGGAACAGGACATTGTTGTCGATGTGAATACTGAGTTACAATTGAGTAGAAAGGATGGATTTGAGGTATGTAGAGAAGAGGTGTTGGAAATTCTGGAAAGGGTGAAAATAGATAAGTCCCCTGGGCCTGATGGCATTTTTCCTAGGATTCTCTGGGAAGCAAGGGAGGAGACTGCAGAGACATTGGCCTTGATGTTTATGTCCTCCTTGTCTACAGGAGTAGTGCCAGAAGATTGGAGGCTAGCAAATGTGGTTCCCCTGTTCAAGAAGGGGAGTAGGGATTACCCTAGTAACTATAGGCCGGTGAGTCTCACTTCTGTTATGTGCAAAGTCTTAGAGAGAATTGTAAGGGATAGGATTTATGAACATCTGGATAGGAATAATGTGATCAAGGAAAGTCAGCATGGTTTTGTGAAGGGCAGGTCGTGCCTCACAAACCTTATTGAATTCTTCGAGAAGGTGACTAAGGAGGTGGACGAGGGGAGGGCGGTGGATTTGGTGTATATGGATTTTAGTAAGGCGTTTGACAAGGTTCCCCATGGTAGCCTACCGCAAAAAATACGGAGGTATGGCATTGAGGGTGAGTTGGAGGTTTGGATTAGGAATTGGCTGGTTGGAAGAAGACAGAGGGTAGTAGTTGATGGCAAAGGTTCATCTTGGGGTGCCGTCACTAACGGTGTTCCGTAAGGATCTGTTTTCGGACCATTGCTGTTTGTCATTTTTATAAATGACCTGAAGGAGGGGTTAGAAGGTGGGGTGAGCAAGTTTGCCGATGATCCGAAAGTCGGAGGAGTTGTAGACAGTGAGCAAAGATGTGGCAGATTACAGCGGGATATAGATAAGCTGCAGTGCTGGGCAGAAAGGTGGCAAATGGAGTAGAAATGTAGGTAAGTGTGAAGTGATTCACTTTGGTAAGAGTAACAAAAAGATGTGGTACTGGGCTAATGTTGGGATACTTGGTAGTGTGGATGAGCAGAGGGTCTACGTACACAGATCTTTGAAAGTTGCCACCCAGGTAAATAGTGCTGTGAAGAGGGCATATGGCGTACTGGCTTTTTATTGGTAGAGGAATTGATTTCCGGAGTCCTGAGGTCATGTTGCAGTTGTATAAGACTCTGGTGCGGCCGCAGCTGGAGTATTGTGTGCAGTTTTGGTCGCCATACTATAGGAAGGATGTGGAGGCACTGGAACGGGTGCAGAGGAGGTTTACCAGGATGTTGCCTGGTATGGTAGGAAGATCGTATGAGGAAAGGCTGAGGCACTTGGGGTGTTTTCATTGGAGAAAAGGAGGTTTAGGGTTAACTTGATAGATGTGTACAAGATGATTAGTGGTTTAGATAGGGTTGACCATGAGAATCTTTTTCCACGTATGGAGTCAGCTATTACAAGGGGGCATAACCTTAAATTAAGGGCGGGTAGGTATAGGACAGACGTTAGGGGTAGGTTCTTTACTCAGCGAGTCGTGAGTTCATGGAATGCCCTGCTAGTAGCAGTGGTGGACTCTCACTCATTATGGGCATTTAAGCGGGCATTGGATAGGTATATAGAGGATAGTGGGCTAATGTAGGTTAGGTGGGCTTGGATCGGCGCAGCATCGAGGTCCGAAGGGCCTCTCCTGCGCTGTATTCTTCTATGTTCTATGTTCCACAGACTGACTCCATTGTGGTTGTTCTCCAATCTTCATACATTCCTTCTCCTATTCTCCCAATTAACTTACCCTGTATGTGAATCTTTTGTCTTGCACTCAGTTAAGGAAACAACTCCTCCTCCCCCCCCCCCCCCCCCCCCCCGTCACAATGTAATTTATACTCATTTTGCATTTGATTCTCTTTTACCACAACTAAAAATCCATTGGTCAGTGGCATTGCGCCTCCACACCTTCTGTTTCCCGTCATCCCGATCTACCTTTGTCAAGGGATCAAAAAACTCATTTTCCAATCCTTTTCTATTCTGAAGAAGAGTCACACTGGACTTGAAACGCTAACTCTGTTTCTCTGTCTTCGCAGATGCTGCCAGATCTGCTGTGTTTCTCCAGAAATTAACAAAAATCACTTTCAATAAAGCAAATAACTCTGGATACTGGAAATATGAAACCAGAACAATAAATGAAACTATAAGCCTTGAAGAACGGTCACCGGACCCAAATGATTAACTCTACTTTCACTCCACTCCATGAATTTCTGTTTTTCAAGACATTTCAAAGATGTGTGTCAATGTTGCTCAAACCGGCTCTTCAACATGGAGCGCCATATACCAGGAAGTGAATGATAACACAAGATGCACAAATTCATTGCTTCTGAAATTACATGAGGTTGGCATCACTGACACTTACAGAGCTCTTACTCTTAGTCAGGGAGAGAAACAGAGAGAGATACATTCACCCTAATCACAGAAGTTTGCACATACTGGAAAGGAAAGTATTCAGATGAATATGATAAAAGGTGTTGATGAATGAGACAAATTGTAAGTGTGACACATGGAGAGACCCTCAGTGGAATGAGAACATAAAATTGGACATGTACTACATCAGAAACCAGAGTAGGTCACTGAGTACAGGGCTGATGGGTGAATGGGTCTCGGTGTGGACTGGGGGACAGGGAGCAGAACTGCATTGAACATATTGCAACTCAAATCGTGTATTTCATGTGGTGCTGTAAACCACAGCAACCACAGAAGCAGAATTATATTTAACTATAATCTGTAACTTCTTGCCGGGATAATCCCTCAGTCTACCATTATCAGTAAGCTGATCTGTGGTTCAATGACGAGTGTGGGTAAACATGGCAGGGTCAGAACCATGTGTACCTAAAACTGATGTCAAACCATAAAGCTACCGCACTTGACTGGTTACATTCCAAACTGCAGAACTAACATCTGATAGAGAGGGCGCAATGATCCCAAGACTAACCGATCAGATCGAAGCTATACAGTCCTGCCACATCCAGTTATAAATGGATAAAGCAACTCACTACAGGAGACTGTCATACACATGTCCCCATCCTAAATAATGGAACAGCCCTGCACATCAGTGGAAAAGACAATGATGTAGTATTCACACCATACTTAGTTAGAAGTGTTGAGTCTATGATCGACTTCACCTCGTCAGGATGCCCACAGAATCACAGATGGCAGTTTTCAAACAATCTTATTCGCTCTATGTGACATGAAGAAACATCTGAACACAATAGATACGACAAAGCAATGTACAACAAGCCATGTCCCTCGAGAAGCTGTTTCATTCCAGTTCCAAACCTGATCTCTACCTGCAATGTGGAAAATTACTATGACAAGGCCATTAAGAGGAGAATAATTCCAGTATGACCAATATAACCCCCTCAGTTCCAACACGACAGTCAAATTGGTAGGAGCTCTTTTCAGCACAGAAGTAAACAGCTCAGTGTGGTTTCTGATAGGTCCCCATGTGGAGATGATGCTGTTGTGGAAATGTCACAGCATTACTAATCCAGACCATTCTAATGCCCTGGAATATGGTGGAAGTTAAAAACAATAAATAAAATGTCGGGATTTAAAATCTGGTGTCTGGAACAGTGACCTGAAGCCAATGTCGATTGTAAATACCAATTTCCTTCCCCAAAGTAATTTCAGGAAGTGAATCTCCCGTGTTTTCTGGTCTGGTCTAAAAGTGACTCCAGACACACAGACAGGTGGTAAATTCTTCAATGGTCTCTTAAACAGCCAAGCCAGGCACTCAATTGTATCAAACTGCTCCGAGCTCTTAAAGGATAAACCCAGACAGAACACCGGCACCAATCTCAGTATTGGAAAAGGGAACGGGAAACGCAGGCCTGTAGACCCTGCAGAGACCTCCTTCCTAACATCTGAGAGTTTGTGACAACAATTACAGAGAAGGACGACGATTTTTCAACAACACTATACATTCCCCCAGACAGCTGAGTCTGCTCTAACCTGGGTGGGAACTTTACATCAGGTTGGTAAAGTGTTGCTGATGCTCTACAAGATCTTAATCTTGTCACATCTGGAGTAGTGTTTACAGATTTAGTCTCCTCACTGAAAAAAGGACATTAGAAGCAGCTCAGAAATCGTACCTTCAACTAATTCCTGCAATGAAGGGGTTAACTTATGAGGAAAGGATGATCAGGTTGATCTAATACGCATTAGAGTTTATAAGAAGAAAAGATGATCTTATTTTTACATAGAACACCGGAAAGAGTCAGCAACAGAAGCCAATTATACAGATAATTCCACTTCTCCAGCTTGTTGCACAGGGACAGCAGAAAGATATTCAGGCCTTCGACACTATTACAATAGAACAGGACGAGGTTATTCAGCCCCTGGTGCCTGATATACAGTTACAGGAGGAGCTCACTCAGCCCCTCGAGTCTATAACACTGCACACAGAGTAGGCCATGAGGCACCAGTATCCTGTTGTGCAGCGACAGGATCAGTCCATTCAGCCACCTCAAATCTCTAACACAGGAACTGAAAGAGATTGGTACACTAGAATAACAGGAGGCCATTCAGCACGAGAAATTAAGAAGGAGATAAAATTATTTGAGACTTGTTATGGAAAGGTGGAGGTAATTCACCCATGTGTCTGTTGTATGGGAACAGGAGGAGGCAAATTATTTCATCGATCCCATTTCAGGGATGCAGGAGGTGATTGTTCAGTATATCCGAGCCTGTTGTGAAGGAATACGAAGAGACCGTTCAGCCCATCCATATGATACACAGCAACAGGAAAATTCCACAATCCCTCAGGATTCTGACATATTATCAAGAGGGGGAGAAGCAGATCTTGAATCTGTAAATCAGGACATTCCGGCCATCGAGAGTATAATGCACGAACACCATGGGGACATTCAGCCCATTGAGTGTGTAAACCAGGAACTGAGTGAATCCATTCAGACACTCATGCCTATTACACAGCGATTGGAGCAGATCTTTTAAAGCTTTGTGCCTGTTACACAGGAACACGGGAAATGGAACGTAGAGGTTGAAAAAAGTTTGTAATTAGTATAATCATCTTCACTTGTCACTAAAAGGTTGTGAGCAAAGTCTTGGGAATTAAGGGAAATTGTGAGAATCCGTTATTAATTAATTAACAACAGTGGATTTGCAAAGTAAAATCTCACATGCAAGTACAGCAGGGAATGAGAAAGGCAAGTGCAATTTTTACCATTTACTGGTAAAAGAACAGAGTATTATGGGAGGGAAGAATCACTGCAACTCTGCAAGGTATTAGTGAGACGGTAACTGACGTACTGTGTTCAGGTTTGTTGTCCTGACTGCAGGATTGATATTGTTACAACAAAGGCAGTTCAGAACAAGTACATTAGATTGATTCCAGAGACAAATTTGTCTTTTGAAGCGAGTTTGAGCATTTCAGGCCGATACACTCTGGGTTTAGAAGAAAGAGAGGAGACCTCATTGAGGTCTGGAGGATGTTAAAGGTGATTGACAATGTCGGTGTGGAGTGGATATTTCCTCATGTGGGGTAAACCAGAACAAGAGGTCATAGTTTTAGGATTAAGCAGAGCATATTTAAAACAGGTTGAAGAGAACTTGCTTCTCAATGGGTTGTGAATCTGTGTAATTCACTGCCCCAGTGTGCAGGCGACGCTGGGACATTGAGTAAATGAAGGTATATGGAGAGCAGGCAGGGAAATGGAACTGAGCCGGCGATGACATCAGTCATGTTTGTATACAATGGCGGAACAGGCTCGAGTGGCTGGATTGTTCCTCGTTCTTATTCAGCCCTTAGACTGTGCTCCACAGGAATGGGGGAGGACTGGTTACCAAACAGGAAGCAGGCACTCCGGATAAATCAATATTAATCAGTTTGACATAACGTAACCAGTGCTGGGTCCTCAAATGTTTACAATCGACATCAGTGATCAGGACGATAGAACAGATGTACTGCTGCTAAGTTTGAAGATGATAGTAAGGTAAGCAAGGCATTAAATTATTAAGGGAATGTGGAGAGTCTGCAAATTGATATGGACAGGTAAAGTATGTGAATAATACCTTGCCAAGTGGAATAAAACGTAATGTATAACCAGCCAGATGTTTCAGGAAGATTGGAAGGCAGTATGTTAATGAAATGGAGAGGGATCACGTGACATAGTGGTACAATGTGTTCTGGAAGGTTCACTCGAACCCATTCAGACATGGAAAGTGTTGTTCCATCTCCATGATGGTCTGCTCCCTGAAATTGCTAGTAGTCCTGTTGCTCTCAGTACACACGGGATATTTTGTTGTGACTGGTTGGCGGTGGAGAGTGGTGAGGCGGAGGGTGTTTTGAGCCATGTAAGAAAGGGACAGCCTTTAGCTGAAAGACTGTCCTTTCTTTCCGAATGGAGACCGAAAGATGATGGGAATGGTTGACTGCTTCTGAATGAAGAGACTGTGACTGCTGCCAGGACAGTGGGTATTCACCAACATGATGTACTGTGCATGGGCACACTGTAACATTAATGCAGTGAGAGCTCCTTCAGTTCTCTAGCTCTCCTCATTGACAAGGGGAACCCACACAGGTATGTACATCACCAGAAATCCTGCTATATTGAGAAAACACGGATACATCCGTCACCTCTCTGCTGAAAGGGAAAGCATTCAGCCCATCCACAATATATATCCACAGTCACCGAATGGTGACATTGAAGTTGAGATATTGGGAGATGATGGATACGTCAACCACTTCGGCATGGAAAGTTCCAGATCATAGAAGCTGAATGACACTGTGACCCTAACAGCCACTGGCAGCACCGTCCTCCCCCTGGTGTACAGCTGCAGGTCATGTTGAAGGAGACGACACCGCTCTGTGACCAGCTCCTTGTTCAGTCAGTGTCCCATCACACCCTGCTCCTGGGTTAAGTGGAGCTTACGAAGCTGTCCCTCGAAAACCCGGTGTGGATCCAGCAGATTCCTTTCCCCACACACACTCACTGCGTGGTTTCAGAGCTTCCCCTCTTTGCAGCCTCTGCTCCATTTGGTGTTCATGCTACAGACCCATATGTTGTAACTACTGTCCCAAGGCTCCATCCAAAGTTGGGTCACCAAATCCTCAGGTCTCCCTGAATGTCTGAGGCAGCTCACAGCACAACCTCCAGCGCCTCCACTAACTTTTAAATCACATGAGTCAGTCAAAATATCCTCAGCTACAAGTATTATGGACATGGCCAGACCCCGTCAAAACATTTTTAGAAGGCAGCCTAGACCCTAACTTTTCCTATTTTAAACGTATTTTAAACGATATTGCATTCAAACTGTTTGTTCCAGATGTTGCAACTGGTCAACCCACTCAATGTTAAGCTAAATGCAATCCATTCAAACGCTCCAATTAAAACACAGTCAAAGAGAAGAACAATTAGGGGGAGCTTCTCTACTGGAACACCTATGCAAACAATAGATACAGCGCCATCTACTAATTAACTGCGCTAATACAGGAACATCCCATAAACACACCCCCTGGCATAAAGGCAAATTCGAACACAGAATCTTATGTGCAGTTCTCCAATCCTGGAGGAAGCAGCTCTAAGAGAGTTTTCAGAGAGAATAGCAGCTGGGGATCATGTATTGAAACGTCCATCCATTCTGGAATCCCAAGCAGCTTCTGAATTCTGCAGCTAAAAAACAAAACGAGAAGACCTCGTCTGGAAGAGCTGGCCACTGCCCATCCATTGTTACCAACGTTTTAATAAAACCTAAATGCCTTCTCAGTTATTTACTTAAGCTGTTTTCAGGCGGCAGTTCGGCATCTCTGGCTATAAGACCTCTCTTCAAAAAAATTAAAGAACAAATAACCTTTTTGACGTGACAGCACCGTCACAACATCCGGTTTGAAAAAGAAAACACCAATATACAAATATGACCTCCATTTAAACCCTTTATTCTTCTTGTTTTTGTAGATTACAATACATATATATTGCATTGACACTAAACATTCACAACCCCATTCTATTTCAGTCATTTACTTCTGCTATAGAACGTCTCAGTGTTTCTTCATCCAAGTCTCGACAGCTTGGCAGCAAGCATGAGTTCTTGTCCTGTCACCTGTGTAACTTACAAATTGGATAGCAAAAAATAATAGCTAAATCTGAACAGACTGGAAGTTTTCTCCCTAAATTTCTCTAAAAAGTAATTAGACGTTGTAATCAGCATATAGATTTGTCTCAGACACGTTATCGGCAATTTGAATGCTGACATATTGTAACGCCAAGACCAAGCTCAAGGCCTCCTTCCCAATTGTGAACTATTTCCGTTGATGTTTACACTGGACTTTCCAACCACATGTTGCATAATGGTGCACTTATCATCTCTCCAATAGTCCTTCTCAATGACATATCTCCTCTTGTCTCAGCTTAAAGGATTTACAGGTTCCTGTTCCTCTTAATGCTGTAACTCCTTTACCTGCTACTCCTGGCCTATGCCACTAAACCTTATACATAGGAATATATTTTAAAATCTTGTACATTCCACGCAAGCCCACCCAGAAGACAAACTTTGATTTATGGTCCAACTAATGATCATTAGCCATTTCAGCTTCTAATCTTGCCATTTTAATCCTTTGCCCCTTCCCCACGAGTTCTCATGAAATGAGTTTTTCAACTCTTCCAAAGTAAGAATCTCTCTAAGAGTGTCATAGGTTGCTCTCTTTTTAATACTCATCTTTCAAAATTGCTTTGTTTGATCCTTTCAAACTCAATGTATGTTTAACCAGGGACGCAATTTTAGATTCTAAAACATTGTCTGTAAGCTTCTGGCACAAGTTCATATGCACTTCAGATGTTTTTCTTCTCCTCCTCATACTGGTCAGATACCTCTTCCGATTGGGATGCAACTACCTCACTCCTTATACCTACCAGCTCTGTTTGGAGCAACTAACTCCACATGGCCAGTGGCGACTGCAATCGTGTGGTCACTTTCTCAAATCAAATTGAAAAAAATTCTACATCCTTCTCATCGCATATAGGCAATGCCTATATATACTTAAACAGATCCCCATCAGGCCTTTAGCAACCATAGGGTTGCTCATCCTCACTATCCTCCTTATCCAGCCTACCGTTTTCCTTCATCTCCTCCCTAATAAGACGATTTTCCTCTCAAATTGCTGACATTTGAAGTTGAAAATCTCTCGCTTTCTGCTTTTCTTCTTTCCTTTTCTGTCTTTCTTCTCCTTTCCGTTTCTTTAAATTTTACTTTTAATCTTATTTCAAACTGTCTTAATTACTTTCTGTGTTCAAGCTGCCTCATCTGCAAATGAATGCCTGCCATTTCCAAATGTTCTGATGATGTTTCCACCAACATTTAAATGCCAATCTACAGCTGTAATTATCTCTCATTTTCTCACAAACACAAACCTAACTCCAGCTTGTCTACCAATTCTAACAGCTTTGCTTTGCTCACTTTTTGTAAAATCTCCAACTTCACTTCCTCCACACCCAAAGGATTCTTACAGACAGAAATAGCCATTACTACGCAAAGCATTGTACAAACGAACCGAATTCAACACCCAGACCAGAAGATACTAACAACTACACGGCGCTGCCTTTGAGCACAGCATACTCCCTGTGCACATAGTCCCCGTCCCTGCATGGGTTTTCTACAGATGCTCCATTTTCCTCCCACAGCGCAAACATCGGCAGGTTAGGCGAAATAGCCATGTTAAATTGACCGTACTGTTCAGCGATGTGTAGGTTAGTTGCACTAGTCAGGGGTAAATATGGAGTAATAGGGAAAGCGAATTTATTTAGGTCGGCTCCTCTTCGGAGGGTCGTGTGAACTTGTGGGGCCAAATGGCCTGCTTCCACTCTGTACGGATTCTAATCCTGTACCCAATTTGGAATTATTGATTTCGAACCGGACAAGTGTCTCCAGTTTGCTATGGACCAGAGCAGATTGCCATAAAATACTTTAAGATGGCTGCCTGAACGCCAATCTTGTCTTAGGTTAGATTCTCAACAGTATGGAAAGAGCCCCAACAAGTCCACATCGAGGACCAAACCAACCAACCCCACGTTTACCCCTGAATAATGCCCTTAACACTGTGGGAAATTTAGCATGGCCAATTCACCTGACCTACACATGTTTGGATTGTGAGAAGAAACCAGAGGCACCCAGAGGAAACCCATGCAGACGCAGGGAGAATGTGCAAACTGCACACAGTCGTAAGCGGGAATGGAACTCGGATCCCTGGAGCTGTGGAGCAACAGTGCTGACCACCGATCCACCATGCCACCCCACTACCTTATAGTAAAGGCAGATGTGAAATGGGTTTTCCAGATGTGATGCGGCTGGTCAAACCACTCAACTTTAAGCAAAACACAATTTATTTAAACACTCAAATAAAAATACATACAAAAAGGAGTTTAGAATAACTTAAAGACTGGAAAACATTGCAGAACAATAGGTACAGTAACGTTTACTAATGAACTGTTCCAATGTACTTACATCCCATAAACTCATCCCTTGGCAAAAAGTCATATCCAAGGCCAATCAATCTTGCACGCAGTTCTCCAATCCAGAAGGACACAGCATCAAGACAGATTTCAGAGAGAATAGCAGTGAGGGATCATTTACTGAAGCATCCAACCTACCTCCGACTGCAAGCACCTGGTGACTGTTAAAGCTCAGAAATACTGGAAAGCCAGGTTTGTGAGAGCTGGCCATTGTTGTCAATATTTATTTTAAACAAAATCTAAAAGCCTCCTAGGTTACTTACTTCAGCCGTTTGTACTATGCAGTTTGGCCTTTAAGATCTCTCTTTAAAGAAAATGAGGCAATAGCCTATTGTTAAAGTTGGAGCATTGTCAGAGATGTTAGATACCTGGTCCTTTACAATAATACTTAAGGGGCTTCCTCGTGTTACTGACTACATGATCAACTCAGAGGGACAAACACAGGCATCAGACGTTTCGTGGACAGGCACAAACTATCTTCCAAAGACGTGAGTCAAAGCTGCTGAAACTCCGATCGAACATGGAGCACCACATGGGGCACACCGGGAAGTGAACAACAGCCTGACACACACACACCTGTCCATGGAGCACCACATGGGACACACTGGAAAGTGAACATCAAACCGATACACACTCCCACCCTGACATGGAACACCACATGGAACACACTGGAGCTCAAGACACACCATTTCACTGTTTCTGAGCTTCACAATATCAGCACTCGATACACTAGGGAGCCACAAACCAAGACCAGGGAAAGATACAGAGGGACAGAGAGGTCCACATTAAAGACAGAAAAAAGACAGTTAATTAACTGAGAGGATGTTGTGGAAATAAGGAGAAAAAGACTGGGTAGTGGGATTAATTGAAGGATAGACTCATTAGAGACCAAACTTACAAGAATGAGAATATTGAATAAAGGTAATTTCAGATCAGCTCAAGTGGTTTGTTTAATCAAATTCTGAACTTGCTTCACAGAACACTTCAAACAACATAAGCTGGGAGAAGATGAAAGACTAACATGGAGAGCTGTGCAGGCTATGCTAGTGTATTGATCAGTAAACAGGATTATCTGGTGTGTGTGTGTCTGTGAGGGGGGGGGGGAGGTGGGGGCATGCATTTGGGGTGGTTGAATGTGAAAATCATTGCTTGAGAGAAAGTACACTTAAAGGAAACCAGGTTAAATGCGAACAACTGGCAGGGATTTGGATAATCGACACAGGGAAACTGAGGGAAGTTTTATGGATAGATGTGTTAAACTGCTTGAGAATATTAAAATAAAGACATTGCCAGAACAAATAATGATATAGATCAGTGTGCACAAGAATGTCAGATGGATGGGATTTTGGTGTGAGTTCGAATCAGATTTGCTTCTGCATGTCAGTTTGTTGTCATTATTGAGACTGTATTTCACAGCACAAGGTTCAAACAGCAGATGAGTTAAGCCAGTGAAGTACCGTTCTGGAGCAGTGAGTAGTTAAAGTTAATAACGGTCAGGGCATGGTGTCAGGAATCAGCTCATGGCCAAAGGGAGCACGAAAGTTGTCATTCGTCTGTGTCAAACACCACTTGCAAGTTGCCCTCCAAGCCATTCACTACCCTGACTTGGAAATATACCGGTCTTCCTTCACAGTCTTTGGGTCAGAATTCTGGAATGCCTTCCCTAACAGCATTGTGGGTCATCCCGCAGCACATGGACTGCAGCGATTCAAGAAGGCAGCTCACCACCACCTTTTCAAGGGGAAATAGGAAAGGGCTATCAATGCTGGCCAGCCAGGGATTCCCAAGTCCCAGAGATGAATTTAAAAAAAGATATTGGCCAGGGATGGGATTTAGTCCCAGGAAGGAAACGGAGTTTGTAAACATAATAGAGAGCAATGACCTCTGCACTCCAAATATTTAAATAACAAGGGCAGAGAGACAATGGTGCACATCTGAAACTGAGTAGGTCAACATAGAGACCCATGAGTAACACAGCCAGATGCAAGGAGGGAGAAAGTATTGAACAAGTTCACTGAGGTGGTCTGTGGAGTCAATATCTGGATTCAGAGTCTCAACATGAACAATAATAATCACAAGAAGTGAAGACGATATGAAAGAACAGTAATGCAGTCATAACTTTTTCCTAGAAAAAATCATAATTGGTCGTTGAAACTTACCAGGGACAGCACGATAGAAAGGAAAGGATAATAAAAATATTGAATAAGGCGAAGAGCATCATAGATCCGCCATGATAATGACAACCAGTCATAATATATCGAAAGGGATGAAACATCATCGGATAAACCCCTGTGCATTGTTGGAACATTCCAGTCTAATGTTCTCAGGTTATAATCTCTCATCCCCTTCTCCATCTGGAGCTGCTTATCCCTGTTAGTGCTGTCGATAATGCTCCTACTCATACTATGGGATAACACATTGAACGGTGCCCATTTATCATTAAAAGACGGGAACTCTCCACTTGTATAAATAAAATCCATGGAGACTGACATTAACCACAGTCACCAAACAAACAGGCTCAGTTAACCCCTTCCTTACATAACATTTCATATCGTAATAAAAGCGAATATTTACTCAATCTGGATGGAATGGATGAGGGTTACTGACGGACGGACTATAAATATTCTTTTTTTTTCATTTTTACTTGTACGTGGGAGTATTGCTAGAGCACTGTGGGGCTGTATATGAACCAGGGACAAAATAACAGTGCAGCTCCATAAGATGTCTGCTGGGGAAATTTCTGGATACATTAACGCAAGAGAGAAAGTGAGGATTGCAGATGCTAGAGGTCAGAGTCGAGAATGTGGTGCTGGAAAAGCAGCACGTCAGGCAGCATCAGAGGAGCATTGACATTTCTTGTGTAAGCCCTTCATGAGGAATGAGGCTTGTGGCCCAAGGGAACTGGGAGATAAATGAGAAGGGGATGGGGTTGGAGAAGGTAGGTGATAATGTGATAGGTCGATGAAGGAAGGGTTGGAGATGATATGTTGGAGAGGAGGGTGGGAAAGATAGATGGGAAGGAAGTTGGACAGGTAGGATGGGGCGGTGCTGATTTGGAAGGTTGGAACTGGGATAAGTTGGAGGGAGAGAAAATGAGAAAACTGGTGAAATCCACATGGATCCTTTGTGGTTGTCGGCTCCCAAGGCAAAAGTTAAGTCTTTCTTCCTCCAGGCGTCGAAGGTTAAGGTTTGGTGGTGGATGAGGCCCAGGACCTCCATGTCCTTGGTGGGGTGTGAGGAGGAGTTAAAGTGTTCAGCCACGGGATGGTGGGGTTGTTTGGTGTGGGTGTCCCGGAAATGTTCTCTGAAGTGTTCTGCAGATTGGCGTCCGGTCTCCCCAGTATCGAGGAGACATCAGGAGCAATGGGTAGTGTAGGCAACATGTCTAGAAGTGCAGGTAAAACGCCGAAGAATGTGGAAGGATTCTTTGGGGAACTCGGACGGAGGTGAGGGTGCAGCTTTCCCAATTCTTGTGGTGGGAGGGAAAGGTACCAGGAGTGGATGGTGGGTTTTTGGGTGGCATGGATCTGACAAAGGAGTCACGCCAGGAATGTTCTTTATGGAACGCAGATCGGGGTGGGGAAGGAAATATATCCCTGGTGGTGGGGCCTGTTTGTAGTTGGCGCAAATGGGGGAGGATAATGCATTGCATCTGAGGAACAGGATGTTCTTTTCCTGTTGAGTTTGGAGGGGTTAATGTTGAAGGCAGAGGTACGGGAAGTGGATGAGATGCTCTGGATGGCATCGTCGACCATGTGGGAAGGGAAATTGATGTCTTTGAAGAAGGAGGCCATCTGGGATTTACATTGGGTTAAGAGTGTGGTCCTGGAAAAAACAGTAGGTCTGACAGCATCCGAGGAGGAGGAAAATTCGATGTTCTGTGCAACTTCCTTCATCAGGAATCGCGCTTTCATCCGAAACATGGGTTCTTCTGCTCCTCGGATGATGCCTGACCTGATGTGCTTTTCCAGCACAACACTCTCGACTCTAACCTCCTGCATCTGCAGTACTCACTTTCGCCTACACGCTAGGTTCTGCCACTTCGGTAATATTGCCTTTAATTTTGTTCTCACTGCTGTAGGAACGATGTTGTTAAACTTGAAAGCGTGCAGAAAAGATTTCGAAGTATATTGACAGTATTGGGTGGGGCGGTGGTGGCGAGTGATGTTGAGCGACAGGGAGAGTATGAATGGGCTGGGGCGATGTTCCCTGAAGAGTTATTTCTGAGGAGTGACCTTACTGAGGTTTATCACAGTGAATCCCGATTCTCCAGGGTGAGCAATGCCAATGACCAGGGAAATAGACAGGACAGATATTCACATTGAAACTGGAAAATAACTCATCAACAACATGTTGCCGAACGATGGAGGTAGACTGAAGAATGGGACTGGCGGGAGGAATCAGAATTTGGAGGGTCCAATCACATGAATGAGAACAAAAATAAAGCCATTGTCATATCAACTGAAAGGATTAGTTGTATCACATTATCAATCCACCTCAGAGAACCAGACCAGACACTATAAACCCAGAGGAGATGTGTGTTCAACATGGATCACTGCGCAGACCAGGCTAGTGCACTGCTGAACACCACCCTGCAATAGGTCCAGAAAAGAACACTGTGCAGACATCAGCAGTGCATTGATCTATCAACCAAGATGAGATATGTGTTCAGCAGGGAACGCTGTGCATAACGGGCTGGTGTATTATGAAATGCAATCACAATTTAGCCAGAGTGGAAAGGTATTCAGAATACAACAGTACATTTATCTATAAGCCCAGATGAGATATGCGACCAGGGTGTGGAACTGTGTCCATCATCCCAGTGCATTGCACAGTAACATTGTGTTTGATCACTGCCCAGCGTGGGGAAACTTGCAGCCCATCCTGGAAGTAACAGGCTGTACAACTCCCATCCATTTACAGCTCCATATCTCAATTGTACCAGGACACAGGGGTGCTGTGGGTGTGAAAATCGCTCCAGGAATAGATGGCGTGGGAATCAGTTTAAGTATCAACAAATGGGAGGGGTTTGGGGAATAGACAGAGACAGCGAGATTGAGAGACAATGTCACGGAAGGATGTATTCCCAGGATCCAGAATGCTGAAATGAAGACATTTCAACTATATCCTGCAACATGAACTAGTGTTTCCAGGAATGATGGGTGAATGGGACATTGGTGTGAGTTCAGATGATGGAGAGTATTGGATGAGCATTTGTTTGGCAGCTTTGTAACTGGGGGTAGGGTTAGCAGAGTCTTCGACACATTGGACCGCATCTAACAATAATTTGTCACATTGACATTTTCACTGAGTGTGACAGACGGATTGTCTGTATGAGACTGAACTAGTTTCCTGGTGATATCTCATCGAACCCACCTCATTAACTATCTACCCCACCACTTGGCTTCCTCTAATTCAATGCCAGCTCGATTTTACTTCATGGTTGGAGGTACTCACGAATACCCGCATGACCTCAGATATTCTGTGATCCCTGGCACGGTTGCCAACTCCAAAAGGCCAATGGGCAGAGGGTTGAGCTTTCTCTTTTTGAAGCTGCCCTGCACAGTGTACCCTGAGCATCGCAGATAACGGGCAATTGCACAACGGCTTGTCAACAGAGACACGGAATTCCTGGTAAATGGACTAGTACAGAGGGGGACCATTCTCTTCCCAGAGTGGGCCACGCTATCAGACCCACCGAGCATGGTCTGAGCTCACCACCCAGCTCAGTACAGTATCTGCAGTCTGAAGAATTGTCCAGAAATACAGGACAAGCATTCATAACCTTCCCCGTTCTTTCAGGATAAGTGTCATCATATACTCTCTGCTCCCTCACACTCACTGTATATCTGTAACAGCACCGACCCCCGAACAAGGCTCATGCTCCATCACACTCACGACTGCATGCAGTCTCCCTTTCCCTCTCTCTCTCTTCTCTCTCTCTCTCTCTCTCTCGATCTCCGTCCACTTTACCCACTACACCAATAACACTGCATAGATACAACAGTGTGGACTGACTCCCTCCGGACTCCTCACCATGTCCCCAGCAATACTAGCATTAACACTATGGTTACCCAACCCCACCCTCACTTTCTCCCTCTTTTGTCCCATTCCAGGAGAAACAACCTGAAATAGGACAGAAAGGGCCAAGCTGGATGGTGGAGCGCCCGATATCCGTTCCCTCATCCCCCTCCCCACGCCATGTGTGGAGGACCCTGGTACGAGCCGGAGAGGACAGGGACACCTCGTGTGGAGATTTTGAAACATCCACGTCCCACCGACCGAGTAAGGAGCAATGTTCAGTGAAGGACAATTCTCACTTTAAAACCACTCGCAGCTCCGTTTCCCCCGGCACAACTTAGAAGCCGTGGCCCTGATGCCATTTCCCTTTTATGCTGAGCTGGTTCAAATGGAATCCCCACGTTTTTGGTGGGCAGGAAGATGTCCTCATAACACATCGTCACCACCATCTCCCAGGAAGGTATCACGGAAGCTCCTCCTGTAAACCTCCCAAACCTCCTCCTGTAAACAGCTCAGATACTGAAACTAATCTGTGAGATTTACTGCTCTCCCCACTTGTCCTGAAATCTTTAATAATCGGTGCTCATATAAAACCAGGGCCCTCTGCTCCTGCACCCCCTTTATAATGGTACAGCCTGTTTTATATTGTCTTGCAAAGTCCTTCCGACCAAAATGCATCACCTCACACTGCTCTGCATTGATCCCCAGCTGCCATACACCTGAACATGACACCAACGTGTGATTGCCCTGTTCGAGTTCCAGGTAAGAACAATGACTGCAGATGCTGGAAACCAGATTCTGAATTAGTGGTGCTGGAAGAGCACATCAGTTCAGGCAGCATCTGCGGAGCAGTGAAATCGACGTTTCGGGCAAAAGCCCTTCATCAGGAATACAACCAGAGACCATGAAGGGTGGAGAGCTAAGTGAGAGGAGGGTGGGGGTGGGGAGAACGTAGCATAGAGTACAATAGTTGAGCGGTGGAGGGGATGAAGGTGATAGGTCAGAGAGGAGAGGGTGGAGAGGATAGGTGGAAAAGAAGATAGGCAGGTAGGACAAGTCAGGACAAGTCATGGGGAAAGTACTGGGCTGGAAGTTTGGAACTGCGGTGAGGTGGGGAAAGGGGAAATGAGGAAACTGTTGAAGTCCACATTGATGCCCTGGGGTTGAAGTGTTCCGAGGCGGAAGATGAGTCGTTCTTCTTTCATGCGTCTGGTGGTGAGGGACCGGCCGTGAAGGAGGCCCAGGACTTCCATGTCCTCGGCAGAGTGGGAGAGAGAGTTGAAATGTAGGGCCACAGGGCGGTGTGGTTGATTGGTGCAGATGTCCCGGAGATGTTCCCTAAAGTGCTCTTATAGGAGGCGTCCAGTCTCCCCAAAGTAGAGGACATTCGGAGTAATGGATACAATAAATGATATTATTGGATGTGGAGGTAAAACCTTGATGGATGTGGAAGGATCCGTTAGGGCCTTGGATGGAGATGAGGGAGCAGATGGATGTGGAAGGCTCCTTTATTGGCTTGGATGGAGGTGAGGGACGAGATCGATCTGGAACTCGTATGTTACCTGAACTGCTGTGCTCTTCCAGCACAACTAATCCAGAACTTGTTGAGTTCCACACTGTCCTCCATAGGCTTTACAATTCTTCCTAGTTCGGTGCCATCGACAAACACTGAGATTGTCATAGTGTCACAGTCCCCATGAAACAATTGAAATCCTGCCCCACGCACATGAGTGTGAGCCAGTGAAATACTGATATATCCCCACGGACAGAGTCGAATAATGACATACTGTCAATAGAGCAACATAAGGCCTGATAGAAACCAGACGGAGTAAATGAAATATTGAAAAACCATAGAGCGAGAGAAATCCGGATTGGGTCCACTTATCTTTATTGACATTAAGGTATTAATGTGATGAAGTTGCAAGTGTGTGCTGTACCTTTAAGAGAGAGGTAAAGCTGTTCTAAACTGAGACCTTCCAACCACCTGTGATATGAGGGGATGGCAGACACAGAAACAGTATATTGCTATAGAGCTGGAATCGGGTAGTAAGCAGTTAAGAGAAAGAGAGTCTCAGATTTGAGAATAGTTGATGTAAAATGTTCACTTTCAGTGTTAAAAATAAATGATGTTTTTATTTAAACAGTGGAATTTGGGAGTTCTCTGTCACTCATATTTTAACAGTTTACGAGGTGAAATGAGCATTTCTTTATGTTTCATTTAAGTTACCAGATGAGCTTCACGCGGTGTCCTAACAATTGCTGTGTGTGCATCTGTGTGTCTCTGTGGGGCAGGACTGGCAGTCTCTGTGGTGCTTAAAGTGATGCAATGCCACCCTCTGCTGGCCTCTCCACGCCACTGCACAGACATTGGCAGAGGGTGAAAACCAACAGGGATTCATTCAGAGATGGGGAGGGAGAGGGCAGCTGCTCACAGCACGATCCAAACTGATGTCTTATCCATGTACTGGTCTAAATATCCTTTAAATGTTGTAACTACCTGATTTCACCACTTCCTCTGGAAGTTCATTGCACAAACAAGCCAGTTTCTGTCTAAAATAACTACCTCTCATTACTTTTGTAAATCTTCTTCCTCGCACATTAAAATATCCCTCAGTTTTGAATCCTCAACTCTAGGGAAACGACATCAGCCCTTCAGCTTATCTGTACCCCTCATGATTTTATAAACCTCTGCAAAGTTACCCTTTAATCTTACTCTCCAGTGAAAAGAATCCCAGCCAACCCAGCCTCTTCTTATAGCTCAATCACTTCTTTCCCAGCAACATCCAGGTTAATCTCTTCTGAACCCTCTCCAGTTTAATAATATTAAGGTCAATAATATCAAATTGAATAGTCAAGGTATTTTCTAAGGGTTCGGTTGACCAAAACTAGAAGACATAGTTTTAAGGTTAGAGGGGAAGAAAATAAAAGTCACCTAACGGGCAGCTTTTTCACCCAGAGGGTGGTGTGCCTATGGAACGGGCGGGCAAGGTGACCAGACTGGACACAGTATTCCAGAAGAGGTCTCACCAACATTCTGTATGACCTGAACATGACGTCCCAATTCTGACACTCAAAGGACTGACCTGTGAGGACAAGTGTGCTGAACATATTTTTGACCACATTATCTATACGAGATGCAAATTTTAAAGAATTGTACCTGACTGCCTAGTTCTCTGTCCTGCAACACTGCCAAAGGCCCTACTTTTAATTGTATAGGTCCTGCTCTTCTTTGATTTACCAAATCCAATACCTCGCATGAATCCAAACTAAACTCCATCTGCCACTCCTCAGCCCAGTGAGTGATATTACTACCTCCTCACCTTCCCCATTTAATTGTAAAATTCCCTCCCCATTTCCAGGAGGCCTGCACACTCCAGCCTTGATTTTCACGAAGACCCTGAGCTTGGGTTGCCTTGTGCGGTTTAGGGGTGTGAGGGACTGATTGCAGACACAGTCAGCGGGGAGGTGAGGCTGGACAGTAATCAGCTGCCTTGTATCATTTCATGGTCTTAGAAAGAGAGCACTCACACGTCATTGCTGGGTAATACTGGTCAGTGCTTTGGGGCCAGAAATTATGCTCTTTCTCCGTCTCTGGCGGTAAGTTATAAATATTTGAGACCCTTCCTTGTGCAGAGTGTGTCTGCAGGAATTCTTTCCCCAGTATTGTAGACTATAGATAATAGCAATTAAAGATGTTCATGGTTAATTTTGATGGCATAACACGTGCACTCAACATTCTACAGTTGAGGCAAATGTCTTGCACTTGCTTAACAATACTAAGTGTTTTGTGTAGTTCAGTAATGCTAACCTCATTATTATAAATCCACACCGAGCTGAAAGCTGACACTTAACATATGACCCAAAATCTGGGTATGGTAGTGTAGTGCGTAGTGTCCCTGCCTCTGAACCAGAGCTCTCGCTTTGATTCCAGTTCCAAAACTTGTGTGGTAGTGTTCCTATTTCTGGACTAAATAGTCTGAATTCAAGTCATGCCTGTGCAGATTTGTGTCAAAGCGTGTCAGAACAGTCTGAAGAGCAAACACACAGGAGAATAATGTTACAGTTTTATGGGTATTGCCGAGTGGTGCTAGTGTCCCTACCTCCGGGCACAAAGGTCTAGGTATAAAGCCCACAGAAGTGTCTCAGGATACATCTGAAGAAAGTGATTAAATTGGTTTTAGAATTGTGACCTGATCGAGAAAGAAGAGGTGTCAGTATTGAATTTGAGAATTTAGGCCCAGGATGAATTAAAGTACAGTTATTCGTGTTGATTGGAGTAACATTTAGTAGCAGTAAAGGATTTTAAAATCAGAACGTTCATGGATATGGTGAGTAGTCAGGGTTTTCCCCGAGGTTAGGAGCGTCCAAAACCAGAGGGAATTCGTTGAAAGTGAGAGGGGAAAGGTTTTCAAGAGGCCGAAGGGGCATCTTTTCAAGCATAGGGTGGTGTGCGTACGGAATGAGCAGCCACTTGAATGATGGAGGCTGGAACAACTATAGCATGTAAAAGGCATCTGGATGCTGACAGACCTGCCAAGCATTTCCACCGATTTCTGTATTTGTTACAAAATGCATTCATTTTAACACAGGTGTTCTGAATGCATAAACATTTTATTTTTTAATGACGCAGAGATATCTAAACATATTTTCAAATCGACCATGACCATTTTCTGCAGAGGGTATGGCTCTGTGTATGACAGCATCGATGATGCACCTACATGGAGCAAGGAATGTGATGGAGATATCGTTTGGACATTATACATGGAGACCTTACATGGTCCAGTTTGTGAGAGGGTGACATTACTGTGTGATTCTGCTCAGAGAGGGAGACAATATAATCTGCCCGAGAACGAACAGACTATTGAATTCTCTCTCCTTCATTGTTCCTCATCACAGCAATGTGTGCAAGCTGTAAAAAAAGCTCTGCAGTCATCGTTACCATTCTTATTTTTTTAGAATTCGTAAAGTGTGAAAACAGGCCCTTCATCCCAACAAGCCCATACCAACCTTCCACAGAGTAACTTTCGCAGACCCGTTCCCTTACATTTACCCAGACTAATGCACCTAACCTGGAAATCCCTGAACACTATGGACAATTTAGCATGAGCACTCCACCTAATCTGCACAGCTTTGGACTGTGGGAGGAAACTGAAGCACCCATTAGAAGCTCACACAGACAAAGGGAGAATATGCAAACCCCACACAGTCACCCGAGGCTGCAATCAAACCCAAGTCCCTGGTGCTGTGAGGTATCAGTGCTAACCACTGAGCCACTGTGCTACCCTTTGGGCAATCCTGACCAGAATTCATGGAATGTCCTCACTGCCTAATGCAAAGGGAATTCAGCCAAATCCAACTGTTCTAGGATGAAATCCCATTATTCGCGGTTTGTGTGAGTAGAATATCTTCAGAAGCAGAATAACATTTGGGACAATCTCTCATTTTTTTTTACTTTCGTCGTGAGTTGGACTAATATATGGACAATGTTCTTTCAACTTGAACTTGCAGAAATTTTGTTTATCGGTTGTGTGTGTTGCGTGTGTTTGTGTGTGTGTGTGTTTGTGTGTGTGTGTGTGTGCGTGTGTGTGTGTGTGTTTGTGTGTGTGTGTGTTTTTAGAAAGAGAAGTATCGATACTTTATTTGCGATATCCAAACAGTTTGCCATTCATCTTTCCCTCGTAGTTTGAGAAACATTGCTCTGGATCATAAACGTGCTATTTTAGCAGATTAAAGAAACTAGGCTGACGCGTTCCTAAAACTGACACTGACCCAGTCTGAAATTGATATCACCAACCTGTTTACATTTAACATTTGTTGTGAGCAGTAGAGGAGTGGGACTAGAAAAGGAAACAGTGACCCAGAAGCCAGGGAACGATAGACCGGTGAGTCTGATATCAGTCGTGGGTAAGTTGTTGGAGGGGATTATGAGGGACAGGATTTACATACATTTTGGAAGGCAAGGGCTGATCAGGGTAGTCAACGTGGCTTTCTGCATTGGAAATCATGTCTCATTAATTTGATTGAGTTTTATGAAGAGGTGACAAAGAAGATTGATGAAGCCAGTTTGGTAGACATTGTCTATATAGACCTCAGCAAGGTGTTCATAACATTTCGATTGGTAGACAGATTAGTAAGTTTCGGTCACATGTGATACAGGGGAAGCTAGTCACAATTGGCTTGAAGGAAGAGGAGTATTTTTCAGACTTGAGGCTTGTGAGCAGCAGTGTTCTGTAAGAATCAGTACTGAGTTCACTGAATTCCATCATTTATGTAACAGACTTAGCTGTGAATATCGGGGCCAGAGTTAGTAAGTTTACAGATTACATCAGAAAGGTGGTTTAGTAGATTACCTCAGAGTACAACGAGACCACAATTAGATGGGACAAAGGGGCAAGGACGAAATGATGAAGCTTAATTTAGATAAATTGCAGTTTGGGAAGGCAAATCAGGGCAGATATTATATACTTCGTGGTAAGGTCCTGGGGAGTGTTGTGAAACAAAGGGACATAGGGCTGCAGGTACATTGTTCCTTGAAGTGGAGTCGCAGGTAGACAGAGTGGTGCAGATCACATTTGGCACATTTGCCTTAATCAGTCAGAGCATTGAGTATAGGAGTTGTGGTGGTATGTTGCATCTGTACAGGATGTTGGTGAGGACACTTTAAGAATACTGCGTACAACTCGATTGTCTGCAGAAAAGATTTACTACAGATGTTCCAGGACTGAAAGTTTGAGCTTCAGGGAGAGGTTGATTAGGTTGAGGTGCTTTCTCATCAGAGGCTGAGGGGTGACATGATAGATGTTTATAAAATCATCAAGTGGGCGTAGGTTGAAGGCGAGAGGGCGAATGATTGAGAAGGGACCTGAAAATAAACATTTCACACAGAGAGTGTTGTTTGTACAGAAATTGCTGTCAGAGGAAGTAGTCAAGGAGGGTACAATCGCACATTTGAAAAGTGTCTGATAAAGGAGGAATATTGGCCAAATGCTGGCAAATGGGACTAAATCAGATGTGATAACTGTTCTGAGTGAACAGATTGAACTAACGGGTCTGTTTCCATTCTGCATGACTCTCTGATTCTATAAGAGGAGTGATGAAAAATTCTGATAAAACATTCACGTCGGAATTCTCTTCACTGTAAGTTTTCATCGTGCCTCTATGTTCATATGGGCTCAAAGCTGCGTTAGTTAATTATTTGACAGGGAAGTGAGGCACAAATATTTGGACACAGACAGAAAAGTGGGACTGAGACCATAATTTGATCAGGCACAATTTTAGTGCTTGGTGGAGAAGGCTCAAAGTATCTAATGACCGGCTCCTGCTCCTCAGTCCCATGTTTCTGTGTTCAATTCAGCCCCGCAAACCTGCTATGCAGGAGCAGTTGAAGGCTACTTACTCCTATAACCTGGTGCACAGAAACAGAGGAGACCATTCAGCCCTTCAAGTCTGTCACACACGCTTTGATTTGATTTGGGAAATATAATTGGAAAATCCAGGTTGGACACAGACCAGTTCAGGAGCTGACGGGGCATCAAATTATTCTGAACATTGTGGAATCCTCAGTGACCATCCCCACTTCTGATCTTATGGTGGGGAGGGTGAGGGTGGGGAGACATTGATGAAGCAGCTGAAGCTGTTTGTGAAGAGGAAGCTACCCCGAGGATCCCCCACAGAGGTGACCCAGGACTGAGATGATGCACACCTTCCTTTGTGCAATGTTTGACTCCAAACACTGGAGAGTTTACTCTGATTCCCATTAAGTCCAGTTTTGTTAAGCTCCTTGATATCAACAGACGTCAACCACTGCCTTGATATCAGGGCCAGTCATTCTTACCTGAACCCTTTTTCCTCGAAGAACAGGGACAGCCCATTCAGTGCCTCCAGCCTATTACTCAGGAAGAGCAGGAGTCTAGTGTGATGGACCACAACAAAACTCCTCGACAATATTTGAAGGCGTAGGCGAGACTCTAATGTTTTCTTATTTTAAAGGAAATGTAAACTGTCTGTTCCAGATGCAATGTGACTGGTCAAACTACTCGGTGTGAAACAAAATAGCGTTTACTTAAACACGAAAGATGAAATAAAACCAAGGAACGAGGAATTTAGAATAACGTAATTCTATTGGACAAGTTAACAGAATAACAGATCTAGAGACTATTCCAAATTCAAAGTTTGTGAGAAGATTTGTAGCTCGGGTACTCGTTGTTGTGGTTCTGTTCGCCGAGCTAGGAATTTGCGTTGCAGGCGTTTCATTCCCTGTCTAGGTGACATCCTCAGTGCTTGGGAGCCTCCTGTGAAGCGCTTCTGTGATATTTCCTCCGGCATTTATAGTGATTTGTCTCTGCCGCTTCTGGTTATCAGTTCCAGCTGTCCGTTGCATTGGGTCCAGGTCGATGTGCTTATTGATTGAATCTGAGGATGTCACCTAGGCAGGGGATGAAACGTCTGCAACACAAATTCCCAGCTTGGTGAACAGAACCACGAACTGTTCCAATATAGGAAAATCATATAAACACAGCCCTTGGCAAAAAGGAAAATTCAGACACAGAATGTCGTAAATATCTTTCCAATCCAGGAGTTAAAAACTGCATCAAGAGAAATGTCAGCAAGGGTAGCAACCAGGAGATAATCACTGAAGCTTCCAACTCAGTGGAGACCCCAATAGTTTCTGATGTTATTGAGAAACCAAAACCCAGAGATCCTAATCTGTGAGAGCTGACCACATCCATTCAGGCTGCATTAAAATAAACCCAAGGCCTCCCTAGCTGTTACTCAAGTGGTCTTAACTAGCCAGCTATGTAACAATCTCTCGCTTAAAAGAAACCAGAACAAAATAACCTCTTAAAGCTACAGCATCATCACACTTGTCAGCACATCGAGCTGTCAAACAGAGACCAGGCATAACCCAGTTAGGCCTTTGGCCCTGTTCAATCAGACGAGGAAGAAGCCATTCAGTCCCTTAAGTCACTTACACAGGAACAGTAGGAGGCTATTCCCACCTCAATGCACTCACACAGGGGCAGAATGAAGTAATTGATACTGATTCCTGATGAATGGCTTATGCCCAAAACATCGATTCTCCCGCTGTGCTTTTCCAGCAAACTACTGCCTACTCTGATCTCCAGCATCCACAGTCCTCGCTATCTCCCAGTTTATGCTTTAACATAATGAACAAGTGGAGCAGAGGCTGCAGAGACAGACTGCTCCACGTTTTTCCTCATACCTCCATCGGTCATGATACACACATGGGACTTTAACGCAGTTTTCTATTGGTGAGGAGGGAAACCATATGTCTTGTTTAAAGTCACAAGAAGCAATAATCATCTCCGACAAGAAAGCCTGGTGTTCTCTATGTAGGGCGGAAGCTGACGGGAATGGATACCTGTTTCCGATGGAAGGTATTGTGGCTGCTATTGGGGATTGTGAGCAACATGACGTTGAGTACGGGTTAACACACCGACTGACCAGTAACATGGGGCGAGTTAATTTAGGCATATAAACTATTAGGAAAGTCGCGTTAGACTGATGAATGGACTCTCTAAGTTCAAATAATGCTGGTCTTGTTCATGTTCATCTTGTCGAGTGCACGTCCTGTTCAGTGTAACCTGTATGCCTTACTCTGTCCAAGTCTATTTCCACCCTATGATCTGTCTGGCCATGCTTACTATGATCTGCCTCCGCTGCGCATAGATGAAGTGTTTCCCTGTACTGAGGTACATGTGACAATAAATCAAACCAACCAATCCTTGTCAATGTCTCTTTTGGAAGTAAGTGATCGCTGCCACTCGTCGTGTTTAGCGTCACCATTTCTTCTTCTCTCAAATCTCTACAGATTAAACACTCAGCTTCTTCACTCTATCCTCGTGATACCATAACGCGTGTCTGTGGTAAGGAGATCATTCATTACAAAGGATATCAAATCTGTAGAGAGTGTCCCAACCACTCTCTCAGCAAGGATCGACAACAGCAGGAAGATAGCATTACTTACGAACTTGAATCATCTTACAATAAAGCACAGCATACCATTGACTGCATCCATTACTTACACAGGGTTTGATTCGGAGCGGTCAGTATAGACTTTTCAGTTGGAGATCATGCGTCCCAAATTTGTTAGAGAGTTTTGATGAAGTGACCAAAAGGTTGATGAGGGCTGAACTTTATACGTAGTCTCTATGGGTTTCAGTAAGGCCTTTGATATGTTTCCACATGCTCTGAAAGGTTCCATCATGTGGAATGCGGGGGAACTGGCCAATTGAATACACAGTTGGCTTGATGGTAGGAAGCAAAGGGTTTAGTGGAAGAATGCTTGTCAGACCGGGGCAGGGTCCATTGCTGTTTATTAGCTATGAATTGGTTGAGAATGTACAAGGCATGATTAGTCAGTTTGCAGATGACACTAATAAAAGTGGTAGCGTGATCAGTAAGGAAGTTTATCAGAAATTGCAGCAGGACCTTAATCAGGTGGGGAACTGGGCCGAGAAATGGCAAATGGAATTTAATATAGATGCATGATGTCTTGCATTTTGGAAACTGAACTCAAGGTAGCAGTTTCATGGTGAATGGGAGGACCTTAAGGGGTGTAGTGGTTGGAGAGACCTTGGCACGGTTCTCTGAGAGCGGAGTCAGAGGTGGACATGGTAGTGAAGAAGGCATTTGACACACTGACCTTCATCAGGCCAGACATTGAGTATGGAAGTTGGAAATTTATGTTGCAGTTATACAGGACTTTGGTAAGGCTGCACTTGGAGTATTCTGTTCAGTTTTTGTCAATTTGTTATAGGGAGCATTTTATGAAATTAGAAAGAGTGCAGAAGAAATTAACATGGATGTTGCCAGGACCCAATGTTCTGAGTGAAAGGGAGAGGTTGGACAAGTTAGGACCTTTTCTATAGAGTGTAGGAAACTGAGAGGGGGGGGGGGCGTCGCCTTATAAAGCTGTATAAGGTCATGAGAGGTATTGATAGGGCGAATGCTCTGTCTTTTTCCAAGGTTTAGAGAATCGAGGACTGTGAGGGGATCAGATTTCTTTGAGAGGGGAAGGAATGAAAGGGAACCTGAGGGGCCACTTCTTCACACTGAGGCTGGTACGTTGATGAGCTACCAGCAGATGAGGTTTTGGGGTGTACATGAACAACATTAGAAAAGCATTTGGATAAATATGTGGATGGGAAAGGACGAGAAAGATATGGGCCAACTTCAGGGAAATGGGTTTAGCGTGGATGGACATTGACAAGGTGGAGTCGAACGTCTCTGTTAATGAAAATCAAACACCCAGAAAAGCTCGCCTCACCTTGTAATCTGTTAAAATATGAACGACACAGATCTCCTACATTCCACTATTTAAACGAAAATTAACAAATTATTATGTTAACTTTAATAGTGAACACTAAACAACAGCTGTTCACCAATACAAGACCCTCTTTTCTTAGCTACTTAGAATCTGTTTCCAACTCTGTAAAAATATGCTGTTCTACCAACCCACATATTAAACATTACAATCTCAAGACCACACAGTCTCCATCTTCCTTGCTGTATTCACTCTTCCAGCTGCTGATCTCCCTGGGTCACGTTTTGCTTTACTGCAAATAGGTTTGATATGAACATGTATCTTTGATAGAGAGAGCTTGAGAGGGGCAGTTAGCACTCCTGCTCTGCAGCAGTTATTCTGCTGTTAGATGGCAGTGGCTGTCCCTCTACTGTTCAAAATGCTACATTTATATACTCCCCATGGTACAATAATTCTCATAATTTAATTGCTTTCCAGGTGTCTGAACAATAATATTCAAATTCAGTTGGCTTCTGTTATCCTGAGCATTATTTAAACTACTAATACGTCATCCCCACCCCTGCTTCACCCTACGCTGTGCCCTCAGGTGCTGTTTCGTTCACTTACCGCCTCCATCTAATCTCTCCCTCACCTCACATACATAATTCAAGTGTGAGATCGCTGACTGCAGTCCAGTCAAATTAGATTAAATTCAATTCAAAGGACTTCACTTCATTTACGAACATTCACTCAATGGAAGTAAACTGAGTAGATGTATTTGTGACATCTTCGATGATAAGCAATTGAATGGGGCACCTTTATCCCAATCATTTGTTCAGCCCTGACAGTACGCTGTTAACATAGTCTTCAGCGTCTGATGCAAACTTTGAAATGCTCCCTGGGAATTAGGATGGGGCGCCCTTGATTTGAAGTGCTGTCTGCCTAAGCTATCCATGACTTCCTTAAACAGCTGAGGGGTAAAATGAGAACCTTGGTCTGACTGAATCTCTCTGCGGAGCCCACAACGAGTAAAAAAGGCTACCAAATCCTGCACCTCCCTTTTGCCTTAACACTCCCTAATGGAATTTCCTCTGGAAATATTGGTTTCCGCTTTTATTTTAGAAAGGGGAGCTCCACAGTTAATCATAACCCACGTGAAAGGTTCTTCAAATGCAGGAATTTGCAACAAAGGTGCTGGTTTTATTACTGCATGTGACTTATCTACAATTTGGCATGTATGACATGTACAACAAAAATTAACCATGTCCTTGTGCATTCCAGGCCAGTAGAATTGCTAATGTACCTTAGCCTGCGTCTTCCGTACACTTAGGTGACCACCTGCAGTTAGTTCATGTGCTACCCGGAACACTGTGTGCTGTCAGTAACACAATCGGGTGCACTTCGACTCATTTCCCTTCTGCATTAACCTTCTGAACAGTTTTTCTCCATGTGCAGGTTTTTCCTGCACCGTTACACCAAACAGGGTGTCAGTTAATTGAACATCAACTCCTTTGTCTTTTTCTTTCGTTTGTCTTTTCTGCTGTAACGTATGACAGCGAGACGTTGTTACTACACAGTCTGGAGAATTCCAGGGTATATTTCTTTTAACTCGTCAGTTCCCTAGTTTTCATTTGACTTCTCCACTACAAGGGGTGTCTCTCCCAACTTGGATCCTATTAAATCGTTCACAAGAACAAACTGTATTCCTGGGACTGACACTCTGTCACTCACTCTTACTGTTAGTTCCCCAATCTTGATTTGGCACTCCAATGTGATGTTTCTGTCCCCAACCATAATCTCTGTCCAAATTCCACAAATTATCATGCTCTTGAGTAACATGTCAGAAAGTGTGAAAATACAAATCGTCGGAGTGCCAGGCCTCTAGGAATTCTCTGGCATGTCTTTGCTTAGCCTGTCCCGGGATAGATCCAACCACAACGTCATAAACAAACACAGATCTAGATACCATCTATCAACCCCTCAGAAAACGAACAGGAAATCACATCACCACAAAGCCCAGGAACCCCATCCAGGACAAACATTTAAATAGAAAGCAGGAGACACTTGGAGGTCGCTTCACTTGGAGGTCGCCACTGATGGTGTTACCTCGCCAGGTAATGGAACGTCTGGATATCAAACCTACAGATCAGCAGCAAATCTACACCCTAAACCTCAACCTGAGTCACTAACCTTGCATTTGCAATTTACGTTTTTTCTGCAGTTGCCTGTTTCTCTGACACACCAAAGTGCTTGACCATCTCCATTATAATTTCAGCTTTCCTTTTGTCCCTGGTTAAACCCAATTCTAACCTATTTGCTAATTCTAAAAATATTCCGTCTTCTGCCTTTCTAAACTTCCTTGGCAAATTTGGGAAGCTCTTTAGTAATGTTTAAAGCCATTTCACTCAGTTTGAATTGAACCAACCACAAATTAACCGAATTAAATTAATTTTCCCACCGGTTTTATTTGAAGATCTAGGTCACTAATTGCCACGCATTGAAATCTGCTGGGACTTTTGGTACCCTAAATATGTTCAAATCTTTCCAAATCCCATACGGCCAGGCCCCAAACTGTTATGTCATCAATGTCGAACCCCTCCATTAATTAAAACCACACACCCATAAAAGTTCATCTCAAATCATAATCCGTTGAAACGTGGGTGACAGAGAACTCCCAAATTCCACTAATTAATGAAAAATAACAATTTGTATGTATGCAACTTAGCTCACTGAACTTGAAGGTTTGTTTTCAGACGTTTCATCGCCATGACTAGGTGACATCATCAGTGATAGCCTCAGTTGAAGTGCTGGTGGTCTGTCCCGCCTCTCTATTTATAGGTTTTGGTCTCTTAAGGTGTGTGATGTCATTTCCGGTTTTCTTTATTTAAGAGAAGGTAGTTAGGATATACATTCATGTTTTTTTTTTAATCGATGGACTTCTTGTTCGAATGCCATTCCTCTAAGAACGTCCTTGCATGTCTTCGTAAGTGTATGTTTTGTCCAGTTAAATTGGTGCCCTTCCTTGTATTATGGAATATAGTGATAGTGGGTTATGTCTTTTGGTGGCCAGTTGGTGGTTCATGTATCGTGGTAGCACGACAACAGGAGCATTTCAATGTCAGAAAAATGATTTTGTATACACTGTTTAATCAATGTGTGTGCAGATATTTTTCATATGTGCACATCACCATCTAAATCAATAACGGAGACACGTTTATCGAAAAATGATGCACATAATGTATACAATTGATGAAACATTACTTTATGCTCATCTAATATGATATGTTCTCCTTCTCGCAATGTTCCCTCCTTTTCTGGAAATCACTACACTATACTCTCATTCTTATCAGGATGTGTGTTATAAATTCTTGCTTGTGGTATCCCACCTTACTTCAGTTAATCCCTTTTCTACAGGGAATTCAATATATTGGCCTGCTGTTTCTTTCCAATGCTAGTATCATATTATTGTTGAATAAAATTCTGGCATCAGACCCAGCATTTGAACAGATTACTCTGTTGTACATGCACTGTACAAAGGACAACGGCACACCGCAATTGCCAAAACATTGAGGCATGTACATCTACTTCTTTCGATAATCTAGTTTTCTCATTTTTCACATTTCCTCGTCTATATTCTCTCTCTCGTTCTTTTTTTTAATCTGTGTAAGAAATTTGCCCATTACTCTTTATGTCCGATCTCTCAAACATTCTTCTTTCAGTTTATATCCATTGCCCTCTTCTTGATGTAATATGATTATAATTGAGCAACATACCTACAAAAACATGAAGGAGGAGCTGGCCAGAGTAAATTGGAATGGGAGCCGAGCAGGGAAGACCATGGAGCAGCAATGGCAGGAATCTATGCTGGATAATTTGGAGGATATCTGAAATTCTCCAAAAAATGATGAAACATACTCATGGTACGACAAGCCAGCCATGAGTGATAAGGCATCAAAACAAAAGAGAAAACATAGAATGTGATGAAGATGATTGGGAATCCAAAGAGTTCATTGGCTCTGAAAATACATAAGGCTGGCATCACTGACACTACAGAGCTCTTAAACATGGTCAGGGAGAGAAACAGAGGGAAACACATTCAATTTAAATACAGAATATGGTATTACTCAAGGAAAAACTATTCAGATGAATTAAACAATTAAATTAAAATCAATTATGGAATGTGTCAGATTGGAAGCATGACCTCAGCAGACTGAGAATATGAAAACGAAAGTGTCACCACATCAGAAACCAGAGTAGGTCACTGAGTACACGGTTGATGGGTGAAAGGGTCTCGATGTGAACTAGAGGACAGGCAGCAGAATTGCATTTCAGATATTGCAGCTCAAAACTACGTATTCATGTAGTGCTGTAGACCACAGCAGCAGGAGAAGCAGAACACCAGTCAACCACCGCCTGTAACATTTTGATCCGGGATAATCTCCTTAGTCTGCCATTACAATCAACACGATCTATGTTTCAGTAATGACTGTGGGTGAACATGTCAGGGTCAGAACCATGTGAACCTAAACCTGATGCTAACCCATTAATGTTACCGCACTTGAGCAACAGATCTGATCGAAGCTCCGCAGTCCTGCCACATTCAATCATAAATGGTGAAAGATGAATAAGCAAATGACTGGAGGAAAGGGATCCACAAACATCCCCATCCTAGATAATTGAACAGACCTACACATCAGTGTAAAAGACAAGGATGTAGTATCTGTGCGATCCTCAGCCAGAAGTGTTGAGTCAATGATTCACTTCACCATCGCCATGATGCCCACAGAATCACAGATGCCAGACTTTAATCAATTCTATTCGATGCACGTGAGATGAAGAAACAGCTGAACACAGCAGATACGACAAAGGCAATGGGTCCTGACCCCATTCCTGCAATAGGACTGAAGACTTGTGCTGCACAACAAGCCGTGTCCCTGGGGAAGCTGTTTTGTTCCAGCTCCAACTCTGACATCTCCCTGGCAATGTGGAAAATTACTCAGATATGTCTAGGCCCCTAAGAAGAGAATAATTACAATCTGACCAATTACTACTCCCTCAGTACAGTCACGATAATCAAATTGGTGGGAGTTATTTTTGACACAGCTTTCAAGCAGCGCAACAATAACCTGCTCAGTGTGGTTTCTGATAGGTCTCCATGTGGACATGGTGCTGTTGTGGATATGTCACTGCATTACTAATCCAGACCATGATGATGCTCTGGCAGATCCTGGAAGTTAAAAATAATTAATGAAATATTAAGATGCACAATCTGGCGTCAGTAACAGTGACCTTGAAGCCAATGTCGATTGTAAACACAAATTTGCTTCCCTAATGGACTTTAAGGAAGTGAATCTCCCGTGCTTTCCTGGTCTGGCCTAAGAGTGACTCCGGGCACACAGACATGTGATAAACTCTTCAATGGTCTCTGAAACTGCCAAGCAAGACACTCAATTGAATCAAACTGCTCCGAGGTCTTAAAGGATAAAACCAGGCAGAACACCCAGCACCAGCCTCGGTATTGGAAAAGAGAACGGTAAACACAGTCCTGTCGCCCCTGCAGAGAGCTCCTTCCTAAAATCTGAGAGCTTGTGACAATTTTCCCACAGACTCCACAGAAACACCGGTAAAGGTGGAGGTCATACAACACATTGAGCCTCCCCCATTCTCGTTCATTTTCAATCATCTACTCAATGCACGTATCCCACACAATGAATATATCCGTTAATGTGATTAACCTTGGGAAGCTATAAATAGGAAGTACAGTACTCGCTTTCTTCCATCGCGTTTGCTATCCAATTCAGTATAATGATGGCTGGCCTTTTATTTCCATACCGTACTCTTCCTCTCCCACCATCCCTTTAGTGCCTCTAAATTCTTATTTATATTCAGTGTCTTGGCTTCCAGGTATGAGTGAATTCCCCATGTTCCCCAGTCTTTGAGTGCAGATATTTATTCTCTTCTCAATGCAGAGTATCCTGCCTGTATCTAATACAGTGGGCCCTTTTTTGAAACGTACCAGACAGGGGAAATATCATCCCTGATTCCATACTGTCACACCCTGTCAGAGTTTCATATATCTCAGTAAGATCACCACTCATTTTCTTAAAGCCCATGGAATACAGGCCCAGTCGCCCCAAACTCTGCTCCCACAACAAACCTGTCAACCCAGAGATCAGTCTGGTTATCCTTTACTGCTCTCCCTCAATGTCAGATTTGTCCTTTATTAGGTAAGGAGACCAAACTTGCACACAATACTGCACAATGTTCGAGAGGTGGGTCCCAACGAGGCCCTGTACAGCTGCAGTAAGAGACCTTTACTCCTGGACTCAAATCGTCCTGAAACGAAGGTCAATGCAGCATTTATCTTCCTAACTGCTTTCTGTTCCTGCAATATGGCTTTCAGTGACTGGTGTACAAGGAGGTCCAGACCCTTTTCAATGTTATAGCTCCCCCCTTGGGGGTCTATGTACACTGGGCAGCATGACAATGCAATTCCCATTATTGACCTCTGGGTTGAGAACTGACTGCGCTGCAGGGACCTTGGAGCGCTGCTCAGAAGGAAACAACACAAAGGAGCATACAGCACTTTGTAGATCAACATGTTTCAAACATAGGCTGCCAATCTCTTGTTCCCACCAAAGGACACACCGTCACCTCTCCTTCTGACACGTATTTTCCCATTCACTACACTATCTCAGTCACCTTGGAGTTTTTTTTACAACCCACTCACAATCCCACATCCTTTCGTTCTGTCAGCAGGCTGGGTTATATTGTATTTGATTCCCGCAACCAAATGTTTAATGGGTATTGCGAGCAGCTGGGACCCGACCACCGATCCCTGCGATACCTCAGCAACCTTCCTGTTAATTTTATTTTTCCAGTTTATTTATTTCGTGAATTTGGGTATCACTGGCTGGACCAGCATTTATTGCCTGTCCCTAGTTCCCCTTGAGAAGGTGGTGATGAGCTGTCTTGTTAAATTGCTGCAGTCCACTTGCTGTGGTTGACATACCATGCCATTAGTGAGGGAATCCCAGGATTCTGACCTCGTGACACTGAAGGGACGGTGATATATTTCCAAGTCAGGATGGTGATTGGCTGGGAGGGGAACTTGACGATGGTGGTGTTCCCATACATCTGCTACCCTTGTCCTTTTGGATAGACGTGGTCGTGAGCTGGGAAGATGGTGTCTGAAGATCTTTGGTGAATCATTTCAGTGCAACTTGTAGATAGTAAAACACTGCTGCTGTTGAGCGTTGATGGTGGAGCATTGTGGATGAAGTGACAGACAAACTAACTGCAAAGTCCAGGATAGTATCAAACTTCTTGTGTGTTGTTGGGGCTGCAATCATCCAGGAAAATGGGGAGTACTCTATCACACTTCTGACTTATGCATTGTAGATGATGGACAGACGTTTGGAAGTCAGGATGTGAGTTACTCGCCGCAGTATTCATAGCTTCTGACCTGCTGTTGTAGTTACTGTGTTTATGAGGGCGAGTCCAGTGAGTTTCTGAGCAATGATTACCCTTCACGATTTTGATACTGGGGGATTCAGTGATGGTAGCACCATTGAATGTCAAGAGGCAGTGTTTCGATTGTATTTAGTGGTGATTATCAGGGTCTGGCATTTGTGTGGCGTCAATATTACTTGCCACATGTCAGCCTGGATATTGTCCAGATCTTGTCGCATTTGGACATGGATTACTTCAGTATCTGAGGAGCCACAAATGTTGCTGAACATTGTTCAATCATTGGCGAACATCCCCACGTCTGACATTATAATAGAGGCAAGCCATTGATGAAGCAGACCTGAAGATACTTGGGGCTAAGCCACTGCTCGAGGAATTTCTACAGATTTATCCTGGAGCTGAGTTGACTGACCTTCATCAGCCATGACCATCTTCCTAAGTGTCAGGTATGATTCTAACCAACGGGGAGTTTGACCCGGATAACCTTGATTCCAGTGTTGCTAAGGCCACTTGATGCCCCACTTGGTCGAAGGCAAGTGACACCTTCCATCACTTTACTGATGATTGAGAGTAGACTGATGGGGTGGTAATTGGCTGGATTGGATTTATTCTGCTTTTTCTGTACAGCATGTACTTGGGTACTTTTCCACACAATCGGGTAAATGTCGTTGTTGTAACTGTACGGGAACTGTTTGGCTAGCGAAGTGGCAAGTTCTAGAGCACAAGTTTTCTGTACTGTTGCCAGAACGTAGTCAGGGTATTTACCCTTTGAAGTATACAGTGTCTACAATCGTTTCTGGATATCACGTGGATTAAATGGAATTGCTGATGACTGGTAACTGAATTACTGATGACCACTGAAGGAGGCCAAGATGGATCATGCACTCAGCATTTCTTACTGAAGATTGTTGAGTATGCATCAACCTTCTTTTTTGCACTGAAGTACTGTGTAATGCATCCTTAAGGATGGGGATATTTGTGGAATTTCCTCCTCCAATGACTTGTTTAATTGTCCCTACCATTTCTCGACGAGATTTGGATGAACTGCAGATCTTAGATCTGATCCGTTGCTTTTGGGATCACATAGCTCTGTCTATTAGTTATTGCTTATGCTGTTTGGCGCACATGTTTTTCTGTTTGGTGGTATCGTCAGCCTAACACCTCATTTTCAGGAATGCCTGGTGCTGCTCCTGCCCTCCTGCACACTCCATTGAACCATGGTCGATTCTCTGGCTTGATAGTAATTGTTGAAAGACGGATATGCCAGGCCATGAGGTTGTGCAAGAGTACAATTATGCTGCTATTGATGACTCACAACATCTTATGCAAACCCAGGATTGAACTGCTAGATCTGTTCGAAGTCTGTCCTATTTAGTACGGTGATAGTGCCACCCAATATGATGGACGCTATTCTCAATGTAAAGGTGTGACTTTGTCTCCATAATGACTATGCGATGGTCACTCTTCGAGATACTCTCATGGAGAGATACTTCTGCAACTGGCAGATTAGTACGAGAGGGTCAAATATGTCTCTTGTTAGTTCGTTCACCAACTGTGGCAGACCCAGTCGAGCAGTTATGTTTTTTAGATTCCGACCAATTCCATCAGTAATGCTGCAGCTGAGCCACACTTGGTGGTGGACATTGAAATCCCCCACCCAGAGTACAAATTTGCATCCTTGCCACGCTCAGGGCTTCCTCCAAGTATTGTTCAGCATAGAGGAGTACTGATTCATTATTTAAGAGAGGCTGGTACATGGTAATCAGCAGGAGGTTTTCTTTCCCATGGGTAAACTAACACCATAAGACTTCATGGGATACGGAGTCACTGTTGAGGACGCCCAGAGCAATTCCCTTCCAATTGTATCCCACTGCGCCGTCACTTCTGCTGTGTCTGTTACTAATTCTAATAACTACTAATAATAACTAATTCAAAGTTTGTGAGAAGATTTGTAGCTCGGGTACTCGTTGTTGTGGTTCTGTTCGCCGAGCTGGGAATTTATGTTGCAGACGTTTCGTCCCCTATCTCGGTGACATCCTCAGTGCTTGGGTGCCTCCTGTGAAGCGCTTCTGTGATGTTTTCTCCGGCATTTGTAGTGATTTGTATCTGCCGCTTCCGGTTGTCAGTTCCAGCTGTCCGCTGTAGTGGCCGGTATATTGGTTCCAGTTCGATGTGCTTATTGATTGAATCTGTGGATGAGTGCCATGCCTCGAGGAATTCCATGGCTGTTCTCTGTCTGTTCAGCTGGTGAGACAGGAGATATCCGGGGAAGGTGATGGGTTGTCTGGGATATAGTCATACTCGTATAATCATATCTTACAGACAATGTCAGGCTGTTGCTTGACGAGCCTGATTGTTTCTATTTTCTGTTTCCGGCCAGCTATCCCGTTCTAGAAACATGGTCATATATTCGCCCCAATCCACTCAAGATTTTATTTTGCAAGCTAACTTTACCAAAACTTTCCTGAAAATCCAAATACTTGTCTCCCACACCGTTTCTTAAACATAATCCCCATTTCATAAATCCGTGTTACTGTTGTCTGTGACCATTACTTTCAGTCCCAATAATTTCTCCTAAATCTTTTATTTACTATGTTCTATGTTCCATGTACTAGAACCGTTTTCCACACACGACTTGCTTTTCCTCGTATTGTTACAAAGTTCTGTGAAGACAGAACTAAAGTAGCTGTTTCATAGTTCTGCCATTCCCCTGTTCCCCATTGCCCATTCTCTGGTTTCAGATTGTAAGGAAGCTGCACTTGTTTTCTCATACTTCTCACATTGACATGATTTGACGAGCTATTACAGTTCACTCTTATAACCTTTGTGAATATACTCTTCAGAAACCCATCAATTCCTGCCTTTTGCTACTCAATAATTCACCTTCCACACCATATGCTCACAGGAGCATAGACCAACAGAAATACAGCATGATTTACATTAGTCCCACTTTCCAACAACAGGCCCATAGCAGGGAATGTTATGACACTTCCAAGTGCTCTTTCAACTACTTTTTGATGGTTGTGAGATTACCTGTGATAACTCCGCTCTCAGGAAGTGCATTCCAGGCCGCCCATTCCTGGGCGAAGAACAATCCTCAAATTATCTCTAATCCTCAAACCCTTCACTTTAAAAGTATGCTCGCTTGTTCTCAACTCTCTGACTAAAAGGAACAGATGCTGTCTATCCACCCATGACCATATTTCTCATAATCTTTGCCTTCTCAATCACATCCCCCTCAGCCTTCTCTGCTCCAATGTAAACAACCCGTGCTTATTCAGCTTCTCTCCATAGTTGATATGCTCCATCCCAGGGAACTTCCTGGTGAATCTCCTCTGCATACCATCCAGTACAACCATACCCTTCCTTTTAAGTGGCTTCCAGAGCTACATACAGTACTCCATCTTGGCCTAACCAATGCTCTGTATAGTTCTTATAATCCATGCCCGGCTTGATAAACGCTACACCCAAGGTCCAGTTCTTAGCTAGTCTATCATCCTGCTCAGTCCCATTCAGTGATGTGTGGAGAAGAACAATCTGAGCTTCCCATTGTGCTGCCATTCATTGAATACTCCCCTGTCTGGTTCCTTCTTCCACAGTGCATTACCTCATATTTATCAGGGTTACGTTCCATCTGCCATTGATCTGACCATCTGACCATTCCATCTGTATCTTTCTGTAACATAAGACCTTTCTCCTCACTGCGAACCAACCGGGCAAACACAAACTTACTTATCACAACCCCCACCCCTTTCACCCACCCCTTCATTCACATCTGCACCATTTATGAGTATCACAAATAATAAGGAACACAGCACTGATCCCTGTCGTACAACCAGGAGACACTAGTCTCCAGTCACACAAACAGCCTTATCCCACCACCCTCTGTCTCCTGACACTAAGAAACGTTTCGTTGTAACTTGTCACGTTAGCCTTGATTCCATGAGATTTTACTTTATTTTGAAGTTTCCCATATGGGGCTTTGTCAAAGGCCTTGCTGCAAAACTAAATAAGCGACCTCCTCAAATTAATTCAATCCAATTCATTAGATGTGACTTCCTTCTGGTAAAATCATGATGATTATCTCTGATCAGACCTTGCTACTCTGATTGGAGTTCAATTTTATCCTTCTGTGTTTTCTCCAGAAGTTTCCTTAACAGTGATCTAATACTCGTTCGTCTATAGTTCCCTGGTCTATCTCTACCACCCATACTGTGAAGTTATAAATCACACAACACTAGGTTATAGTCCAACAGGTTTAACTGCAAGCACACTAACTTTCGGAGCGTCGCTCCTTCATCAGGTGATTTTAGAGGGCACAATTGTAAGGCACAGAATTTAGCGCAAAAATGTACAGTGTGATGTAACTGAAATTATACATTGAAAATTACCTTGATTGTCTATTAAGTCTTTCATCTGTTCGAATACCATGATAGTTTCACTTCTTTCGTGTGTAAATAAAAAAAACTTTTTTTCAAGTTGCTTTCTCAGGTTAAATGTAACAATTTGTATTAGCTAGACAATATGTCGAAGGTGTTAGCACCCTGTGTTCTCTGTCTATGCCATGATGTTTAGATTGATTCTAATCTAAAAAGTGAGATAACAGAGTTTTACATTAATTCATGCAGTTTTTGAGCAAAGTACAATGTAACTTTGCAAGTACAAAATCACCCCACAAAATATATGTATGCGTGTGGATCTTTGTGTCTGTCTGTTTGTGTGTCTGTCTGGGTTGTGAGTTGTGAGTGTGAGAGAGAGTGTATATGTGCGTAGTGAGTGTAGAGTGCCTTAAGTCTGTGAGGGTGTAGATGTGAGTGTGGGAATGTGTGTGTGTCTGGGCTGGGGGTTGTGCGTGTCTGTGAGAGAGAGGATATATGTGTGTGCATAAGTGTAGAGAAATCTATGTCTCTGAGAGGATGCATGAGTGAGTGTGGGAGTGTGTGCGTCTGTAAGAGTGTGTGTGTGTCTTCCGTGTGTATTTGTGTGTAAAGGAGTGGCTGTGTGTGTGTGTAAGTGTGCGTGTGAAATGTGTCTGTGTGTGTATAGTAAACAGGTCATCACCTGTAGTGTGACATGTACCTAAGGTGCCGGTTGAGGCCCTCGCTATGGGTATGGAACTTAGCTATCAGCCTCTGCTCGACCACTTTTCGCTGTCGCCGCTCCCGAAGTTTGCCTTGGGGGATGGTCACCAGAAGGTCCGAGGTCAAATGTACTGGACCACTGAAGTGTTCCCCAACTGGGAGGCAACACTCCTGTCTGTTGATTGTTGTGCAGTGCCCATTCATCCGTTGCCGTAGCCTTTGCTCGTTTTCCCCAATGTATCATGCCTCCGGGCATCCTTGCCTGCAACGTATAAGATAGAAAACGTTGGCTGAGTCACATGAGAACCTGCCACTTACATAGTGGGAGGTGTCCCTACGTGTAATGATGGTATCCATGTCCACACTCTGACACGTCTTGGAGCGCCTACCGTGACAGGGTTGTGTGGAGTTGTCCTGAGAGCCGGGCAACGTGCTATGATGAATGATCTGTTTGAGGTTTGGCAGTTATTTAAAGGCAAGCAGTTGAGGTGGGGAAGGTCTTAGCGAGGGTCTCATCCTAATTGATAATGTGTTTCAACACGTGTCTATCTCCTAAGGAAGTCATTACGGTTCCTTACTGTGGCAACCGACAGGGTACCCTTCGTTGTTCATTACTTCCCAGGAGCTGAAAAACTACGCCATGTTCTTCGTGACCTGCAACACATTATCAATGAGGATGAGCACCTCACCAAGACCTTCCCCACACCTCCACTGCTTGCCAATAAACAACAGCCAACCCTCCAACAGATCATTGTTCATAGCAAGCTGCCAAGCTTTCAGGACAACTCCATACAACCCTGTCACGGTAGGCTCTGCACACACACACACACACACACACAGCCACTCCTATACACACAAATACACACGGAAGACACACACACACTCTTACAGACGCACACACTCCCACACTCACTCATGCATCCTCTCAGAGACATAGGCCACTCTACACTTATGCACACACATTTCCCCTCTCTCTCACAGACACGCACAACCCCATTACATGTGAAGGCACCTCCCACTATGTACGTGGCAGCTACTCATGTGACTCAGCCAACGTTTTCTATTTTATACTTTGCAGGCAAGGATCATCGGAGGGATGGTACATTGTGTAAACCGAGCGAAGGCTCCGGCAATGGATGAATGGGCACCGCACAACAATCAACAGTTGGGGACACTTCTGCGGTATAGGACATTCGACCTCGGACCTTCGGGTGACCATCCTCCAAGGCAGACTTCGGGACAGGCAACAGCGAAAAGTGGCCAAGCGGGGGCTGATAGCTACGTTTGGTAGCCATACGGAGGGCCTCAACCGGGCCCTTGGGTTCATTTCATACTACAGGTGACCATCATTGCACTATATACACACACAGACACACCTACACGCACACACGCACAGAGTCACACCTATACACACACATACACACGGACACACATATACACAGACACACACACAGACACTCGCACATACCCTTACAGACACACACATTCCCATACTCACACATGCATCCTCTCAGAGACTTAGACCACTCTACACTCATGCAGGCACATATACCCTCTCTCTCAAAGACACTCGCAAACCCCCCAGCCCAGACACACACACACTTCCACACTCACACATGCACACCTTCACAGAATTAAGACACTCTGCAATCACCACACACATACACACTCTCTCTCACACTCACAATCCCCAAGCCAGACAGACATACACATAGACAGACACAAAGACCCACTTGCACACATATATTTTGTTGTGTGAATTTGTACTTGCAGAGTTACATTGTACTTTGCTCAAAAACTGCATGAATACAGTAAATCTCTGTTATCTGACGTTTTAGGTTAGAATCGATCTAAAATCATGGCATAGACAGAGAACACAGGGCGCTAACACCTTCGACATATTGTGTAACTAACCCAATTGTTACAGTTAACCTGAGAATGCAACTTTAAAAAAAGATTTTTTTGATTTACACTCGGAAGACTATCATGGTATTCGAACAGATGAAAGACTCAACAGACAATCAAGGTATTTTTCAATGTGTAGTTTCAGTTACATCATGCTGTAACTTTTTGTTATAAATGCTGTGCCTGACAATTTTGCCCTCCACAATCATCTGAAGAAGGCGCGGCTCTCTGAAAGCTACTGTGCTTCCAATTAAACCTGTTGGACAATAACCTGGTGTGTGATTTTTAACTTTGGACACCACATTCCAACACCAGCATTTCCAAATCATGATTACTGTGAAGTGGAATCGTATTAATTGTTCTCCAATACTCTGGCACCTCCCCTCTGGTCAGATTCTAATTAAAATTAATGTTAGAGGTCATCTCGCCACATTATTTATGCTCTTCTCAAGCATTATTGTAAGATTTTCTCCAGATCTCCAGTTATGCATGTGGAGTACAGACGGACAATGATTTTAAACAATGCTGTGTATTACTCTAAAGAGCTGAGACTGCTCTAAACTGGCTGGGAACTTTTCAGCAGCCTGGTAAATATTTTGCTGCCTCTGTACAGGATCTCAGTGAGATCACATTGGAGTAGTGTGTAAAGATTTTTTTTCTACTCAATGAAGAAAGTGTATTGTTACATTGGAAGGAGCATAGAGATAGTTCCCTCAACTGATTCCTGCAAATAAGGTGTCTTAGGATGGAGAGATAGCAGGAAAGTGAAACAGAGGCCGCGATAACTTCAGCCATGATTGTATTCAATGGCGGAGCAGATTCGAGGAGTTGGATTCCTGACTGATGCTCCTCGTCCATAAACAGCCTTTCGACCGTGTTACACAGTAAAGAGGGAGGACTGTGTATCAAACAGGAAGCAGGCTCTCCGGATAAGTCAGTCTTAATCAGTTTGTCAGAACGTCACCAGTGGAGTCACAGAGTGACCAGGCGGGTACCTCAACTATTTACAATCTATATCAATGATCAGGAGGTTGGAACAGATATACAGACACTGAGTTTGGTGATGTCGCTTGGATAAGCAAAATATTTCATTATCAAGAGAGGGTGGAATGTCTGCAAATAGATGCAGAAAGTTAAAGGCAATGGATAATAATTAGGTCGGAGCAATACAACATAATATAACCTGTAATGTCATTTACAGGAATAATGGAAGGCAGTATGTTGCTGAAATGGACAGGGATTACAGGTCTTAGTGATACTGTATACTGGGGGGGGGTGGGGGGGTTCACGGAGACCCGTTCAGAAATGGATGGTTTTGCCCCATCCCTGATCGTCCGCTCATTGACACTCCAAGTGACCACATTGCTCTTCGTACACATACAATACTTTGATGTGGTTGGTTGGTGGTGGTGATGGTGTTTTGAAACCTGTATCATGGGGATGGCCTTTATCCAAGATACAATTATTCCTTTCTACATGGAGACCCGTAGACGATGGGAATGGCTGCCTGCTTCTGAATGAAGCAACTGTAGCTACTTTCAGGACAGGGGTATTCATCAACATAATGTATTGTACATGGACACACTGTAACATTAATAGAGTGAGAGCACCTTCAGTTCCTCTACTTCTCCCCATTTAATGGCTACTCTGCAGATACCATGTACACATTCGGGAATCCCACTATACTGGGAAAATAAGGATACACCTGGCAGCTTCCCGCTGAGGGAGAAGCAATGTATTGACCTCATCCACCATATACATCCTCCATCACCGAATGGTGACATTGATGATGAGATACTGGGAGATGATGGAGCAGTCACCGACTCCGGCATGGAAAGTTTCGGATCACAGAAGCTGAATGAAACTGTGACCCTAAAAGCCACCGGCAGCACCGTCTTCACCCTGAAGTGAAGCTGCAGGTCGTTTTGAAGAAGGTGACACCGCTGTGTGACCTGCTCCTTGTTCAGTCCAGATCCCCTCAAACTCTGCTCCTGGGTTAAGTGTAACTTGGGAAGCTGCTCCTGGAAAACCCGAGGTGGATACAGCAGATCCCTTTCCCCCCATACATTCACTCCGTGATTTTAGAGCTTCCACTGTCTGCAGCCTCTGTTCCATTTGGTGTTCATGTTACACACTCAAATGCTGTTAACAAAGTCCCCATGCTCCATCCAAAGTTGGGTCACCAAATCCTCTGGTCTCACTGAATGTCTGAGGCAGCTCACAGCACAAGCTCCAGCAAACCATCCCCAGCAACTCCACTAACTTTGTAATAACAGGAGTCAACCAGAACGCCCTCGGCTACAAATTTTGTGGACCAGACCAGATCCCCGCAAAATATTTTAAGAAGATCACTTAGACCCAAACCTTTCCTTAGTTTCAATATAGATGTGAAGTGTGCTTTCCAGATATGTTGTGACTGGTCAAATCACTCGACATTAAGCAAAATATAATCTATTCAAATGCTTTAGTTAAAATACATTCAAAGAAAATTTTGGGATAGCTTATATGTTGGAACAGTTACACAAACAATAGATAACTTCTTGGTATAAACTGCTTGGCACAAAGATAAATTCAAATACAGATTCTTACATGCAGTTTTTTGATCCAGGAGAAATCAACATCAACAACCATCTCAGAGAGAAAAGCAGCTAGGGATCATGTAGTGAAACTTCTAACCCTGCTGGGATCTCCAACAGCTGAATGCTGCAGCCAAAAACGAGAAATCCTGGACTGGGAGAGCTGGCCACTGCCCTTCCATTGTTATGAAAGTTTTAATAAAACCTATAGGCCTCCTCAGTTATTTACTTAAACTGTTTTCAGACAGCAGTTCCACACCTCTGCCTTTAAAATCTCTTTTAAAAATCAAGAGAAAATAACCTTTTAATAATGATAGTATCCTCACAACTCCACCTTTAATAAAATGATCTATCAATATACACAGATGGATTCATTTTAGACCTCCTAATCTTCCTCTATTAGTAGCAGGTAGATAGGATAGTGAAGAAGGCGTTTGGTATGCTTTCCCTTATTGGTCATAGTATTGAGTATAGGAGTTGAGATGTCATGTTGCGGCCGGAGAGGACATTGGTTAGGCCACTGTTGGAATATTGCATGCAATTCTGGTCTCCTTCCTATCGGAAAGATGTTGTGAAATTTGAAAAGGTTTAGAAAAGATTTACAAGAATGTTGCCAGGACTAGAGGATTTGAGCTATAAGGAGAGGCTGAACAGGCTGGAGCTGTTTTCCCTGGAGCGTCGGAGGCTGAGGGGTGACCTTATAGATGTTCACTAAATTATGAGGGGCATGGATAGGATAAATAGGCAAAGTCTTTCCCTGGGGTCGGGGAGTCCAGAACGAGAGGGAATAGTTTTAGGGTGAGAGGGGAAAGATATCAAAGAGACCGAAGGGGCAACCTTTCTCACGCAGAGTGTGGTACGTGTGTGGAATGAGCTGCCAGAGGATGTGGTGGAGGGTGGTACAATTGCAACATTTAAGAGGCATTTGGATGGGTATATGAATAGGAAGGGTTTGGAGGGATATGGGCCGGTTGCTGGCAGGTGGTATGAGATTGGGTTGGAATATCTGGGGCATGGACGGGTTGGAATGAAGTGTCTGCTTCCATGCTGGACATCTCTATGATTCTGTGATTGTACGACTGCAATGCATATATATTATATTGACTCTGAGCATATAAATGTTCACAAAGATATTCGATATCAGTCATTTTACTCCTGTCACAGGATGCCTTTGTCTTTCTTCATCCACGTCTCCAGAATGTGTCAAAACTTAGGTTTTCTCGCCCTGTCAACTGTATAATTTCCAACTGAATGGCAGCAATAATAAGCTCAATCGAAACAGACTGGTATTTTTTCACCTGAACGTCTCCAAAAGTTTTAAGGGGTCACGATCAGTGATAAAGATTTGTCTCATGTATATTATTCGCACTTTAAATGCTGAAATGTTGTAACGCCAACACCAAGCTCAAGGCCTCCTTCCCTACTGTGGAATAAATCTATTGATGTTTCCACTGGACGCTCCAACCACACATTACCTAATGGAGCACTCCTCATCTCTCCAATAGTCCTTCTGAATGACATAGCTCCTCATGTCTCAGCATAAAAGAATTACATACTTCTGTTCCTCTTAATGCTGAAAACCCTTTACCTGCTACTCCTGGCCTTGGCCAGTAAACAAGACTCTCACAGGTATATGTTTTACGAAGATCTCGCACATTCTTCACAATCTCTCACAGAAACCAAACTTTGATTTCTGAACCAAATTATCATCATCAGACATTTCAGTTCTAATCTTGCCATTGTAACGTTCTGCTCTTCCACACGAGTTCTTACGACTGCAGGAAGTGAATTGTTGAACATCTCCAAAATAAGAATCTCTCTAAGAGTGCCATAGCTTTGCTCTGTTTTTAATGCCCTTCCCCACCTTTCAAGATTACTTTGTTGATTCTTTCAAACTCAATGTGTGTTTAACGAGGCAGCTGTCTGTAGGCTTTTGACCCAAGCTCATACGCACTTCAGATGGCTTTCTTCACCTCCGCATACCACCTCTTCACCACCTCATCCCACTGATCGGGATGCAAATACCTATCAACTCTGTGTGGATCAACTATATCCACATGTTAACTGATCTCTGCATTTGTTTAGCAACTTTCTCAAATGAAATTAAAAAGGCTTCCCCATCCTTCTCATCAAATTTAGACAATGCCTGGGGTATTTAAACAGAACCCCATCAGGCCTTTGGCTACTAAAGGGTTGCGCATCGTCACTATCCTCCTCATCCAGCCTACTGTCTACCTTCATCTCCGCCTTCTATGTCAACTTTCCTCTCTCTAATTGCTAACTTTTGAAGTTGAAACTCTCTGGTTTTCTTCACTCTTTTTCTCTCATTCTTCTTCATTTCATTTTCTTTTATTTCTACTTCTCATTTTAATTTCAATGGTTTCAATTCCTTCTCATGTTCAAGGTGCCTCATTTGAAATTGAATTCTAGCCATTTCCGAAGAGTCTGATGGCGGTTCAACAAAATGTAATTGCCGAGCTATAGCTGTAATTACCTCTCATTTTCTCACAGACAAACGCACCCCCAACTCCAGCTTGTCGGCCAATTCCTACAGCTTTGCCTTCGTTACTTTTTGTAAAACCCCCAACTTCACTTCTTCCACACCCAGAGAACTCTCAGTGACTGAAAGAATCTTTATACACAAAACTGGTTTTAAACCAACCGAATTCAACAACCGTACAACGACCATACGCGACTTTTGAACCCAATAGTCTCCGTTGCATAATCTCCAGTGTCAGCATGAGAGTATTCTGGATGCTCTGGTTCCTCCCACAGTCTAAAAACGTGCATATCAGATGAATTGGCCATGCTAAATTGTTCATAGTTTTCAGGGATGTGTGGGTTAGATGCCTTAGTCGGGGTAAATGTGTAATAATAGGGTAGAGGAATGGTTCTGGATAGGGTCGGAGGGACTTGTTAGGTCAAATGGCCTGTTTGCACATTGCAGGGATTGTAATTAAAAGCCAATTGGATATTATCGATTTAGAACCAGACAAGAGTCTACAGTTTGCTAGAGACCAACCAGACTGCCTCAAACTATTTCAAGAAGGTAGCTGGGATGCCAACATTTTCTTATTTTTAAGGTAGATGCGAAGTGGAAGTTACAGATATGATGCTACTAGCCAAACCACTCACCATTAATTAAAAACACAATATATTTAAACATTCTAATGAAAATCCATACAAAATGAAGAGGATGTTAGAATAACTTAACTATTGGAAACCTTAACCGAATAATGGATACAATACCTTCTACAAATAAACTGTTCCAATATACTAACATCACCTAAACACACCCCATGATAAAAAGTAGGATTCAGGCATACAGTTCTCCAATCCAGGAGGAAACAGCATTAAGTGAAGCTTCAGAGAGAATAGCAGTTAGGGAAAATTTACTAAAACTTCCAACCCTTCTGGGACACAAGCACCTGGTGACATACGGTTATAAGGAAAAAACTAGAAAGCCAGGTCTATGCGAGCTGGCCTTTGTTAGTAATATTTATTAAAAACCATAAAACTCTAAAAGTTATCTACTTGAGCCATTTACAGTAGGCAGTTTGGATTTTAAGATCTCTTGTTAAAAAAAGCGAAGATAACCTTTTTTAAAAAAAAGAGTGACAGCATTGTCACACAATTTAGATGCCTGGTCCTTCACTCAATGAGCTTCCCCATGTTACTGATCGCAAGGTCACCTGAGTTGACAAACACAGATACAGTACAAGTTACAATGATGTGTCTCTTAACTTCTGAACCACGCATGTCCATAGGCCATCACATGGGACATACCGGGAAGTGAAAAACAGCCTGACACACAACATTCCATTGTTTCTGAGCTACACAATGCCAGCACTCGATACAAAATATAGCCAAAACCCAAGGCCAGGGAGAGATACAGAGGGACAGAGAGATTCACATTAAAGACAGAAACTGACAGTTAATTAACTGGGAAGAGGTTGTGGAAATATGGGGAAAAATACAGAGCAGTGGGACTAACTGGAGAAGTGAGACCTTTGAGAGTAAAATTACAAGAATGAGAATATTGAATAATGGCATTGTCAGATCATCTGAAATGGTTTGTTATATCAAATTCTGAATCTGCTTCACAGAACACCACAAACAACATAAAATGGGACAAGATGACAGCCCAGCATGGAGGGCTGTGCAGACCCTGCTAGTGTGTTGCTCAGTAAACTGCACTATCTGCCCAGCATGGAGAGCATTGCAAAGTTTAATATCATATGCTGACTATACTCGCATCAGATTACTGTCTCCAATGGGAAGGTTTGCTATCTCTGCGTGTGTGCGTGTGTGTGTGTGTTCATCAGAGTGTGAGGGAGAGAGTGCGTGTGTGTGCGCGATTGGCGTGGTTGAATGCGAAGCTCATTGTTTGAGAAGGAACACACATGGAGGAAATTATTTTAAATATGAACAAATGGGATAACCAACAGAGAGAGAACGAGAAACGTTTCATGGACAGATGAGGTAAAGAGTTTGAGAATGTTAAAATAAAGGCATTTCCATAAAAATAGCAATATATATTCGCATGCACATGAATGACAGATGGATGGAAATTTGGTGTGAGGTCGAATCAGATTTGCTTGGGCAGGTTTGGAGCCGGGAGCGTCAGCAGCAGATTATTGGCTTCATTAAGAATCTATTTTATAACTCAAGGTTCAAACAGGAGATGGCATAAGCCAGTGAGATACATTGTGGAGTGGTGAGCATTTCAAGTTAGAAATGGTCAGGGCATTGTGTCAGGAATCAGCTCATGATCAAAGGGATCACCCACAGTTATGAGTTGTCCAATTCCGCCACAGATATTGGCCAGGGATGGGATGGAAAAACTGGAAGGAAGTGAAGTTTGTAGCCAGAAAAGTAGACAATGACCTCCATGTTCTTAATATTTAAATACTAAAGGCAAAGATACAATACATTGCGGTTCTCCGCTGAAACTGAGTAGGTCAACATAGAGACCCATGAGTAACACTGTCAGAGACAGTAATTGAACATCTTCATTGATGTTGTTAGTAGTGGCCTGGAGAGTAAATATCTGGATTCAGAGTTTCAACAGGAACAATAATAGTGGGCAGAAGTGTAGAATATATGAAAGAACAGTAATACATTCACAACTAGTTTATAGAAAAAAAAGGACAGTGACGCTTACCAGAAACACGAACGATAGCCAGGAAGGGATAATAAAAATATTGAATAATGCGAAGAGCGTAATAGATCTGCAATGATAACGGCAACCAATAAAATGCAGAAAGATGTCAAATATAATCGGATAAACTCCTGTCTATTGTTGGAATATTTCAGTCGAATGTTCTCAGATTCTGATCCATGTTTGGAACATTCCAGTCTAATGTTCTCAGATTATGATCCATTGTTGGAACATTCCAGTCTAATGTTCTCAGATTCTGATCCATTGTTGGAACATTCCGGTCTAACATTCTCAGATTCTGATCCATTTTTGGAATATTCCAGTCAAATGTTCTCAGGTTCTGATCCATTGTTGGAACATTCCAGTTTAATGTCCTCAGATTCTTATCAATTGTTTGAACATTCAGTCTAACGTTCTCAGATTCTGATCTCTCCTCCCCCTCTCTCTGGATCTGCTGATCCCTGTCTGTGCTGTTGGTGATGGTCCCGTTCATATTATGGGATAACACATTGAACTGCGCCCATTTAGCATTAAAAGATGGAAACCCGACACTGGGATAATTATACTCCATGGAGATTGACATTAATCACAGTCACTGAACAAATAGGCTCAGTTAACCAGTTCCATACATCACTTTTCATATCACTATAAAATGGAACATTTACTGGACTTGGATGGAATGGATGAGGGTTGCTGAGGGATGGACCATAAATCTTTCAATTTTTATTTCTTTTTCCTTGCATACGAGATTATTAACATAACATTGCAGGGGTCTATGTATGTTCCACTCTGTTTATGAAAGGAAGCAGTTATAAAGTAACAGATCGGCTCCATAAAAAAAAAAACGTCGGGTGGGCAAGTTTCTAGATGCCTTAACCTACAGTATGATACTTATTGACCAATGTGGGGCTACTCCGAGTTTTAAGTGCTCTGTTTTCAAATCATTTAATAACCTTGAAACAGAGCACTGAGACTGCTGCTCAGGAACAGGCCGAAGTAATTCTGTCCCTATGGTCCTCCTACAGAAGGATAGGAGAAGGCCATTCATTCCATATGAGCTTATTGCTACTTGAAAAGGTGGAACTCTGGAATATTAGCACATTTTGCCAACAAAATCATTCAAAATTTGTCGCTGCAGCTGTATGAGGTGTCACTGAGAGGGCACCTGGAGTTCACTGAGAGGGCACCTGGAGTTTCTGTAACTGAGAAGGGATGGACCTCCATCAGATGCAGTTTATTGGCTGCTCGTAATCCAGGGGTTACTGTGTCATTTAATGTCTCGTGGCTGTTATACAAGAATAGGAGAATCCCATTCAGCATCTCGAGCTTGTTACAGAGGGGCAGGAAGTGTTTATTTAACATTTCAAGTCTGTTACGCATAAATTTTGCTTTTAAACTCGTTACGGAAAAGAAAAAACCTGATGCAAACATTAAAGTTCGAACTTTGAATAAGGTTAATTTTGAAAGTGTTAGGCGAGCCCTGTGAAATTCTAATTGGAATACTCTATTCGCAGGTAAAGGGATGGATGGGAAAATGCAAGGCAATCAAAACTTAGTTTCAGAGAGTCCAGAGCTAACGTGTTCCAATTCGTGAGAGGGGCAAGGCTGTTGGGTGCAGGGAGTGATGGATGGCTAGATATATTGATGCTCTGGTCAAGGTAAGAAAAGAGGCATATGTCAGATAAACAGAGCTGAGATCAAGTGGATCCCCAGAGGAGAATAAGGGCAGTAAGTGTATAGTCAACGGGGAGATTGGGACAGAAAAAATGTGAACACGATATTGCTTTAGAAAAAGGGTTTACGAGAAAAAGACTAACTGGGGAGAGAATAGGGCACTTTAAAGATCAGTAAGACTACCTATGTGTGGAACCACAAGAGATGGGAGGGATATGAAACGAGTACTTCTCCTCAGTATGTAATATAGAGGGAGTTACAACAGCGAGAGAATGAAGAAATGTATAGTGATAGCTTGAAAAGTATCTATATTACAAGGAGGTGTTGGACATTTTAAAACAGATAAAAGTAAACAAATCCCTGGGACTTGATCAGTTGTATCGCACAGGTTTGTGGGAAACTACGAAAGAGATTGCTCTACATTTTGCTAATATATTTGTATCATTGATTTCCACAGGTGAGGTGCCAAAATACTGGAGGTCTGCTGACGTAGTGCCATCATTTAAGAAAGGAAGGAAATACCAGGTAACTAGAGACTGGTTAGCCTGACGTTAATGGTGACTAAATTATTGGAGGGGATTTTGAGGGAAAGGATGTATATACATTTGGAAAGACAAGGACTGAAGAGGGCTTTGTACATTGGCGATCACGTCTCACTGACTCGGTGGATTTTTTTCAGGAAGTGATGAAGATGATTGATGAGGGCAGGACAGTGGATGTTGTCTTTATGGAATTCACTAAAAAAAATCAAAATGTTCTACATGGTAGACTGGTTAACAAGGTCAGACTGCCTGGGATCCAGGGAGACCTCGCCATTTAAATCCAAAATTTTCTTGAATATCGGAGACAGGGCATGACAGTGGGCATTTGTTCATTGGACGTGGAGATCTGTGACCAGTGGTGTGCCACAAAGGTCAATAGTGAGTCCACTGCCTCTTGTCACTTATAAAAATCATTTGCATTTGAGTATATGAAGTATGGTCAGTAAGCTTGTAGATAATACCAAATTTGGTGGTGTAGTCGACAGTGAAGAATTATATCTTAGAACACAGTGGAAACTTGATTAGGTGAACCGAGGGGTGGCAAATGGTGTTTAATATGATAAATCTGAAGTGTTGCATTTTGGCAAGATAAATCAGGGCAAGACATGTAGGTAGGGTCCTGTCAAAAGTGGCCAATCAAAGAGAACTACATTGAAGTTATCGAATCCCTGCAGCGATGAAACAGGCTATTGGGCCCATCGAGGCCACACCGACCCTCGAAACAGTATCCCACTAGATACACCCCTACCCTATCCCTCTGAGCCTGGCTAAACCACCTGGCCTACACATACCAGGGTATTGGGGCAATTTAGCATGGTTAATCTACCCTTTCCTCTGTACCTTTGTACTGTGGGAGGAAAACGTAGCACTCGGAAGAAACTCACGCAGACACGGGGAGAATGTGCAAACACCGCACAGGCAGTCGTTCAAAGAAGGAATTAAACCCAGATCGCTGTGTTGTGCGATAGCAATGCAAGCCACTGAGGTACTCCATCACCTGGTGGTGCAGGCTCTCAGTTCCTTGAAAGTGCCGTCACAGGTAGACAGAGTATTGAAGAAGGCACTTGGTGATCTTCCCTTTATTGGTGCGTGCTTTGAGTTTAAGCGTTTGCATGACATGTTGCATCAGAACAGGATATTGGTTTGGCCACTTTTGTAATATTGCCTTTAATTCTGGTCACCCTGCGATCAGAAAGATGTTGTCAAACTTGAAAGAGTGTAGAAGAGATTTTTTAAAAATGTTGCAGGTGTTGGAGCGTTAAAGTTACAGGGAGAGTTTGAATAGACTGGAACTATTTTCAAGTGTCGAGGCTGAGGGGTGACCTTAAAGAGGTTTATAAAATCATGAGGGGTATTGATAAGGTAAACATTCAACGTCTTTACCCCAGCATAGGCGAGTCGAAAATGAGAAGACAAAGGTTTAAGGTGAGAGGGGAATGATTTTAAAAGGGAGATGAGGATCAACATTTTCACACAGAGACTGCTGTGTGTATGGAATGAGCACCCAAAAGACGTGGTCAGGCAGGTCCAGTTACACCACTTAAAAGGCATTTGAATGGGTACATGCATGGGAAGGGTTTAGAGGGATATGGGGAGAAAGTGAGGTCTGCAGATGCTGGAGAATCAGAGCTGAAAATGTGTTGTTGGTAAAGCACAGCAGGTCAGACAGCATCCAGGGAACAGGAGAATCGACGTTTCAGGCATAAGCCCTTTTCAGGAATTCCTGATGAAGGGCTTATGCCCGAAACGTCGATTCTCCTGTTCCCTGGATGCTGTCTGACCTGCTGTGCTTCACCAGCAACACATCTTCAGCTTAGAGGCATATGGGCCAAGTGCTGGCAAGGGAGACGAGATTAATTTAGGATATTTGGTCAGAATGGACGACTGAATCTAAGGGTCTTTTCCATGCTGTACATCACTGAGACTCTGTTGACTCTTGAGTGTATAACACAGGAACAGGAAGAGGCTATTCAGGTGCTGAATTCTCTCAGTCAGCTTGTTTGCTCAATTACTGATAGTCAAATACAAAAATACATCATTCAGATTTTAATGGTGTTTTACAGAAACAGGAGAAAGGCTTTTAGTCAAGAGAAGCTGTAATGAATGTGAAGAGGCAATTCAGTCCCTCAATTCCATTCCACAGGAGCAGCAGGTGAGCACAGAGCTATTGGAGCCTGTTATTCAGTAGCAAGAAGAGTACATCGATTTTCAAAAACTTGGGATCAGGAGGCATCAATCACTTGCTCAAGACTGGGACATAGGAACAGGAGGCAGTCACTCAACTGCTCGAGAATGAGAAACAGGAAGAGGAGGCAGTCACTCAAATGCTCGACACTGGGACACAGGAACAGGAGGCAGTCACTCAACTGCTTGAGAATGGGACACAGGAACAGGAGGCAGTCTCTCAACTGCTCGACACTGGGACACAGGAACAGGAGGCAGTCACTCAACAGCTCAAGACCGTGACACAAGGAAGGAGGCAGTCATTCAACAGCTCGAGACTGGCACTGCGAAACCTGGAGGCTTGTGAGGCCCAGGCTCCTGTTACGCAGGGACAGCAGGAGGTGACTCACTCCCACCAGCTTTGGGCACTGGGAGAGAAGGGGAGTTTGCCTGCTACAAACAGAAATATATGAAAAAGTTGCATTCGTGGTCCACACAATCCTGCCCCACCATTCACGAAGAGCACAGCTGATAGTAATTCCCTCATGCCATTTTAAGGAGAACCTCTCTCTGCAGCCTCTGCTCCATTTGTTGGTCATGTTGCAGACCCAGGTGTCGTACCAACAGTCGGCATGACTCATCCAGCCGGTCGGTTCTAATCAGATGAGTCTGGATTTGAAGGGTCCAATCACAAGAATGAAAATGCAAAATAAAGGCATTTCCAGATGATTTGTTCTCTCACATTCGCAATCCAACTCACATAACCAGCCCATCAATTGTACGTTCAGGATGGAGCACTGCGTAGATCCAGCTAGTGTACTGCTGAATTCAACCCAGCAATGACTAGAGTAGAACTCTGTGCAGCCCACACCAATGCTGGATCTGTAATCCTGGGCTAAATGTCCAGCGTGAGGAGCTGTGCAGACCGCACTGGTTCATTCATATATAAACCCAGGCTTTTGCATTGTTCGGTTACACTGTGTTCAATCACTGCCCAGTGTGGGAAAACTTGCTGCCAATGCGGGGAGCGACAGGATGTGCAGCTCCCATCCATTTACAGCTCTGTATCTCCATTGCGCCTTGACAAGGGGTGCTGTGGGTGTGAAAATCATTGGGAGGGAGAGATGTAAATTGAAACAGTTTAAATAGTAATAGTATCGATTCAAGTGCATATTTAAAGATGAAATAACTGAGGTAATGTCTAGTGAGGTTTTGTGGATGGTACAAAGAAGTTAGAGGGGGATGGTGATGTTATAGCGGTTGCACTACAAGCCTCCTAATAATCCATGGGAATTAGAGAAACAAATATGCAGGGAGGGTGGGGAGACTTGCAGGAGCAATGGGGTTCTTATAATAGGTGAGTTTAATTATACTAACATAGACTGTTACTTCCAGTGGGTTAAGGACTTAGATGGAATGAAATTTGTTCAGTGTGTTCAGGAAAGTTTCCACAAGCAGTATATAGAGGGTCCTACTCGGCAAGGAACAAACTCGACTTACTGTTGGGACATAGGGCAGGATAGGTGACGGAGGTAAAATGGGGGAGCATTTTGGGACCGGTGACTCGAATTGTATTAATTTTAAAATAGTTGTGGGAGGGATAGAATTGGTCCACAGATTCAAGTTCTAAATTGGGGAAAGGCGAGTTTTGTTGGAATTAGACAGGGACTTGCAATGGTTGATTGGAGTAGCTTGTTTCCAGGCTAAAAGATCTCTGTTAAATGGGAGGCCTTTAAAAGTGAGATAGCTCGACTTCAACGTCTGTATGTTCCTGTGAGGGTGAAGGGAAAGTGAGGCAGGAAGAGAGAACCCTGGATGACAAGAGATATTGAGGCTCTAATAAGCAAAAAAGGGAGGCGTGGCTCAGGTTCAGGCTGTTCATATCAAGAGAATCCCTGGAGAGACACAAGGGATACAGGAATATACTGAAGAAGGAAATCAGCAAGGCGAAAAGGGGGTATGCGTTAGCCTTGGCTGAGCAGATTAGTGTGAATCCAACTCCCCCCCCCCCCCCCCCCGTGTTTACGATGAAGAAATACATGAAGACCTGTGACCTTTGGGACATTACTTGTCATATCTTGGTGCAGTCCATATCACAGTAGAGGTACTGATGGACATATTAGAATGCATAATGTCAGATAAATCCCTTGGTCCAGACCAGATTTATCCAAGAGCACAGCAAGGGTCGAGAGAAGACAGTTCAGGGGCCAAGGACCCCGAAGACTGGGCGGGAACAAATGTGCCCTTATCAAAGACGGGCTGCAAAGAAAAGCCTGGGAAATATAGACCAGTAAGCTTCATGTCTGTTTTCGGTAAACCGCTTGAGAAAGTTCGGAGATATAAGATATGCATGAATTTGAAAATACAAAGTTTGACTAGGGGCAGTCAGCATAACCTTGTGCATGGCAGATCATGCCTTACACATTTTGTTAGAATTTTTGAGGAAGTGACCAGGAAGGGTGAAAAAGGTAGGCTGGTGGACATAGTCTATATGGATTTCAGTAAGGCCTTTGATAAAGTTCCACATAGTAGGCCACTCTGGAAGGTTAGATCGCATAGACTCCAATGTAAACTGGCAAATTGGCGACACAGTTGGCTTGACGTTATGAAGTAAATGGCTATGGTGGAGGTATGCTTGTCGGACTGTAGGCCTGTGAATAGTGGAGTGCCTCCGTGGTCGGCCTTGGGCCCATTGCTGTTTGTTATCTATATGAATGAATTGGACCAGAGTGCACAACGCAAAGTTAGTGAGTTTGCAGATGACTCTAAATTAGAAGTCATCGTTTACAGAAAGGAACATCATCATAAATTGCAGCAGTACCTTAGTCAGATGAGGAAGTGGGCTGAGAAATAGCAAATGGCGGTTAATATAGAAAAGTGTGATGCGTTGCATTTTGGAAAGTCAAATCCAGGTAGGAGTTTAATGATGAACGAGAGGGTCTTAAGGAGTGTAGTGGAAAAAAAAGAGTTTGGAGATCAGGTGCACGGTTGTCTGAAATTTGAGTCATAGATGCACAGGAGAGTGAAGAAGGCTGTTGGCACACTGGCCTTCATCAGCACATTGAGTACAGAAGTTGGGACGTTACATTGCAGTTGTACAGGTGGTTGGTATGGCTGCAGTTGGAGTAGAGTGTTTTGTTTTGTTCACCTTTCTCTAGAAAGCATATTATTGAGCGAGAAAGAATGTAGAAAAAATTTCCAAAGATGTTTCCTGGGCTAAAGACTCTAAGTTATAGGCAGAGGTTGGACAGATTAGAAGTTATTTCTTTACAGCGGAGGAAACTGAGAGGGTTCTTATAGAAGTGTAACTCTTATAAAATCATGAGAGGGGTGCATGGGGTGAATACTTCACATGTTTCCCAAGGTTGGGGAATCGAGGACTAGACGACATCCATTAATGTTTGGAAAGGTAAAAAATGTATATATAAAGGAACCTGAGGGGCAACTTTTTTACACAAAGTGTGGTACGCATATGGACTGAGCTGCCAGTGGAAGTGATTGAGGTGGGTACAATAACAACATTGAAAAGACATTTGGACAAATAAATAGATAGGAAAGGATTAGAGGGATACAGAGCAAGGGCAGGGAAATGGCGTGAGTGTGGATGGGCACTTTGGTTGGCATGGACCAGCTGGGCCAAATAGCCAGTCATACTGGCAGTCTCCTGAAGTATGACTGTAATGAGTGTGTTTTGGAGTGGAGTCAGAGTGAGAGAGAGTGAGAAAAAATGTCATGGAAGGATATGTTCACAGGTTTCAGAATGCTGAAATGAAGGCATTTCGATAGTATCATTCAACACGGGTCAATATTATGAAGAATTATGAGTGAATGGGATGGTGCTGTGAGCTCAGCCGATGGAGAGTTTTGGATGAGCATTTGTTCTGCAGTTTTGTAACGGGGAGTAAGGACAGCAGAGTGTTGCCTCACTGGGCTGAATCTAACAAAAAACTGTCTCAGTGGCATTTTCATTAAGTGTGACAGAGGGGTTGCCTGCACGAGGCCGAGCTAGTTTCCTGGTGCTATCTTACCAAACTCATCTCACTAACTACATATCCCACTCCATATTGTCCCTTTCATGCAATGCCATCCCGATTATCCACCCATCATGAGTGGAGGTACTCACAGTCGCCCGGATGCCCCTGGATATTCTGTGATCCCTGGCAATAGTGTCATCTTTAAAAGACCAATGGGCACACGGTTGAGCTTTCTCAGTTTGGAGCTGCCATGCACAGTTCACCGGAGCATGGCAGCTAATGGGAAACTACACCGCGGTTTATCGACAGCAGCACGGAGCTCCTGGTGGATGGGCTAGTACAGAGGGGGACCATTCTCTTCTCAGAGGGGGCCACACTACCAGACCCACCGAGCCTGGTCTGAGCTCACCACCCAGCTCAGTGCAGTATATTCGGTCTGAAGAAATGCCCAACAATACAGCACAAGCACCAATAACCTTGGCCACTCTGTCATGAAAAGGGTCACCGTATTCTCTCTGCTCCCTCACACTCACTGTATATCTCCATGGCGCATGCTCCTCCACTCTCACTACTGCATGCAGCATATTCCCTTTCTTTCTCTCTTGCATTTCTAATGCCCCCCACACAGTTACAGAATAATCTGGAGAATGCCAAGTTTGGAATGCTCCAGATAATGTTCCAACGTATTCCCAGTTTCAGGAAAACGGCTGTGCCCCAGTGTGTAACACGTAAGAGGGTGGAGTAGAGATGTACGCTTTTCAAATCACACACAATTAAACTCCATCTTGAGGCCATTCAGTACTTCAAATATGCTCCAACATTCAATACGTTTGGTGGTGATCTGATGATTTGTCTCAGCTCCATGTTACAGGAGCTTTCAGTCATTCAACCACCAGCTTCCTGTTACCGTGCAGCCGATTCTCAGACATTTTTTTACCCCGGGTTTCTTCTAGCATGTGTTCAGAAGGCATTTTCCATGGGGATGGATTCTCCTAACAACATATTTCATCTGCTCTATAAATTCATGCAACAGTCAGCATGCTTTCCACAGACCAATCAAAAACATACACTTATTTTATGGTTATCGATATCCAATCACAATTAGTCAGTCTGGTTATTTCACTTATCTCACCTTATTGTATTCAGCCAAAGACAGCTTCCAAAATTTTTTTTCATTATAAAATACAATTTTTAGCAGAGAACATTTTTATCCTCAGCCGTTATCATGACTGTTACATCAAACATACATTTTTCCTTGTCATGAAAGTTTATCTCGCCCATTGTCCGTGACTGATGCTGTGTGTAACAGTTGCACATTCTCCCACTCAGTTGGCTGGTTGGTGGGTTTGTGATGCAGAGGGAGGATACCAGCGCAGGTTCAATTCCCCACACTGACAGAGGTTACCATGAAGGCGATGCTCTCTCAACCTCACCCCATCATCCAAGTGGTGACCTTCAGCATAAACCACCATGAGTGGTTCCTCTAATGACTTTGTTCTTTGGGACTCTATTCTCTCAATGGAAGCATTTTAATATTTTAACAAAATATTTTATTGAAATACATATTTTAAATTATTACATTAAACCAATAACAAAACAACTCAAATAACTGAACAAAATTACACCCATGTACATGAACATACAAAACAAGGTAAAGTCTCTAAATGGATAGAAGAAAACCAAAAATAAACAATAAATAATAAATAAATAATACGGCTCAACAAAACAAAACGATAGTTCTCGTTCTTCGAAAGCATTACACATTCATATGTTCATAATTCTTCATATTTGATTCATTAGACAATATCGTCATGGCTGTATAAATGCACTTTATAGGGTGACAGATAAGCCTGTATCGTGGTAATCCAAAAAGGGCTGCCATATCTTATAAAAATCTCTACTTTTTGGTGCACCATACTGGTGAGAAAGTCCAAAGCGATATTCTCCATGACGAGCTTACAACGACCCAACAGACCCGGGGGGGCTGCGGGGTGGGGGGGGCGGGGGGGGTGTCAAACATCCAACACAACAGAATATTATTCCTAGCACAGGAAATGTGGGAGAAATACTAAATGAGTATTTTTCATCAGTATTTACTGTGGAAAAGAATATGGAAGACATAAAATGTAGGGAAATAGATGGTGACACCTTGCAAACTGTCCATATTACAGAAGACGAAGTGTTGGATGTCTTGAAACGGGTCCCCAGTGTCTGATCAGGGGTACCCCAGAACTCTGTGGGAAGCTAGTAAAGAGATTGCTGGGCCTTTTGCTGAGATATTTGCAATATGGATAATCACAGGTGAGGTGCCGGAAGCCTGGACGTGGATAGCCCTCCCGTGTCGGGGAGCAGGCGCTCATTACTATAAGAACGATACCATCTTGAATAATTGGATAAAGAAAGTAAATTATATGAAATCATCAAAAGTAATCAACTCGATTCTGCTGAGGACTAATTCCTTTCCTACAAGGGCATCCCTATCGTATGGAAGATCTTTTAATAACAAGGCTTTCAGAAGGTGTAATGCAGCGTCGGAGACGTTGGCGCATATTTCGGGGTGGTGTCCCTTTGTGAAGAATATGCGTATTAAAAGGCACAACAGAGTAGCGGAAGAGCTTACCAAGTTTGTGAGGAAATATGGGTGGGCAATTTTCGTGGAACCTAGGATTAAGGATAATAATGGAAATTATGGATTCCCGACTTAATTTTTAAGAGAGAGAGTCAAATTGCAGTAGTGGACGTGACAATAAGGACAGACTTTCAAATCAACTCCTTAGAAGCAGCTTGGGAGGAGAAAACAATGAAGTATAAACATCTTAAAGAAGAAATAATGGATCTTACGGGTCAAGGAGAAGTAACGTTTTATGGGTTCGTGGTTGGCTTCCGAGGAAAATGGTTTGGAAAAAATGATGAGCTCATGAAGAACCTCGGAATTGCGAAGTTTAAATCATTCGCTCAAAATATCACGAACCTGGTTATATCTCTGACCCTGGAGCTGCTGAGAAATTTTATGGACGCTTAGTTTTCCCGTCAGACATAATTTAATAAGTTTTTTAACTAATAATTTTTTTTAAATTTCCTTTTTCTTTTTTAATATGGTTTTAATTAATTGTAATTAGGTCAAGGATTTTACATTTTTAAAATTTTGTTTTTAGATGTTTTTAGAAATAAAGTTATCAATTTTAAGTCACTTAATTAAGGGTGGAGGGTAATAGGTGATGATAAATAAAATACACGCTCAACACAACAGATGATGAGTGGTTAACTATCTAACGGTCGAATAATTCAGCTCATCCCTCGCCTTGGTGTAATTCTGATTCCATAACTTTTGTTGTTTTTTCTTTTCCCGTTCCCTTTAGATCATCTGGCTGTGGTTTTGCTGGATAGGGGTATTCACGCGTCGACGAGCGACGTAAAAACTCGAAAAGGACACTCCATCAGAAGGGCGGTTAGGACAAGCCAGGGAACTATCAAGCAGTGAGCCTGACGTTGGTGGTGGGCAGGTTGTTGGAGGGAATCCGGAGGGACAGGATGTGCCGTTATTTGGAACGGCAAGGACTGAGTAAGGATAATCAACATGGCTTTGTGCGTGAGAAATCATGTCTCACAAACGTGATTGAGTTTTTTGAGGAAGTAACAAAGAGGGCTTTGATGAGGGCAGAGGAGTAGATGTGATCTGTATGGACTTCAGTAAGGGTTTTGATAAAGTACCCCATGGGAGACTGATTAGCAAGGTTAGAACGCATGGAATACAGGGTAAACTAGCCATTTGGATACAGAACTGGCTCAAAGGTAGAAGACCGAGGGTGGTGGTGTCGGGTTGTTTTTCAGACTGAAGGCCAGTGACCAGTGGAGTGCCACAAGAATCGGTGCTGGATTCACTACTTTTTGTCATTGACATAAATGATTTGGATGCAAGCAAAAGAGGTACAGTTAGCAAGTTTGCAGATGAAACCAAAATTGCACGTGTAGTGGGCAGCGAAGAGGGTTTCCTCAGATGACAACGGGATCTTGACCAAATGGCTGAATGGGCTGAGAAGCGGGAGATGGAGTTTAATTCAGATAAATGTGAGGTGCTGCACTTTTGGAAAGCAAATTTCAGCAGGACTTATACACTTAAAGTTAAGGTCGCATGGAGTGTTGCTGAACAAAAAGACCATGCAGTATAGGTTCATAGCTCATTGAACGTGGAGACGCAGGTAGATAGGATAGTGAAGAATGCGTTTGGTATGCTTTCCTCTATTGGTCAGAGTATAGAGTACAGGTGTTGGAAGATCATGTTGCGGCTGTCCAGGACATTGGTTAGTCCACGGTTGGAATATTGCATGCAAGTCTCGTCTCCTTCCTGTCTGAAATATGTTGTGAAACTTGACAGGGTTCAGGAAAAATTTACAAAGATGTTTCCAGGGTTGGAGGATTTGAGCTATAGAGAGAGGCTGAACAGGCTGGGGCTGTTATTCCTGGAGTGTCGGAGGCTGAGGGGTGACATTTTAAAGGTTTACAAAATTATGAGTAGCATAGATAGGGTAAATAGGTAAAGTCTTTTCCCTGGGGTCGGGATGTCCAAAACTAGAGGCCATAGGTTGAGGGTAAGAGGATAAAGATATAAAAGAGACCTACGGGGCAACTATTTCACACAGAGGGTGGTACGTGTATGGAATGAGCTGTCAGAGGAGGTGGGAGAGGCTGATGCTAGTGCAACATTTAAGAAGCATTTGGATGGGTAAATGAATCAGAAGGGTTTGGTGGGATATGGGCTGTGTGCTGGCAGGTGGGACTAGATTGGTTTGGGATATGTGATCGGCAAGGATGGGTCGTACCGAAGGGTATGGTTCCATGCTTTACATCTCCATGACTCTATGATTCTATGACTTCTATTAATCTCTGTTTTTTTTGTTGGTGCACCATTCTGGTGAGAAAGTCCAAAGAGATATTCTCCATGATGAGCTTACAAAGACCCAACAGCCCCGGGGAGTTTTCAGACATCCAACACCACAGAATATCTTTCCTCGCACAGAAAGTAAGGATATATTTTTTCCCATGTCTATCTGCATAAGATACGCTGGGCAGCCCCAGGAAAAGAGAAACCAGATCCATCTCAAATTCGGTCCCCAAGGGCCACTCTACCACACCGAACACAGTGGTCCAATATATACGAAGCCAGCAGCAGACCACATGCAATGTGCACGACTGCCTGTACTCATTCTGCATTTCGGACATGCTGAAGATAATCCCATTTTGAATTTTGAGAGAAACTCTGGTGTCAGATAGACCCTATGAAGAATTTTCAACTGCATGGAATGTGTTCTATTACTGATCAAAATCCTTCGAGCATTTTCACAAATATCCTCCCATGTCTCCGAAGAGATCTAAACTCCCAACTCTCTCGCACAGAGGTCACGAAGCTGCACAGTCTTGTCTGAGGGGACACTATACAACTCATGATAAAGGGTGCTGACAGAGTGTATTCTTAGCAGTAAGAACCCACTTCTCTATATTGGATCTATAAGTGTTTGTTAAAAGTATTTTTTAATCAAATCTCTAAACTCAAAAAAAAACAGGAGAAGTCTCTCCTAGATCATCCATACTTACGAGTTATTTGATCAAATGATATTATTGTTTCTCCCTCAAGTAACACGTGGTGGCTCAGTGGTTTGCACGGGTGACTCACACCACCAGGGTTTGATTCCAGCCTTCTGTGACTGACTGTGTGGAATTAGTATATTGTCAACGGTGTCTGCGTAGGTTTCCTCCCACAGTCACAATGATGTGCAGGTTAGATGAATTGGCCATTGCTAAATCGCTCATGGTGTTCCAGGATCTGTAAGTTGGGGCATTAATCAGGGTAAATATAGCATGGTAGGGGAATGGGTCTGGGTGGGTTACTCTTCAGAGGATCGAAGTAGACTTGCTGGGCCCAAGGACCTGTTTCCACACTGTAGGGATTCTACTAATTCTAAATCACCCAAGCAAGGTACCCCCCTGGCTGCCCACAGTTTAAACCTGGAATCCATTATCCCCGCTTGACAACCAGGTATACCAATTACAGGTGTAAGAAACATGGTTTTGGCTGTCTTGCCCTCAATCTGACGCATTGTCCTTCATTCTTTAACGGTATTGATCATCATTAGTTTATGACAATGCTCCATAAACTTTGTCATTTTATCTAAGAACAACAGACTAATAAGGGTTCACTTTGGCTGGGAGAGCTCAATGTCTAGCGATATTGATGCCGAGAACTCAGCGGCCCAGGCACTCAAATATGTTGAGAAAAAACTTAATTGATTGCTTTTAATCGGGGAAATCAACTCCACACAATCTGTGGGGCAGTTGCAATTTTGTTAGCTCGATAAAGAATCGCTTATGGTGCCAAATAACAGAGCTAAACCAGCCATTATTTTCCGAAAAACATCTTAGATTAAATTACTTACAGTGTGGAAACAGGCCCTTTGGCCCAACAAGCCCATACTGACCCGCCGAAGCGCAATTCACCCAGACCCATTCCCCTACATTTACTCCTTCACCCAACACAATGGGCAATTTAGCATGGCCAATTCACTTGACCTGTACATTTTTGGACTGTGGGAGGAAACCCACGCAGACACGGGGAAAATGTGCTAACTCCACAGAGTCAGTCGCCTGAGCTGGGAAGTGAACTCGGTTCATTGGCGCTGTGAGGCACCATGCCACCGAGCCGCCCACATGCGTCATCTGTTTGGGAAATATCAAAGAAAGCATTCACCCGGGGTGGAGGAAATGAGGAAGGACATTCATTTTAATAGCAGCTATCCGACCGAGACAGGATATTGGAAATGCCTCCCATCTTTGAAGGTCTTGTTTAATTTTGTCAAACAAATGGACATAATTCACGTTAAACAAATGATCAAAGACAGATATAGTGAATATGCTGAAATAGGGAAACCACCCCAGTGACCATTTAAAAGGAAACAGGATTTGGCCTCGGTATCAGGTATTTCTCTAAAACCTCCCATCGGCATGGTCTCCAACTTTGTAAAATTAATCTTATCGCCCCGAAGGGCAACAAGTGAATTATTGCATTGCATCACACGAACTACCGAAATTGCGGAATTTGACAAAAAATAAGACCCGCATCTGCATACAATGTAATCTTACGTGACTTCTATTCCACTTCTGCGGTAGATATGTTGGCATCGCTATGGCTGGCTTCTGCCAGTCGTTCAATCACCAACGTAAACAACAGTGGCGAAAGGTGTCAACCTTGTCGGCTGCCTGGAGAAATATTAACATTACTGGTTGGCATACCATTAGTGAGAACTGCAGCCAGAAGATCACGGTAAATGATCCTCACCCACTTGATAAAAACTCTGCATAGACGAAACCGTGCTAATGTACAGAAGAGATCCGTCCACCCAACAAAATCAAATGCCTTCTCTCATCTAATGAGATCAATAATCCCTGGACAGATTGTTGTTGAGACTCTTGGATCATATTGATTAAACTCTTCGTATTATCAGAAGATCTGTGGCCATTTATAAAGCCTATTTGGTGCTCTTTGGCAACGGAAGGCAGCAACGTTTCCAGCCTTAATGCACGGGTCTCAGGTAGGATTTTAAAATCAACATTTAAAAGTGAGATTGGCGTGTCAGAAGCACAATCCTCCAGGGTCGTCCTTTCTTCAGCATCAGAGAGATAAGAGCCTCTCTTAAGGATGGAGGGATGGGTTCGTGACTGTATGAGTGACAGAACATGTTAAACATCAGCCCTGACAATAGGTTCATAAATTATTTATAAAATTCACGAGGAAATCCGTCAGGAACGTGCATCTTTACATTATGAAGCTGCTTCACACCCTCCTGTGCTGACAATGGTGCATTAAGGCACAACACCTATAAAGGGGTTACTCCTGGAAAGACCCAGATTCTTGAAAAATGACTCCGTCATAATCCATCTATCCTCAAAATTTTCAGTCTGAAATAATTCGGAGGAGGCATTACTCTTTTTGGAATCAAAGGTAAGGATCCCAGTACCTTCCCTAAGTTAGGTAATGGCTTGAGAGGGGCGCTCGTTTTCCTGGCAAGATAGGCTAAATATTTGCCTGGCTTATCAACATGTTCAAACTGCCTTTGTTTTGCAAAATTAAGATCCTTCTTGGCTGTCTGTGTGAGCGTGAAATTCACTGTAGAACGAAGCGTTGTGATCCTCTGCAGCTTAGCCACTGAGGGTCTATCACAGTTTGCCCTCTCGGCTACCCTCAGCTGTGCCTCAAGCCAGTGTTCCTGCTACCCCTTCTGCTGCATCCTAAGGAATAATTATTCCTTTGGTATAAGCCTTAGCAATTTCCCATAGAATGGATGGCTTACTGGTTTAATCTGAATTAATGGCTAAGGAAGATCTGAATACATTGCAGAAATACTCAATGAACTAACTAGCCTTAAGAATAAAGGGATACATTCGCCAGTGTATCGAATTTGTTATATTGCCCTTAATCTTAATCAATATGTATACTGCTTCATCGTCAGAAATGGTAATATTCCCAATTGTGCAGGATGCCACCGAATCTAAGATTGCTGCAGGGATGGGGAAGATATCAACCCTCGTGTGGCATTTCTGCAGGTTAAAGAAGAAAATAAAATCCCTACTTGTGAGGTAGATTTGCGTCCAGACATCCACCAGCACTAGTTCTGCACAGAATTCCACTAATTGCTTATCTTATAACGAGGGTATTGAGGGACCTTTGGACATTCTGTCCACTGTGGCTACGTAAGGCATTTGAAATCGTCTATAATAATGTGGCACGAGGCAAGATAACTTAATTTGGAAAATGCATCTACCATGGTTTTCAGAGGGTGTGCCGGGAGGCAATAAACATTCAAAATACTGTATTTTTTCCCATAGTTCAATGATTTCGCGATTATGATCCTCCTGTGAGTGTCAAATATAATCTAATAATTTAACTGGAAGATTCTTCCTATCCAGTATGGCTCTCCCCTACTCCTACTATTAAAATACGAGAAATAAACCCGGTCAAACCCGCCCTGCTGTAACGTCAAATGTTCCTTGTCATCAAGGTGCATCTCCTGCGATAGGACAACATCCACCCTTTCTTTTCTAAGACTAGAAAGTACATATTTCCTCTTGACTGGACGATGGCTCCGCTTATTATTCCAGGTACACCATTTAAGAACATCATTAACCATCACACACTGCAGCAACATTTGAGATCTAGAGAGGAAAAACTCAAATTACGCATCACTGATCATGAATGAAAAAAGATTCATAGAGATTAAACACAACACGAACTAAGACTACTATAACTAACAAGCTCAAAACTTTCCAAAACTAAACTCATAAAAAAACAAAAAACGAAACAAAATCCAAAGTGCCAATGACATTCGATAGGGAATTTACCCCACGCCCGCCCAGTGGGGACGGTTATATATCACAAAACTTTATCTTCTGCCTGCTACCAATATGACATCCAGGGCAATTAACAACAAAAATTTGGTCGGTATTTAATCATCACAACTACCTTTGTAACCCGCTCCAGCTTGATCCGCACCCCAGACACAAACAAGGAAAGAGAAAAAGAGTAGTAACACTAATGAGGAAGTTAAAAGTGAATACTCTACCCATCCCCGACTACAATTTAGCACTGGTTAATACAAGGAAATTCCAAGAAAATCTCTTTAAGAGAGAAACATGATTATCTAAACACACATCTTACTTTAAAAAGTCACAAAGTTTTCACTTTCTCTGGAGTGTCAGACGAGTGTATGGATCCATTGAAAGAAATACGGAGCACCGCTGGGTACCGTAAGGAATACTGAATCCAGAGTTCCCTTACTCTTCTCTTGATGTCATCAAAAGATTTTATTTCCTGAGTCACCACCATTGAAAAGTCCTGGACGAAGATAATACTGGAGCCCTCATGAATTAAAGCAATCGGATCTGTGCCCTGTCTTCCAGAAATTCCATCAGTCTTTGTTTATCCCCATAACTATGTAACCACATAAGGACAGGACGAAGACGCTCGTCTGAGTCTGACCTGCGCACCATAACCCGACGAACTGTCTCAGTCTTCACCTGTCCCTTATCAATTTTGAAGTGAAGGAATCACAACAGCCAGTTCTCAATAAACTCACTGGCTGACCACCTTCCGTCCGGTCCAGCAAACCGACGATGTGAACATTCTTCATCCTACCCCTGTTCACGAGGTCGTCGTCATTAGGAGTCAAACTCCTAATCAGTTTAAATCTATGTTCTACAGTCCTAGTTAGGATTCACTCGGACTCTGGTCCCAGCACGGTTCAGATGATAACTCTCCCATCGGAACAGGTCTTTTCTTCCTCCGTAATAAAATTGATTTATTCAACACAAAACACAGGGACAAAATCAACTTTTCTGTACATAGCAAAATATGAAAAGTACAAAGAGACAAGGTTGTTAAAATACACTCACTATGTGGTGTTATATAAATTGAAATGTGAATTACAAAACCATGGAAGTGATGTGCAAACTTTGTCAATCATTATTTGACCCGCAGCTGAGATCCTGATTTCCCGTCTGTCAGTAATCCCCGTCACGGAGATTCTCTCGCCCTGTCTCTCATACAGTGTCTAGAGGGGTTACAAGTTGATGTTGGCCCAGAATATTTAAATTAATCCACCTTCTCTCTGGAGCCAATCTATTGGTCCATTGGATTCTGATTAGCTGTCAGCAACTCAGCTCTGTGATGTCATTGGCGATAAATGATCTGGGACGATAGCCAGTATCACAGGATATGGCATCAGACAAAGCGTTTGCAGTCTCTGGGAGTTTGGAAATGAAATTCTGTGTCTTTCTCCTCATGCTGCCTCCTGATTACTTCACACTCGTCGGACATCCGTAGCTCTCACTCATCCTGTTGTTCCGTTCTCTTGCCACTCTGTTTATCTCACTTCACTTTCTTTCTCTCTGTTTATTCCTCTCTATCCCTCTCAGCCTACCTTTGATCATTCTCTTTATTTTCAAGTGGTCAAGTTGGAGAGCTCGTGGACGCATGGTGGGCTGATTGGCCTCCTCTGTGCTGTATTAATTCTGAATTTCTCTGACCCACAATAAACACTTTAGGTGCCTGGAGAGACAAGCTGATCCACTGAAGGACACATCGCACAATTAACCATTATCTCTTCCTGTTTTCTGACATGCAACGATCTCGACATATCTGTCCAAACAAACAGTTTCCTCACATTAACATCAGCACACTTCAGACTGTCATGTCCACTGTGTTCAGTACCCTCTGCCTGCTTGCAGTTGGTCTTAGCTGTACTGGTATTAATCTACAACTCCTCCTCAGTCACTGTTCCTGTGGCCTATTGCTGTCGTTTCCCAAACCCCTTTCCCCGCGCCCCACACACCCACCCCCACCAACTGCCGCCACACACTAGTTTAAACCCTCCTAAGGGACAATAGCAAACCTGCCTGCCAGAAGATTGCTGCCAGTTCAGGTCTGTCCTGACCTTCTTGTGTCGGACCTACCCATCTGGGAATCCCAATGATTCACATATTGGAGATTGCTGCCAGTTCAGGTTCAAACCATCCTTCTTGTGTGTAGGTCATACCGACCCGGGAATCCCAATGATCCACAATTCGGAGATTGCTGCCAGTTCAGGATCATCCCGTCCTGTTTGTGTATATCCTATCGACCCGGGAATCCCAATGATCCACATATCAGAAGTCCTGCCTCCCCGACCAGCTCTTTGGCAGTGTATTGAATTGTGCTATCTTCCTATTTCTAATCTCACTCACACGTGACATATTCTAATGTCTCCAAAATTCATATATCCTTTCAGCACAACTCCATCAAGGCATTTTCTTTAAAGTGGATAGACTTGATAATAAAAAAAACTTTAAGAGTGACGCAGGAAAGTGAGACCACTGAGCAGTCCAATGAGCAGATGATCTGATATCTATCCCCGCCACCAAACTATTTGACAAGGCATACATATTGATCATCTGTTTGCAGACGAACGAGGATAAACAGAAGATGAGAAAATGTCAGAGCGGATGGATGTCATTCAACCTGTTTACTCAGATTTGCTATTCAATTGGATTCTATTATTCTGTTCCTTTCAATGGCAGCGTCTTTACCCAGTAACCCCAGCGGGTCAGAAAGTGCCCAGTGCCATTGTGTGCACAGTCATGTGAAGGGAGGATCCAGTGCCAGGCAATGGGGTTGCAAGCGGGCATCAGAGCCGCCCTGCTTTTGCCACGGGACTATGCGTACATCAGGAAACTATAAGAATTCATTTTGTGTTTTAAACAGCAGTCGCAGCTTTAAACCCTCAGAACTCAGCAGCTGCTGGTCCGCCCACGTGACCGGAAGATAGGAGACAGAGGACACATCAAATCCACACTGGACCAACATTACCCATGACTCATAGTCCAAAACTCCGGAATTAATTAATATGGAAACCCATCTCCTAATCACATCAAGAGACTGACTGAAACACACCCATACCCATCGATATGGAACCAACCTGACACAAAGGACAGGCATCCACCAGACAGGAACAGACAGACCAATACACACCAACACCCTAAGGGAACAAAGGGGGGTGCTACCCCCTGCGCTCACAGAGAGAGACAAGCAGATAACACCCGGACCCGTTTTACATAAACCAATTAGCACCCTACTGTGCGTGCCCTGCAACTATCCTGGGATGGCAGGAAACATTCTATTTGCACCTACTCCAGTGATGATGAGAACTATCATCCCATTCATCCTCAAATTCCACACATTCTGGCAAGTAAAGGTATATAATATGTAGCTGCACGCAGGAACAACAGAGCAGCCGAGATTCGGACCTCGGTTGGTCTCCGCCGGCGTTAATGTAGCAATAAACGTTACCGATTGTTAAACCGCACTCTGGGCTCGGACTGATATCATTTCATCCGCGCTAACAGGGTGTGGGGACTCCCAGGGGTGGCACAAGGAAAGGCTGCATGTAGTGACGATGGACTGAGGGAATGGAGAGAGATGGAATGGGCATCTGGGGACACTGCATTCAGACAAGTGGCCAGGCAAGATTCCTAAACACCCAGAGGAACCCGCGAACAACGGCTGCGTTTACAAAAACGTGTCACATTTTCGGCATTTCTCCATCGAACAAAAGCAAAAATGCTGTAGATGGTAGAAATCTGAAGCAAACACAGAGACATACTGTGGAGAGAGATAAGAGTTAATGTTTCCAGTACAGGCCCAGGAAGAATGTACAAAGTCCACGCTGACAGGGCCCAGAGATTGGAATTGAATCGGAGTCCCCAGCACTGTGAGGCAGCATTGCTGTGTCACCATGCAGCCCAATGATGGATAATTGGGGATAGTATAGTTAGAGGCATAGAGGCAATCCCGTGATCGGGATTGTAAGTCCTGAAGCTTGGGTTGTCTACCTGGTGCGCGGCTTTGGGATATCTCATCTGGGTTGCAGAACTTGGAGGGGGATGGGAATGATCCAATGGTCAGTGTCCGTGTATGTACCAACGACTGGACAAACAAAAGACAATAAGAAGAGCGACGGGTAATACAGGATTGAACTACTATATCAGAATGCATGCAGTATAAGGAATAATGTAAACACGCTTGTAACTCATACATAAATTGGCTGGTAAGACATAATGGGCCTTGCAGTGATATCAATGCAAGAGGATCAAGATTGGGAGATGAATATGCAAGGAAATTCATCCTGCCGAAACGATAGGCAGGTGGGCAGAAAGATAGAGTTGTCTCATTATTAAGAATGGAATTGAGTCAATGATCAATAATAAGAAATGAAGTAAGTTCAGATGGTGCAGAATCTGTGTCGGTAGAATTGAGGAATCAAAAAGGTGAAAAAATGCGGTTGGAGTTATGCACAGGGAGCTGGGGTGTAAGATACACCAGGAGGTGGAAAGCTCTGCAGGATCTTACAGTGGTCATGTGGGATTTCATTATGCAGGTGGACTGGGAATTCAGGGTGGTAGTGCTTCACAAGAAAAGGAATTTGTGGAATGTCTATGAGATGGCTTTTTGGAGCAGCTTGTGTCGGCAGTGTAGATGAGGGGAGCTTAAGGTGAAGGAAATCATCGGAGGCAATGATCATAATATGATTGAACTTACTCTAAAATTTCAGTTGGGGAAGTTAGAATCAGAAGCAACCGTATTACAGCTGAATAAAGACAATTACAGAGACATGAGGGAGGAGCCGGGTAGAATTGACTGGGAGACGGGCCCAGCAGGAGAGGCAGTGCAACAGCAGTGACAGGAAATCTTTGGAGTAATTCAGGATACAGCAGTAATTTATCCCGAGGAAAAAGAGGCATGGTACAGGGAGGATGCGGCAACCGTAGCTGACTAGGGAAGTCAGGTAGAGCATAAAAGCAAAAGATAAAGGATATAATGTGGCATCGTGCAGTGGAAAACCTGAGGATTGGGAAGCTTACAAAGGCAAAGCAAAATAAGGAGGGAGATTATTAAGTATGGGGGTAAGCTAGCCAGTAATATAAAAGAAGACTGTAAAGGTTTCTTTCGATATATAAAGTACAAAAGAGCGGGAAAAGTGAACAATGGACTACTGGAAAATGAAACTGGAGAGACAGCAGTGGGCAACGAGAAAATGGCCAAGGAACTGAATAAATACTTTGCATCAGCTTTCACGGTGGAAGACACGAGTAATTCCTAAAACATTCAAGAGATTGAGGGGCCAGAGCTGAGTGTGATGGCAACAACTATTGAGAACATGCCAGGAAAAAATTGAATGACCCGAAGGTGGTTAAATAACCTTGACCAGATGGACCACATCCCAGTGTTGTAAGGGAGATAGCTGAAGAGGGAGTGGAGGCGATTGTGTTTATCTTTCAGGAACCAGTTAAGTAAGGAACGATCCCAGAGCACTGGAAACACACTAACTTGACACCCCTTTTTAACAAGGGAGTATGGACAAACACGAAATCTCTACAAAGAATAGCTTAACCTCGATCATAGGTAAGATCCTCGAATCCATTGTGAAAGATGAAATTTCCGAATACTTGGAAATATTTGGTAAACATTGCAAAGTCACTATGGTTTCATCAAGGGAAGTTCATGCGTGATAAACCTGTTGGAATTATTTAAAGAGGAAATAAGCAGGCTTGACCAAGCACAACACTGATAGTAGTTATACACCTGGATCTCAAGAAGACCTTTGTCAAGGTGTCACACAGGAAATGTCTGAGTACGATTACAGAGACATGAGGGAGGAGCTGGGTATAATTGACTGGGAGAAGGGCCGAGCAGGAAAGGCAGTGCAACAGCAATGACAGGAAATTTTTGTTAGAAGCAAAGTAGTGGCATTGGTAGAAGTTTGGCCGTCTAGCAGAACGCAGAGAGTGGGGATGAAATGGTCGTAATCATGATGGCAGCCGATGACAAGTGGTGTTCCACAAGGCTCAGTTTTGGAATGGTAACTTATTACTCGTTACACTAACAATCTAGATGAGGAATTGAGGGCACTCTGACTAAGTTTGCAGATGACGAAAAGATAGGCAAATGGACAGGTCGTTTTGAGGAGGCAGAGAGGTTGAAGAAGGATTTCAACATGTAAAGAGATTGGCAAATGCATTCCAATGTTGGAAAGTGTGAAGTAGTGAACTTTGGCACAAAGCATAGAGGTATGGTCTATTTTCTAAATTGGGAGAAAGTTCAGAAATCTGAAGTGCAAATGGACTTGGGAGTTCTAGTGCAGGGTTCTCTCAAGGTAAGCTTGCAGATTGAGGCAGTAGTTAGGAGTGCAATAGCATTTATTTTTTATGACATTTATTACGAGAGGAATTGATTATAAAACCGGTTGCATACGGCTCTGGTCTGACCGCATTTGGAGTATTGTGCGTAATTTTGAGCCCCGTATCTCGGGAAGGATGCACTAGACCTGGAGTATGTTCACAAGATCTTCACGATAATGGTCGTAGGAATGAAACGCTTATCGTATGAGGCATGTTTGAGGAGTCTGGGTCTATACTCAATAAAGTTTAGAAGGATGAAAGGGATTGTAACGGAAGCATGCCAAATACTGAATGATCTGGTAAAGTAGATGTTGATAAGATGTTTCCATTGGACAAGGACCCGAGATCACAGACTTAGATGAAAGGGAACACCTTTTAGAACAGTGATAAGAAGAAATGTCTTTAACCAGAGAATGGCAAATTTTTCAAATTTATTGCCACAGAAGGCGGTGGGCCAGGTCATTGATAATATTTGAGAAGGAGGTAGGTAAGTATTGATTATCCAGCGGATCAATGATAAAAAGTGAAGGTCGGAGAATGGGTCAGAGAAAACTGTCAGCGGTGATTGAATGGTGGTGCAGACTCGATGGGCTAACTGGCCTAATGGCTGCTCCTATGTCTTATCGACTTATGGTTTAAACCACAAGGAGGCACCTTGCATCTCCGAGAAGATGGATTCATGTCCTTCATAAATGTCAGTAGTGGAGGGAACAGTTAACTGTTTTAGAATGAAGGTATTGTGGCTGCTGTCAGGGTGGCGGATAATATGATATTCAGTGCAGGATCACACACACACTGCACTGTATTAATGTGGAGAGAGTTTGTTCAAAACCTGGACGTCTCTGTCTCTGTCAATCACCTTGGGGAGTGCTGGTTGGGGTGGGAGGGCGTAACGTCCTCCCAGGCACTTAAACTACCCAGCATCATGCATCCTGAGTGAAACAATAGTCACGGAAACTACGAGCTTCTCATTGTCTGTTTAGAATATAAGGAGTGATTGTCGATCCCACTCAGTGTTCAATGCAATCACCTCGTATTCTCTCATAGCGCTCCCGATCAACTTTCACTCACTCGTCATGGTGCTACAATCACAGAGATTAATCTAGTGGAACCCCTGTTCATTCCACTGATGTAAGGAGATCACACCTTACAAAGGAGTGAAAATCTGCCCATAATGCCTCAAATAGTGCCTCAACAACACTCTCAGGTTTGATCGCAATAATTCCTTTCCCTCACTTAGCTGGCTCCGTTTCTTTTGTGTGAAATAGGAAACTATTCATTTACGATGTACTGTCACTGATTTGGAATTTACAACATCCTTACACCTGTAGGTCTGCATCAATAAAGCCAGCACAGGAGGTGCCTATCGAGATGGACATCGCTCTCGGCGAGAGACTCAATCACAAAGAATCCATCTAAAACTGAATAGCCACCGACCTGAATGGAAATCAGCTGCAGGAATTTAGGAGAGAGGCAGAGGAAGGGAGGTATCTTTCTTTTTGATCTGCCCTCACGGGATGTGTGCAGACCTGATCAGGCCAGCATCTTATGCCTATCTTGAACTGAGTGTTCAGTTGCTCCACAGGACAGTAAATAGTAAAACACAGTGCTGTGGGTTTGCAGTTACACAGAGACCTGACCAGGGAAGGATGACCCACTGCTTTCTCTAATGGACATGAGGCAAGCCGATATCAACCGATTATTATTCTGTGGCTCTAGATTATGAGTCAATGGTGTGACCACCATACACTGTCTGCCCATCTTCTAGATTTTGTGCAGAGAACAAGTTAAACATTTCAAGTGCGATTATTTTGCTATGGACACGTGGTAAGAAGGGTCTTTAAACAGCTGTATCTGGATTTAACAAATGCACAAATTATGGTTTATTCAGGCGTTGCACTGAGGCTGAGGAGGAGATTGGACGTCATAATGGTGGTACTGGAAAGGATTAGTGAGTGCGGAGGGTATGGAGATGTAAACTGTGCAGGAGAAAATGAATCAAGGAGGTTGAGAACAGTCTATTTCATCCTCACATATTGGTGAGCAATTTGTATTGAGTATTTGCTAGTTATAATTTCTAAGGAATGGAATCATTGATTGGAAATGAAAACGTTGATTAGCACCTTACAAAATTTACATATCATGAGCATCAATTCAGTTTAGATCGTTTCACTAGACAGCTCGAGTGACTTACCAGAAGCACCAACTATAGCAAGGATAGGATGGTAACCAGCTTGAATAACCATCAGTACATTTTCAATCCGTGATGCTAAAGATATCCAAGGCTGAGATAGCCAGGAAAGACCATCGGATAAACTTCTGTCCATTGTTGCAAAATTTCAGTCTAATGTTCACAGATTCTGATCCTGTATTGGAACATTCCAGTCCAATGCTATTAGTTTCTGATCTCTCCTCAGCCTCTCTCTGAAGCAGAGGATCACTGTTACTGGTGTGGGTGATGCTCACGCTCATAGATGGGATAAAACACTGAAAGCATTCCTTACTCATAGAAGAGAGAAACTCTTTAGGGACGCATAGGATCCATGGAGACTTTCAATTCAATACTATTTCATTAAAAATCAAAATAACTTTGAACATTAATGAATTCTGGGTGTGATATGTGAGTGTGACTGAAGGAAGGACTGTTGAAGATGGAAAATTGATTGTGTGTAATCATTCAGTCTGCCTTGGGTATGGAAATGATGCCAGAGGTTTAACAGAACATAAACATACTCCTCTGCTCTTACATGGAGAAACAAATCCTGTAACTACAGATCAGTCATTGCAATATTCAGATTGTTATTCCAGAATCGGAGAGGGCTGGTGTGGATCATGTTATTGATGTTATCGATGACGATGTATCATTTGCTGGATTTCATTTACATTGTGATTATGACATTGGGGAAAAGAGAGAAGATGGAGACGTTTCGGGGACATGGCTGTTCAGTCTGGGCGGAGGAACAATGATGTTCCCCAATCACTAGCATTGGAACATTACTCTTTATAACTCATATGAAGAACAGATTCACGGATACATCTACAATGAGGCATTAACAGAGACAATATTAATGAAATGTATTTATGCAATATAAAATACATGGAAAAAAATGATTTTCTATACAGACGAAATATGCAAACTACAAAGGGATAATGCACTCCTGATATGGAGCTATATAAATTGAAATGTGGATAACAAAACTATGGAAGTGGTGTGCAAAATTTATCAATCATTATTTGATCCACAGCTGAGATCCTGATTTCCCCTCCGTCAGTGTAATGGAAAATGAACATTTTCTGTGAAACCTGATAGAGAATGCTATGCTAAATTTAAAGCTTTTCTGAACTTTGCTAATAGTTTACTGAATTCTCCAGTCGAGGAGACGGCTTGTCTTTGCTGAACATTGCAAACATTCAACCTGGCCTGGCGAGCAGTCGAATTCAGCAGAAAAGAACAACATAGAGACAGTTATTTCCACGGCAAAGGAATGAGAAAATAAGAACTCGAATGTTTCCCAGCCCTTATTCTTGAGCGTGTGATAAGAATAGTTTGCAGCAATATATGAATTTTGTTCAGGGTCCTTACACAAAGACTTTTTTGCCAAGTGTATTGGTTCCCTGCAGTGGTTAAAAATAAAGCGTTTTCTTTGCTCTTGCCAGCTTCTGAATTCAGTTAGTTTAATTTCCATGACAGTAAACGTGGGGGCTCGTCCAGGATCCCGCTTTTAGGTAAGATTCTGAAGATTCCTAGGAGGCACAGGCGGCAGCGCCTTGATGGTCCTTCATATCATCTCGAGCACTGAAGTGTCCCCTTTGCGTGAGAGGACTGGGAGTCTGTGGATTGCGCCAGAGCCAAGGGTTTGAATCGAATAGGGTCGGGGTAAGAGGCGTCGCTTTATTAATCCTATGTAGAGACTCATTCTAAGAGAATAAATTAATCAGGAAGAGAGTTCAGTAAACTCTTGCCCGGTATGTGAGCAAAACTCAAGGGAAAGGATTGCGTCTCTGGAGTGGTTAAGAGACAGCAGGCTAAGGGTGGTTTTATACTTGGAACCAACACAGGTTGAGTTGGACTCGCCCAAGACATACCGGGTACGTGGATTCTTGGTTTACAAAAGCAATGCATTGTGGCGGACGCGCCCAATGCGAGAGGAGACCTCAGAGGTAAAAGCAAGTCAAATGGAAAAGATAACAGTACGGCGAGAGAGCTGAACACTTTTCCAGTAATGCTGAAAATGGGCTTCAGCAAGACCAAACAAAAAGAGGGTTAACAGAGGACTTGGAACGGCCAACCAACAATACAGTATATGTTAAATAATTAAGGCCCAGAGTCTGTAAAGCAGTTAGAATTGTGGATCAAAGAATGTGGTTTTAGAAAAAGGCAATTGGAAATACAGAGGTCACGGTTGGAGGAGAGAGAGTAGAAGAAACGGACAACAGAACCTAGGAATTGGAGTGTTTATAATATGTGGAAGGCTGAGGCTGATATCAGAGAAAGGAAATGTCAAGTAAAAGACATATCAAATACGCGTACAAACACTATAGCACATGCACACGTGTGCAGAAATCAACGTAACGAAGCTGAACAGTGCCTGAAGTCTGTTTCAGATTCTGACATTGATGGCTACCCACTGAGACCAATAGCCCCCCGACAAGATCTGCCTGGCGAAGATCCCAAATTGGCGACCTCAGCCTCAGGGTCTGTTGAATCACTGATGGCATGCAATAATCCCAACCAACTGAAGGAAGTTGGCCAAAAGAAGGATGCCCACAGGAAGGCATCTGTCTGTGATCATCCCATGATGAATGATGAGTCAGGCGGTGAGAGTATTGGCGTATGATCAGCATACCAGGTAGTTCTGCAAGCGCCAATGGTTGATGTTGAGCTCCAGAAGGGTGCCCAGTGTGGGTCCACCGACCATGGACCATTAAAGATTTCGGACGTGCCCCTGGGCAGTTGCCTGATCCACGTAACATTGGAGGTAATAAGTTCACCGAAGAAGTGACGAATTTCTGTACCGAGTTCTGTCACATATTGCATGCGATGAGACGTCTCTTGGGACGAAAGCTGGGTGCTGATGTCACCAAAATCAAGTATAACTAGCCAGCCAGTCCATGCCAGATCAACCGACCCACAAAAGGAAGAAAATTGAGACTTTAATGCTTTTATTGCAGCGCTGGTAATCGCCTTTTGGGAGGCATTCCCAGTGGGAATGGACATGGCCAAAACTGCAGTGTGTAAACAAGGACAAGGTGAGACAGAGTCCCAGTACCTTACACGCCTCACTGAAGTCCATAATATCCATAGTGGACTGAGATCACCCGACGACATAATGGCAGAAATCACTGTGTATAAGGAACACCTGAGGAACAGCTTCATCAATGGAATGAAGGACGAAATAGTGAAAAAGATAAAAGGCACATATATTACCTGGGACACAGGAAAGCTGAATTTGATAGATCAACATGTGGTACATGCTGAAAAATTGCTTACCCAGGAGAAAGATAGTTGGAAACTAAAGATGGAACTGCAAGTGCATAAAGCTCAACTTACTATGATGCAAATGGTCATCCAGTCGTTGGAGGGATTAGATTAGATTTGTGCTGCAGGAAAAGAGAGAGGCAGAGGGGAAGATTGCGGAAGTGGAAGAGGAAGGGGTCGCAGAAGAAGAACTGGCGGTGGTCTATCTGGCGGGTGCTTATTTTGAGGAGCAATGGACCACTGGGCGTGACAGTGCCCGCACAGACAGACTCACTCGGCCCTGGAGGCTGGACAGCAGTGTGACTGGCAGAGGAAGACTGAGTTGGAGGTGGGCAGCCCACAAGACACAGGCAAGCCTCTTTCCTTTATGCTTGGCAACAAAGACACGCTTATGGTCATCTCTTCTACAAACTTTATTGGCCCTGAGACGTGTCCCACCTCGATATTGAGCACTGCGATTGCGAAGTGTGGACAATGATGTCTATAAGTCGATGCCTACCTTAATCTTATACGTGGAAGGTACACCAGTTACTTTTTTTGGTAGACACAGGGGCAGCATATTCAGTCATTAAATCAAGCCAGTTCAGAGAGTCAACGCCAATAAAGTTGAATGGAACGTTCCTGAACTCAATGGGTGCATCAGGAGTTGTTCTACGAGAGAGATTTACGGCACCACTGCAGAGCAGAATACCCGTTAAAACCTGAGGCTATAGCAGGAATTACTCCAGTATTTGATTCCCCTTTTCAGGCAATAACTCTGTTGTTCCGCCCGCCTCAAACGTTCCTAACCCCTTTACTATATTAGGTCAATTTCCACCGGACAGTAAATGATTCTCTGTTGTGGATTTAGCAAATACCTTCTTAAGTGCACTGGTACACCCAGATCGTCAATTCTGGTTTGCTTTTTTTATTCAAAGAGAAATCATATACCTTCACATGACTTTGTCAAAGTTACTGTGAGTCCCCCACCATATACAATGAGGCTCTACGCAGGAGACTGGAGACTTTTGTTTTAACCCTGCGGTCAGCACTTCTGCAGTGTGTAGTTGATTGCTTGGTAGCAGCATAAACTACTCGGAGAAAGTGAGGACTGCAGATGCTGGAGATCAGAGCTGAAAGAGTTGTTGCTGGAAAAGCACAGCCGGTCAGGCAGCATTCAAAGATCAGGAGAACCGACGTTTCTGTGAGGGTGATAGGCCGGAGAGGGGGTGAGGGCAGAGAGGTCAGGAAGAAAATTGCAGGTCAGGAAGGTGGTGCTGAGTTCGAGGGTTGGGATTGAGACAAGTAAGCGGAACGTTTCAGAGAACACCTCTGGGACACCCGCACCAACCATCCCAACTATCCCGTGGCTAAACACTTCAACTCCCCTCCCACTCCACCAAGGACATGCAGGTCCTTGGCCTCCTCCATCGTCAGACCATGGCAACACAGCGGCTGGAGGAAGAGCGCCTCATCTTCCGCCTAGGAACCCTCCAACCACAACGGATGAATTCAGATTTCTCCAGCTTCCTCATTTCCCCTCCCCAACCTTGTATCAATTCCAACCCTCGAACTCAGCACCACCTTCCTGTCCCGCAATTTTCTTCCCGACCTCTCCGCCCCCACCCCTTCTCTGGCCTATCACCCTCACCTTAACCTCTTTCCACCTATTGCATTTCCAACGCCCCTCCCAAGTCCCTGCTCTGTACCTTTTATCTTAGCCTGCTTGGCACACTTTCCTCATTCATGAAGAAGGGCTGATGTCCGAAACGTCGATTCGCCTGATCTTTCAATGCTGCATGACCTGCTGTGCTTTTCCAGCAACACATTTTTCAGCAGCATAAACTACACCAACATTGGGGATTCCAAAACCAAACAAGCCTTTTGTACAAACGGTAGATGAGAAGCGTGGCTCCATGACATCTGCGCTGTTGCAGGATTATAGGGGAACGATTGAGACCAGTAGCTTATTTTTCAGCTAAACTAGACCCCGTAGCGGCAGGATTGCCTAAATGCTTGCGAACTATGGCCGCAGCTGAAAAGGCTGTAGTAGCATCCAGGGATAGAGTCGGCTATGGTAAATTAACCCTTCTGGTCCCACATGCATTTTCCTTACTGCTTTCCGAGTAAAAGACAGTACACATGTGGTCATCACGTTGGCTCAGATATAGACTGTATTATTCGAGACGCCTGACATTACAATGAAGTGATGTGACGTCCTTTACCCTGCTAACCTTCTCCCCACAGAAGGAGACGGAGACCCACATGATTGTGTTGCTGTAACTAATGAAATTTGCTGCCCTAGACCAGACTTGCAGGATTCTCCACGTCAGAATCCGGAAACGCATGCTTTTGTGGATGGGTCAACATTCAGGAGCAAGGAGACAGGCCAGAAATGTGTTTCATATGCTGTAATGCCTACCCACGAGGTAGTCAAAGCGGGATCATTCCTTTCTCATCATTTGCCTTGACTGAGGCATGTACATTGGCTGAGGGAAGGCCAATGAACATTTACAACGACAGCAGATATGCATTCGGGGTTGTACATGACTTTGGAACCCTTTCGAAACACAGGGACTTCTTGACCTCCACCGGAAAGCCCATCACACACCGTTGTCTGATTTCTGACTTCCTGGAAGTGGTCCTACTGCATAAATCAATTTCTGTATGTAAATGTGAAGCCCCCACAAAAAATAACGATTCTATTTCATAAGGCAATGCGAGGGCAGACACAGCAGCAAGGACGGCAGCCCAGCAGCCGCGAAGTGATCAGTTTGACATGTGTATGACAAAGATTTGCACCCCAGCAGCAGACGGACGGGAATTACAGTCACAGGCAATGCTGGAGAAGAAGCGTGAGTGGACAAGGGCAGTGTGCAGCATGAACGAAGGGGTGTGTTGTGGCCCTAATGGTAAAGCCTGTTTACCACAATCATTATTTCCATTCTATGTCAAACTGACACACAGTAAGAACCATGTGTCAGAACGGGGGATGTACGATAATATTTCGGCACACTGATACACGAAGGAATTTACGCATTCATCTCAGAAATATTGTGAACGATGTGTTATCTGTGTCACTAACAATGTAGGTAGGGGAGTACAGATGAGACAGGCAGCACCCCTCAATCCCAAATACACTTTGAACATTTACAGTTGGATTTCTTTGAACTAACTCCCAGCGGAGGGGACATATATTGTTAGATTATCGTTGATATGTTTTCCAAATGGTTGTAAGCGATCCCCACGTCAAAACAGGATGCCAGTGCCTAGGCTTTTCTAAGATGGGGTATCCCTGAAAGCCTTTGTAGTGACAATGGGACAGTATTTTTCAATAATGCCTTGCTGCAGATCCGTGATTATTTGGGAAAAACATGAGACAACACTGTGCCTACGACCCAGCGAGTGGTGGGGCAGTGGTAAGAGGAAATGCTACCCTAACACATATAAATGGACGAAATGATGTGAGGAACTAGGGTTGAAATGGACAAAGATTTGCTAACGTATATGAGATCTAAGAGGAGAGGAAGAGCGAATCTGATGCCGGTTTTAGATTTTGTTTGGTAGGCCACCAATGACAGGAATGGGCCCATGACCTACGGTAAGACATATAACAGACCACTGTGAGGATGAGATGTTGTGTTACTGTGTAAAACTCTCTACACTTTTGTGTCAAGCATCGAATCAAGTGAAAGCAACACTACCCCAATCAGCAGAGGGGAAGCTGCACGATCTGGAGACTGGATAGTGGTGAAAAACCTCAGGAGGAAAAGCTAGAAGGCGAACAGGTGACTGGGACCGTTTCAAGTGCTCCTTACAACACGGACATCTGTTAAGATCGCCGATGCATAGATATCTGGCTCTGCAGTTTTTAAAAATGTTGCTTTGTACATTTCTTTTTTTAATTCTGGCTCTGTTTTCTCTGTCCTTGTTGTCATAAAATAACAAAAAGGGAAATTTAATGGAAAATTAACAAAATTAACATTTACTGTGAAATTTGAAAGCGAATGCTATGCTAAATGTAAAATTTTTCCGAACATTGCAAACACTTTGCTGAATTCTGCATTCGAAGAGACAGCTTGTCTTTGCTGAACTTTTTAAACATTCAACCTGGCCTGGCGAGCAGTCGAATTCAGCAGAAAACATAAGCTATTCAGCTAAGGAAAACATAAAGACAGTTACGTCCACGGCAAGGGGATGAGAAAATAAGAACTCAAATGTTTCCCAGCCCTTGTCCTTGAGAGTGTGATAAGAAGGGCATAAAAGGAATACGTTAATTATGTTCAGTGCCCTTACACAAGGCGTTTTTGCCAAGTGCATTGGCCAACTGCAGTGGGTAAAAATAAAGCTTTTTCTTTGCTGTTGTTAGCATCTGAGTCCAGTCAGTTTAAGTTCCACGATAGTCAGTGATCCACCTGACTGAGATTCTCTGGACCAGTCTCTCACACAGTGGGGGCTGTCATCATTTCTTGCTGGTCTTGGCATAGTCTATTTTTTAAAATCCACCTTCTCTATGGTAATAATCTATTGGCCGAATGGATTTTGTTTAGCTGTCAATAACCTAGCTCTGTAATATTATTGGGAATAAGTGATCTGGGCTGACAGCCAGTATCAGCACACTGCTCACAGTGTATGATACCGAGACAAAGGCTTGCAGTCCAGAGGTATTTCTAAATAAATCTTCTAACTTCTATCTGTCCATACCTATCCACCTTCATGCTGTCTTTTGATCTATTTAACTTCACCCTCATCTAACACCTCTTCGTCTCCCACTCAGTTAGTTGCTCCCATTTCTATTCTCTCTCAGTTTATCTCTCTTCACTTTCTTTCTCTCTGTTTATTTCTCTCTCACACAATCTAATTGGGTGGCACGGTGGCACAGTGGTTAGCACTGCTGCCTCACAGCGCCAGACACCCGGGTTCAATTCCCGACTCAGGCGACTGTCTGTGTGGACTTTGCACGTTCTCCCCGTGTCTGTGTGGTTTCCTCCAGGTGCTCCGGTTTCCTCCCACAGTCCAAAGATGTGCAGGTCAGGTGAATTGGCCATGCTAAATTGCCCGTTGTTTTAGGTAAGGGGTAAACGTAGGGTTATGGGTGGGTTGCGCTTCGGCGGGACGGTGTGGACCTGTTGGGCCGAAGGGCCTGTTTCCACACTGTAAGTAATCTAATCTATCTCCACATACTCTCACTAGCTCCAATTGTGCCGTTGACGAGCTGGGCTGACTGACTCCCATTTGTGCGATAATAATTCCGCGGTTCTCTGACCCACAATATGTACTTTCGGTGTCTGGACAGATACACCGGTCCGGTGACAGGTACAGTGCACAATTACCATTATCTCTTCATGTTCTTCTCTGATGTGCAGCTGCCTTGAAATGTCTATTCAAACGAAACAGACTGAATGAAATTTGAGCAGTCGGGATGACTTTCATCACTGTGCATTTCAATCAGGATTTACTGAAGGATGAGGTTCCACAATAACATAACAATGATAGAAAAACAGGACAACACAATGAATAGCAGTTGAGTATAACATATGGTTCCAAGTAGGCTTCATGGTGTTACCGCGAGGTTATCAATCCAGAAAATCAGCTCCTGTTCTGTGGACCGAGGTTCGAATCCCGCTACTGCAGATGGTGGAAATTCAATCCAATAATTTTAAAATATCCCTGGAATTAAAAATCTACCTATGAGAATGAAATCGTTGTTGATTGTCAGAAAAATCCATCTGGTTCACTGATATCCTTCAATGAAGGAATCTTCCAGTCCTCACCTGGTCTGGCCGACCGATGACTCCAAACCCAAAGCAATATGATTGACTCTCAATCACCCTCTGAAATGGTTTAGCGAGTCAGTCAGATGTGCTACAGGATTTCAAAGAAATGAAACCGGATGTATTGACCTGGATAACGGAAGAGTCCTCCTTACTAACAATGAGTGCTCGTGCCAAAATTGGGACAACTGTTTTACAGACCAGTCAAGCAAGAGCTTGACATAGGCATACTCACGTAATTTTACCTTACAGATATAACCCAGACAGCACCATCAGCATCCCTGGATATGTCCTGTCCCAAAGGTAGGACCGATCTGGCACAGGAGGCAGCTCAGTGTGATAGAGTCGGGCGGTCGATGCTCTGGGAGTCCCTGTGACCTGTAACCTCATATACCCAGCATATCCCCCACTCAACAATTACCATCAAGCAAGAGGATAAAACCTGGTTCAAAAGAGAGTGCAGTAGGGCAAGCCAGGAGCAGAACCAGGCATACATAAAGATAAAATGTTAATCTGCTGAAACTTCCAAACAGAACTATTTGCATTCCAAATAGCATAAAATGCAAGGGGCAGGCATAGCTAAGCGATCCCAGAACCAAAACATCGGATCTAAGCTCTGCAGTCCTGCGAATCTGATCGTGGATGGTGGTGGACGATGAAACAACTCACTGGAGTAGCAGGCTCCACAAATATCCCCAACCTCAGTGATGGAGGAGCTCAACACATCAGTGCAAAAGATAAGGCTGAAGATTTCACAGAATTCTTCACTCAGAAGTTTCGAGAGGATGATCCACTTCTGTCTCCTCCCGTGGTCCCCATCATTACAGATATCAGTCTTCAGCAAATTCAATTGACTGATATCAGGAAACTGTTGAAGGAATTGGATACTGCAAAGGCTATGGGCACTGATAACATGCTGACTATAGTCCTGAAGACTTGTGCTCCAGAACTTCCCGCTTCCTTAGCCGAGCTGTTCTAGTATGGTTACAAACCAACAATGGGGGAAAGAAAAACTGCTCAAGTGTGTTCTGTACATAAAAAAAGCAGGACAAAGTCAACCCGGCCAAATACCACGTCATCGGTCTACTCCCCATTATCAGTAAAGTGATGGAAGGGGACATCAGCAGTGCTATCAAGCCAGCACCTGCTCAGCAATAACCTGCTCAGTGACATCCAGTTTGAGTTCCACCAGGAACACTCAGCTCCTGACCTCATTATAGTCTTGGTTCAAACATAGAAAAAGGAGCTGAATTCCCGCCCTTGACATCAGGGCAACATTATTTCAAATGTGGCATCACAGAACCCGAGCAAGAACGATATTGCGGGCAAATACTCCATTATTGTAGTCATACCTGTCAGATGGGAAGATGGTCATTATTGTTGGAAATCAGTCATCTCAGCTCCAGAACATTTCTGCAGTAGTCCCTCAGGATTAAATGGATGTAGGTTTGCTCGCTGAACTGGAAGTTTCATTATCAGACATTTCATCACCACACAAGACAACATCTTTAGTGACTCTCCAGATGAATCCTAGATCCAAGCATCTTCAGCTGCTGCATCAATGACGTTCCTTACATCATAATGTCAGACGTGGGGATATTCGACAATGACTGCACAATGTTCAGCGCCATTCACAAATGCAGATACGGAAGCAGTCCATGACAGAATGCAACAAGGTCTGTCCCTCTCCATGCTTGGGCTGACAGATGCCAGACAATGACCATCACCAATAAGAAACAATATAACAACTTAGTATTTGCAGCATTATCATCACTCAGTTCCCCACTATCAATATCCTGGGGATTATAATTGATTAGAAACTCAACCCGACTCACCACATAAATGTTAAGAGCAGATCAGAGGCTAGGAATAATGCGCGAGTAACTCACCTCCTGACTTCCTAAGGCCTGTCGATCATCTAAAAGGCACAAGTCAGGAATGAGTTGGAATTCTCCCACTTGCCTGAATGAGAGTAGACCCAACAAGACTAAAGAAGCTTGACAACATCCAGGACAAAACAGTCCATTTCCTTGGCATCACATCCACAAGCATTCACTCCCTCCACCACCGTCGCTCAGTTGCAGAAGTGTACTATCTACAAGACACAGTGCAGAAATTCCCCAAAGACCCTCAGACAGCATCTTCCAAGCCTACGAACACTTACATCTAAAATGACGAGGCCAGCATACTTATGGGAATGCCACCACCTATAAATTCCCTTCCAAACCAATCAACATCCTGATGTGGAAATATATTGCCGTTCCTTCACTGTTACTGGTAAAAATCCTGGAATTCCCTCCTTCATAGCATTGTGAGTCAACACACAGCAGGTGGACAGCAGCGGTTCAAGAAGGCAGCTCAGTACCACTTTCTCAGGGAGGCAATGAGGGGTGGACAAGAAATGGGCCCATCCAGCGATGTCCGCATCCAAAAAAAGATTTTTTAACAATAGTTCCAAGTTGAGCTTCTCGATGGGACAGGTTATCTGATTTGAGCATGAACAGGAAATCAGTGTTTCTTCTACAGAACATTATCAACGTTTCTGTTATTAGAAGGGTGTTCAGTGATCGATGACTTATAATTGCTGTGTGCTGTGATAAATTGCATCTGTTTTGTTAAATTCATCAATACTGGCGAAACAGGATCGATCCTTCGAAAATAACAAACTGAAAATGGCAATCATTTGAGACTATGTACTCCCGCCAGATGAGACTCACAGAAAGCTGTGTACATTCAACGTTTAATAGACTACTGGCCGACACTGAATCCTCCCATCGTCCATATCACAGGGGTTACCATTGAACAGAACGTGAAGTCAAATCAACATACAAATACAAGTGTTACAAGAGCTGCTCAGAGACTTACAATTCTGCACTGAATAATAGACCACGATAGATTGAGGCCATTCAGCCCATTCCTTCTCTGTAAAACTGTGCAATTTTGTCATAGTCTCTATGACTACTGGATATATCTTCTGCACACTGTCTCAATCTTTGCAGTAATCAATCAGTGTCTATCAGATGCCTCGCCTCCCATTCTTCTAAATTCCATCGAGTACACACACTGCCGCTCATGACATGCCACCATCCCCAGGATGGATCACCTCTAACACCAGCTGATTTTGCCCCAGAGATAGTGCCCAAAATAATTCCCAATATTCCAAATGCTGTCTGACCATTGCCCATGACATTCTCAGCGGCATGTCTCCTCTCTTGTATTCTAGGTCCCTTGAAATGAATGCTAACATTGCATTTGCTTTCCTAACTGCCAACTGAACTGCACAATAACCGTAACAGAGGACGAGTGCTTCAAAATTCTTTTTGTGCTTCAGATTTCATGGATCCTATTAGAAAATAGTGTCTGCCTCTAGTCCGCCTACCAAAGTGCATAATCTCACACGATCCCACATTGTATTCCATCAACCACGTTTTTGCCCACGGTCCTAAACTGTCCAAGCTTTTCTGCAGCCTCCTCACTTCATGAATATCGCCTGCTCATCCAACCATCATTGTATCATCTCCAAACTTAGCAAAAATGCCCTCAGGTCCTTTGGTCAGGTGGTTCATGTGAATGGCACTTCCTGACTCCCTAAGAACTGTCCACCATTGAAAAGGCACAGCACTGAAGGTGGTTGACTCCATTCAAGTTCAAGCAGTGAATTGACTGGAATTATACCTGTAACATCTTCACTCCCTGCACCACTGATACCCAGTAGGAGAACACCCTGCCCCCGAATTGTTGTGAATTACCCCGTGATGGCGACAAAGGACTTGTTGGCGCACAATCTCATTCTAATTATGTCACCCTGTCTCAACACTAACTGTGTGCTGCTCACAACAACCAATGTCACTGTGTGTTGATGATGACGGAGAGAGGTGGTGGAGGGAATGTCTATGATGAATGACTGTCAGCATGAAAACTGCCCTGACAGCCTCGGATGTACCTGTGCCCCCTGTCACCACTGCAGACATGATCAGGCTTCCTGCAGGTCAAGTCAAGGAAAGCGACAGGCCTGGAGAGTGTTCCCCGCTGAACACTCAGATCCTGTGAGGACCAACTGGCAGAGGTATTTACAAACAACTTCAACCTCATCCTCCTGAAGCCGAAATCCCAACCTGCTTCAATAAGGCCACCATCATCCTTGTAAGTGAGAAAGCACATGCAATATTCGTTCATGACTCCCGCCCAGTGGCTCTGACCTCAATAAATATGAAGTGCTTTGGCCCACACCACCTTCAGTCTCCCAGCCTGACCTGCTGTCCTATAATGTGCCGACTGATGTAACGGGTCCACAACGGATGCCATATACCTGCCCTGCCCTCATCCATGGAACATCTGGACAACAAGGATGCCTACACCAGACTTCTGGTCATTGACTACAGCTCCACCTTCAACATCATTATCCCCTCCAGACTTATCTCAATACTCCGTGACCTTGATCACGGCTCCACCCTCTTCAACTGGATACCCTGGTTTCAGACACACAGACCACAATCTGTGAAGATAGGTATCTGCACATTTTCCATAATAAAACGCAACATTGGAACTCCTGGAGAATGTGTTCTCTGCCCCCTATTGTACTCCCCGTGCATCCACAGCAGTGTCCTCAGCCCCCTTCTGTACTCCCTATATATCCACGGCTCTGCCATTAGCCCCCTACTGTACTTCTTGTACACACATGGCTGTGCCCTCAGCCCCCTACTGTACTCCCTGTACATCCACGGCTCTGCCCTCAGCCCCCGACTGTACTTCTTGTACACACATGTCTGTGCCCTCAGTACCCTACTGTACTCCCTGTACTCCCATGGTTGTGTCCTCAGCCCGCTATTGTACTCCCTGTACTCACATAACTGTGTCCTCAGCCCCCTACTGTACACCCTGTACTCCCATAGTTGTGTCCTCAGCTCCCTACTGTACTCCTGTACTCCCATGGATGTGTCCTCAGCCCCCTACTGTATGCCCTGTGCACACGCAGCTGTGTTGTCAAATTCCAAAGAACGCCAGCTACAAGTTCGCTGATGACATCACCAAATCTGAAGGGATATCAAACAACGATGAGTCAGAATACAGAAAGGAGATCGAGGGCTTAGTGGCATGGTGTATTGATAATAACCTCACTCTCAAATTCGGCAATAGTAAGGAACTGATCATTGACTTCAGAAAGAAAGGAGAGGAACACACCGTCATCTACATCAATGGTTGAGGGACTGCAGAGCATCAACTCCCTCAGAGTGACAATAACTGACAACATACCCTGGTTTTCTCCATAAATGTGACAGTCAAGGAAGTTTAACAACGCCTCTTCTTCCTCAGGAGGCTCAGGAAGTTCAGCATGCACTACTTCGACATATACAACATTGTCTGGATGCGTCACGACTTCATACGGCAATGCTCTGCCCAGCACCATAAGAAACTACAATAGGTTGAGGTCATAGGCAATCTCCAAACCATTGACTCTATATACACGGCTCATTGCCGCAGAAAGGCTGCCAACATCTAGAACATTAAACATAGAACATATAACAGTACAGCACAGAACAGGTCCTTCAGCCCACGATGTTGCACCGAAATTGATCTTCATAAACGCACCCTCAAATTTCTGTGACCGTATGCATGTCCAGCAGTCTCTTAAATGTCCAAAATGACCTTGCTTCCACAACTGCTGCTGGCAACGCGTTCCATGCTCTCACAACTCTCTGTGTAAAGAACCCGCCTCTGGCATTCCCTCTATACTTTCCTCCAACCAGCTTAAAACTATGACCCCTCGTGTTAGTCATTTCTGACCTGGGAAATAGTCTCTGGCTATCGACTCTATCTATGCCTCTCATTATCTTGTATACCTCAATTAGGTCCCCTCTTCTCCTCCTTTTCTCCAATGAAAATAGTCCGAGCTCAGTCAACCTCTCTTCATAAGATAAGCCCTCCAGTCCAGGCAGCATCCTGGTAAACCTCTGAACCCTCTCCAAAGCATCCACATCTTTCCGATAATAGGGCGACAAGAACTGGACGCAGTATTCCAAGTGTGGTCTAACCAAAGTTTTATAGAGCTGCAACAAGATCTCACGACTCTTAAACTCAATCCCCCTGTTAATGAAAACCAAAACACCATATGCTTTCTGAACAACCCTGTCCACTTGAGTGGCCATTTTAAGGGATCTATGTACCTGCTCACCAATATCCCTCTGTTCCTATCCTTAATCCTGTACTCAGTTTTCAAAATCGACCTTCCAAAATGCATCACCTCGCATTTGAACAGGTTGAACTCCACCTGCCACCTCTCAACCCATCTCTGCATCCTGTCAATGTCCCGCTGCAGACTACAACAGCCCTCTATACTGTCAATGACACCTCCAACTTTTGTGCCGTCTGCAAAATTGCAGACCCATCCTTCAATCCCCTCATCCAAGTCATTAATAAAAATTATAAACATTAGAGGCCCAAGAACAGAGAGCACTCACCATTGACTTCCAGGCAGAATATTTCCCTTCTCCTACCTCTCGCTGTCTTCTGTTGGCCAATCAATTCTGTATCCAGACAGTTAAGTTCCCCTGTATCCCATTCCTCCTGACCTTCTGGATGAGCCTACCAGGGGGAATCTTGTCAAATTCCTTGCTGAACCCCATATACACCACATCCACAGCTCGACCCTCATCAACTTTTCTAGTCACATCCTCAAAGAACTCGATAAGGTTTGTGAGGCATGACCTGCCTCTCACAAAGCCGTGTTGACGGCATTTAATCAAGCCATGCTCTTCCAGATGGTCATAAATCCTATCCCTCAGAATCCTTTCGAACACCTTGCAGAAGACAGACGTGAGACTTACTGGTCTGTAATTGCCTGGGATTTCCCTATTTCCTTTCTTGAAGAGAGGAATTGTATTTGCCTCTCTCCAGTCCTCAGGTACGACTCCAGCGGAGAGCGAAGATGAAAAGATCTTCGCAAGTGGCGAAGCAATTGCATTTCTCGTTTCCCAAAGCAGCCGAGGACAAATCTGGTCCGGGCCTGGCGACTTGTCAATCTTAATGTTTGACAAAATTTTCATCACATCAGCTTCCTCTATCTCTATCCATTCCAGCACGCACACCTGCTCTTCAATGGTTTCATTCACTACAAAGTTCGTTTCTTTCGTAATGACAGAAGCAAAAAAACTCATTGAGGGCTTCCCCTACCTCCTTGGACTCCACACACAAGTTCTCTATGCTATCCCTGATCGGCCCTACTCTTTCTTTGACCATTTCCTTATTCCTCACATGAGTATAAAATGCCTTTATGTTCTCCCTAATCCGTTCTGCCAAGCCTTTCTCTTGCCCTCTCCTGGATGTCCTAAGACCATTTTTTAGCTCCTTCCTCGCCTGCCTGTAATCCTCTAGAGCTGAGCTTGACCCTAGCTTCCTCCACCTTATGTAAGCTACCTTCTTCCTTTTCACGTAGCTCCACCGCTATCCCAGATTACTGAATAAAGGGGGAGAGAAATAGTTGGAGCATTAACAGATATCTTTGTAGCATCCTTGAACACAACTGAGATCCTGGAGGACTGTGAAGTTGTTGTTTAATTCGGGTAGCATGAATAATGCAGTTAATTATAGACCAGTGAGCCTGTTATCAGGGGTAAGGGAGCTGCTAGAGAAGATACTGAGGGATAGGGTCTTTTCTCATTTGGATTAAAAAGGCCTTATCAGTGATAGGCAAAATGGTTAAGTGCAGGGAAGGTCATGTCTTACCAATTTAATAGAATTCTTTGAGGAAGTGACAAAGTTGATTGATGAGGGAGGGGCTGTAGATGTCATGTATGTGGATTTCAGGAAGGCATTTAATATGTTTTCCCATGGTCGGCTTATGGAGAAAGTGAAGTCACATGGTATCCAGGGTGTGATAGCTACATGGATAAAGAACTGGCTGGGCAACAGGGTGCAGAGCGTACTAGAGGAAGGCAGTTTCTCAAAATGGAGAACTGTGACCTGTGGTGCTCCATTTAAGATGTTCCCAGAAAGATACATGAATAGGCAGGGAACAAAGGGATAAAGACCCTGAGAACATAGGCGACGGAATTAGACAGAGGATCTGGATCGGCGCAGGCTTTGACTGCAGAATGGCCTGTTCCTGTACTCGAATGTTCTTTGTTCTAACATTACTAAATGTTCGGCCCATCACATGCCAGTAAATAACTCCCATAAACTCTTCAATGAGGCTAAAAGATACAGAGGCTTGAATACACAGAGCAGCTGGTTCAGTAACAGCTTCTTCCTGACTGTTGTTAGACTGACGAATGGACTCTCTAATCTTCGATAATGTTGATCTTGTTCATGTTGATCTCGCCTAGCCCATGCGCTGTGCAGTGTAACCTATATGCCTCTCAGACATGTTTTACACCCATCGTTCTGTACATCCTTTGCTTAATATGATCTGCCTGGACCTCTTGTGACAGGTCAAAATAAATCCTCACCTCCCTCCTTCCAGCTCCCTCCAGTGCTCACTCCCAGGTCTCTCTGGTCCTCACCCCCAGCTTCACCCATTCCCCCCACTTCCCTGTGACCCCATCCCCAGTTCCCCGTGTCCTTTGTCTCTCACTGTGTCTCTCACACTGTCTGTTTCACTCCGTTTTCCTTTTCCCTGTCTTCTGTTTCTTTCCCTGAACCTACTATCTTCCCTGCTCCCTGTCCATGTGACGGTTTGTTTCGTTGTTTTGTTTCCTTTCTCTCTTCGACTGACTGTCCATCTGTTTCCCTCGCTGTGTTCTCTCTCTCCTTCCCTTCGTTTCTGTCTCCTTCTGCCTCGTTGTGATGGTGATGGCTTCTCTATTCGTTTGAAACAGGTGATGGCTCATTGGTTCGATGTTGGCGATACAATGAACTCAACTGGGCTTTGATATCGAGGACATAAATTAAAATTATCGGTTAAATTTCAATTGTTGTCAAAACAGCAACCAGAACTTGGATATCCATTTAACAGCCAATTGTTACATCTAACTATTTTCGAACAACCCGTCTCCCAATGTTCCGTTCACTGGCAATTGAAAACATTCTATTCACGTGCATAATGGTCTGACATGGTAACTGCTCTGCCCAGGACCATAAGAAACTACAGACTGTTGTGTGCACAGCCCAGCCCATCACGGAAGACCACCTTCCGTCATTTATACTTGTCATTGTCGCAGAAAGGCTGGCAACATCAAAAATCTCTCCCAAACCGGTAATGATCTCCTACAACCTCTTCCAACAGGGAGGAGACACAAAGGCTTGAAAATATGGATCAGCATGCTCAGGAACACTTCCTTCCCTGCTATAATTAGACTGATGAATTGACATCTCTAACATTTCAAATAATATTAATCTTCCTCATGTCGATTTTGCTTTTCTCACCTCCTGTGAAGCTGTAACCACGTATGCCTCACTCTGTGTAAGTACCCGACCATCTTTTTTTTTATGTTTACTATCATATGCCTGCACTACTCGCAAAACAAACCTTTCCATTGTACATTTGACTAAAATAAATCAAATCAATCACGTGGACTGCAGTGGCTCAAGATCTTCTCAAGGGCAACTGTGAAAATGAACTAATGCTGGCCCAGTCAGAGATACCCATATCCCGTTAACAAATATAAGAAATGTCCACACTCAGGGAATACTGACAGGGGGATTCAAATCACTTAAAACATGATTTTAGACAAATACAGGTTTCCCTCGCTATCTGAAAGAAACCGTTTGCCAGCTGATATGGTTTTAAAGTGCAGTACCATGAATTTATATGGGAAAAAATTCGCCTTTCTTCTTAAAAGTGAAAATTCTCTTCATATTTCTTTTGGTCAGCGAAACAAGGTCCTAATGTAGGTCATTCGGAAAGGGAAGTGGTGAAAAGCAACCTTTTGAAAAGCGGGGAATACCTGTATTTACATGGGCATGATATTCAGGAAGATGGGAATGGCGAAAAATAAATGAGGTGAAATCACACATTTGATTTCCAACCCCGCTGATCATCATTCTCTTTGTTTGCTCTTTTAATTCTTTATCTCTCTTTCTTTATTGAGTCCTCCTCCCCTTCAAAGCAGACTTCCCTGTCAACGGTATTAATCACACCCCTTTCCAGCTGATTTCTGTTCAGGAAAGTTCCCCAGCACTTTCTGTTCGTTTCTTTGCATTGCCTTGTATAATTTCAGATTTTCAGCATTATCCTTTATTTGATTTCACCTTCAATTTTGTTATTTCGTGGGATGTTAACATCTCGGCCAAGGGCAGCATTTGGTGACCATCACTAATTGCCCTGACTCTGAGGCCATTCCACAAGCCAGTATAAAGGTAACCACATTGTCATGGGGCTGAAGTTTCACTTAACCCCAGACCGGGTAATAACATTAGATTTCTTTACCGAAGGTGATCAGTGAAACAGCAAGGCTTTCAGACAAAATGTTGCTTTTATGGTTGTTTTTGTGAAATTCACTTTTATTCCAACTCATATCAGTGTTATTGAAGTTCTGTCATCAGCTGTGTTGGAATTGAAACAAATCACTTGAAACAATATCTTTGATTTAATAAGCTTTGCTCCTGAATTACACCCAGTGATATTCCTACATTCATATATTGTCCTAATCATGAAGTAACGTCCATGACAAGAACAATTTTATGATTGAAATATTTGTAATCAGACAAGTGGTCAGAAGAGAGCTTGAAACATTGAGTCTGAATTTTACCAACGTGTAGGCAATGGATTGTTCAGCAACAGCACTGACACAGAAATGAAGATTGGGGACATCAGGAGCTGGTAGTGGACAGGTTTGGTGACAGAGAGATCAGAAGACATAAATCAGTTCAGGACAAAAAGGGATCTCGAGGTTTTGCGCAGTTTTGTTCTCAGATGTTTGTGAGGGTGTGGCCTGCAATCCATGGATAATGAATGGAGACTGCAATGGAAACTGTAGACAATAGTTTCTTTCTCTGACAAATATAGATAACAGAAATTGCAACGAAGTTCAAACTTGTTTATGGGATTAATGAATGAACACAAGTAGAGAACACCAACAATAGCGAGATTAGGTTAGTAGCACACCCTCCATCCCTCCCAGAATAATCATCAGCACTGCTGATATCCGATATGGAAGAAATTCGCAACATGGGGAAAACTTGAAAAGACACAAGAAAAACCTCCTCTCCATTGTTGTAATGTTCCAGTCCGTTATTCTCAGATTCAGATCTTTCCTCTCTCTGTCTAGGTAGCTGTTGATCTCTGTTACTGTTTGGAATTGGTGCATTTACTACTACAGTGGGATAGTGCACTGAATGAAGCCCTTCACCAATAGAAGAGGGAAACCCTCCAATGACACAGTTACATTGCGTGGAGACTGACATTAATCATAGTCACTAAGCAACCACTCCCAGCTTTCAATCCAGCACATTCAGTTCACAATATTACTGGACTGGACTACATGTTGACATTGCTGGCTATTTGTCAAATCTCCCATCACAAATTGCTCGAATGAAGTCAGTTCTGAGGGAGAATGATGGATGTTATCATTTCGTAGGCTAGATGATTCTGCTCTGTTGTCCGTTTATTATGCTGTCACCATCTCTCCACAAATCCCCCCACCCCGCAAAAGAAACACAACCAGGATGTTGTTACTGTGCTGATCTCTCCTCCACGGAAACAAACGCCAGCCAACACACTGTCACTGGGCAGAGTTGTCCTGAAGATATACAGGAAGTGTGGACTTCTCTGAATGTTCCTCTCACTGCTCTAATAAGGCAACTTTGGAACTTCCAGAGGGAATATGCTTTAGTAATTTATTTATACAAATTGACAAAATTCTAAATGCAGTTTTATTTGCTGTAAACCGTATTTCTTACGCATTTTGGCCTCAGCCCAAAACCAAAAGTGATAATTACAATGAACATATTCATTTAATCTTATTAATTAATGAATCAGGTTCGAACGAACATTACATTGGCTGGGAGATAAGACATAATGGGGATAGTGGCTATGGAGACTGCATGGGGCGTACAATGTTATTCCCCAGTCATCATCACACTTTGTGTCAGACATAATTAAATCTAATGCAGATCAAGCAAACAGGCAACATTTGAGAGATGCAATGCTGAATGACAATGTGAACTGAACAGGATCATTTTAAATGTGATAGAGTGAACTATATTTTATATGCACACCATTTAATCATTGAGAATACAGATTGAGTAGGGTGACTGGACCTGAAACATTAACTTTGATTTCTCTTCACAGATACTGCAAGACCTGCCGAGCTTGCCCTCTAAGTTCTGTTTTGTTTTTGTTTTTGTTTGAGATTGATCATATTGTTCATATCCGGCAGGATACTTAAAATTAAAAGCAGACAATAAAAACAAAGTGTGGAGGGCTATGGGGACAATACAGGAGACTAACAGTAGAGATATAATCGTTTCAAGCTTGAAGAGACAATGGGCTGAGTTTCCCCCACGTTTCCTGTAAATAATTCTGTGATATATAATCAAGACCTACATTAGGAGAGAGTGGGTAGACAAGCTAGTTCAACGAAGGACACAGAGTGCTCCATCATCAATAATTTATTCCTGCTATCTCATGAAATTTCAGCTGCCTCTGAAATGTCTTTTCAAACAAACTGGAGTTCCTGAGATTTACAGGATATTCAGAAAAATATCATTTTTTACTTTGAATCTTAAAGAAGAAACAGATTTCGGTCGTAACACAGGTGTCCCAGACACACCAACTATAATAGGAACAGGAAAGGACTACATTGTCCATATATAACTAAATTCAGCATGTAACCCTGCCAAGAAACATGAAATATAGTGATACTGAAACATGAAACACAAATAAAAAACATGGTGGAGAAGCACAACATATGAGGAAGTATCTGCAGAGAGAAACAAAGTTAACATATCGAATATGATGTGACACTGTTCTGAAAAAGTCATATTGGAATCAAAGGGTAATTCTGAGTATCTCTTCTCAGAGAGTGCCAGACCTGCTGAGTTTCCCTCTATCGATCTTTTTTTCTGAACTGTGACAAATTGACTGATTTGAACGATACAAGCAAAGGTGCTATCTCAGTTGAATCTCGTGTAATTTGTAACCAAAGGAAAAAAAAAGCTGGAAAATCTCAGCAGGTCTGGCAGCATCTGTAAGGATGGAAAAGAGCTGACGTTTCGAGTCTGAGTGCCTCTGTGCAGAGAAATCAGAAATAAAGTTTTTAGTTCAGTGGCCCTTCCTCAGATCGGATGGTAGCCCTGAAAGTGTTGATTTATATACAAAAGACGCTGAATAGCTGTTAAGGGAGACTGTCAGTAGCTAGGGGTTGAGTAGTGGAAGGCTAAGTCAGTACTAGGTCTGGTGGTATGGGTAGGGGGCATTGAGGAGTTCAGTCCCTAAAATTATTGAATACTATTTTGAGTCAGAATGGCTGCAAGGTCCGCCCACGGAAAATGAGGTGTTGTTCTTCCAGCTTGCGTTGAAATGTCCTGGAACACTGCAGCAAGCCTGCCACAGGGATATTGGCCAGGGAACAGGATGGGGTATTAAACTGGCAGGCAACTGGAAAATCAGAGTCTTTTGCATAGTTACAGCTTGGATATACTGTGAAGTGTTCACCCAGTCTACCTTTAGTTTCCCCAATGTAGAGCAGACCACAATGTGAGCAGGGAATGCAGTAGACCGGATTGTGGGAAATGTTGGTTGGATACTGCTTCACCTGGGACGTATGTTTGGGCCCTTGGATAGTGAGGAGGGAGGAGGTAAATGGGAAAGTGTACCACCTCCGGCAGGGGAAAGTGAAGTGGACCCGTGGTTGGGGGTGGGGGAGGTGGGGGGAGGTGTGGGCAGTGAATAACGAGCGGACATGGGTGTCCTGGAGGAAATGGTCACTTCAGAAGGCGGATACGGAGGCAAATATGTTTCTGGTGGTGGCATCTCACTGGAGGTGGGGGAAATGCAGACTGATGATCTTCTGCATGTGAATGCTGGTGGGATGGTAGGTAAGAACAGGGAGAACTATATCACTCTTGCAGGAAGGAGGAGAGAGGGTGAGGGTAGAAGTGCAGGAGGTGGGTCAGAACTGGTTGAGAGCCCTGTCGACAAAAGTACTGGGAATTCTCGGTTGAGGGAGAAGGTGGACATTTCAGAGGCCACACTTTTGAAGTTGAAATCATCAGAAGCAATACATTTGAGTGGGAGGTACTGGGGGAATGGAATGGAGTCTTTGCACGAAACAGGGTGTGAGGATGTATACTCCAGGTAGCTGTGGGAGTCGGTGGCTTAATACTGGATATCAGTGACCTGCTTATCCCCAGAAATAGAAGCAGAGATGTCGCAAAGAAAGGGAAGTGTCAGAGATAGACCAGGTGAAAGTGAGGGAGGAGTGTAAATTGGAAACAATGAACTTTTCCAATTCCGGTTAAGAGAGAGGAGGAGGAGATATGATATTATCTATGTATCGGATAAACAGTTGTGGATGGGGGATAGAAAGAACTGTAACAAGGAATGGTCTACGTACCCCATGAAGGAACAGTTATAACTTGGGTCCACGTGTGCATCCATTCACCCCCTTTGTATGGCAAAAGCAGGCAGAATCAATGGGTGTGCCCATGCAATTCTGTTTGTGAATTTACAGGAGGACATAAAATCGAGCTCTCCTATGAGAGGACCATCAGCTTCGGGACTGTTAGGTGGGGGCGAGTGGGTGGGAATCTCCAGGTGAAATGTTGTCAGATTTAGTTAATAAAATGGCCTGATGTGCCATGGCAGGGTTATGGGCCAGCAGGTGATATGTGGAGGTATCTGAGAGCTGGCACTCAGCCTCTGAAATGGAGAGGTAAGTCCACCAGACTACAGTAGCACCAACCTTATCGGCACAGGCTCAATAACACAGTCTGGGTTGGATCGAAGCATACAGCATACAGTCTGTTCAGAGAGTGATAGGTTGGATATGTTGAGGGGAATGCAGAGAAATTAAAACAACCAGTGTCACATTGGAAGTTCTCAAAGAACAGGTTGAGTCAAAGTAAACACCAGAGGAATGGGTCCAGGTGGAGGGAGAGTGTTGGAGCTGGCGGGGGGGGGGGGGGGGGGGGGTTGAGGGTTGTGGGATGGGGAGTGGACTCTTGCCCAAAGAAATAGACACCGAGCAGAGGACGGTGGAAGAGAGGTTCAACATTATGTCGATCCTGAAATTCATTAAAGTGGGGGCACAGAGGGATAAAGCTGAGACCTTTGCTGAGTACAGAACATTCAGCATTAGAGCGTGGAAGGTTAGGAGGGATGGTGAATACACGACAGGAAGTGGGCTTGAGGGAGGGGATGGACTCACAGCGCAGGGCATGGGTGGGGTGGCAGGTTCCAGAGGCTCATAGGCATCTCTAAGTTATTCCATCTTGTGGGCGTCGTATATCTGGCGAGCATGGCAAATGAGCTGGAGAATGAAGTAGAATTGTGGAACAGCGCAGCTTTGAGCCAATGTGATGTGATGCTGTTGGATAGACAAAATGTTGATCTCAGTGGCACTGACATCGCACGATCAGTCCTCAGAAAGTAACTGATTGAAAATAATCAGAATCATTATCTTATTGTAATGCTCTGATTTCATTGGGGTGACACTCAACCATCAAGGTGTTCGTTTTCTGAGACTTTAGACCAAACTGTGAAACAAATGATGTTATTAATAAGACAAATCGATCCATGTTTTTAGAAGGCACTAGCAAAGGCAGAGCTTATTTGTCATTCCCAATAGCTCTGGGGAAGGTGTCATTGTTCATTGAGGAAATTACCAGCACAGAATTTCCTCCGATTCCCGTTAACCACAGTTTGCTGAGGATTGATGATGCTACATCAGTCAAATATTACTTTGATGCAAGGGAGGTTACTCTGATATCACTTCTAATGACATTGGAAAATCAGTTAAAATGGTAAAGAGCAAAATGATAGAACAGGGCTTATTTGAACAATGTGGTCACTGTCCTCCCAAATTTTAGGAAAAACTGATACATGGACGTCTGATTCTGAAGAGAGGTTTTTCCTATTTGTGATGAGGCTGTTTGGTGTAGCGTTGTGACACAGAGACACAAACACCTTAGCTGCTTATCAATGTCTTTCCCTCTGTCATACCATCAGAGGTGGAGATGTTCTTTGAAGATTATACAATGTTCAGAACAATGCGTCACCTCCTAAGGTACTAAAGTATTAAATCTGGACAACATTCAAGCCTGTGCTGTTAATGTATAGGTAACATTAATCAAAAGCACTGCTGGACACTAAACATTTCCACCGTTAAAAGAAAGAGGAACACCTTCAACAACTCTAGCTGGTTTCACAGTAATATAAAAAGCCATTCAACCCATCAGATCTACTGGATAACAAGAGGGGCAATGCGTTCACTCACTCCTACCTGTTACACTAGAAGACAATTTAAAATAAAAGCAGGTGCTGGAATCCAAAATACACACGCAGGAAGCTGGAAGAACAGAATAAGCAAGGCAGCATCAAGACTTTGAGAAGTGAACGCCTTGGATATAACCCTTTGTCAGGACTTTGGATGGGAGTCAGGGGTTATCCAGATAAAATAGCGGGTGAGGGAGGAGAAGGCAGAGTGCCGAGGTGGGGATAAGTGAACACAGATAAAGGGTATCAGCGAGTTGTTGATGGGAGGGCTGAATCTAGTTAGTCGCTGGACAAAAGATTGCTCAGAGGAATGGAAGGGAGGGGACGGCTTGGGAAGGAAGTCGGGGGATTGGAAGGGAGGTTAATTGAAATTGGAGAATTCAATGTTCAGTCCCCGGGGTGTAGGCTGCACAGGTGACAGATGAGATCTTATTCCTCCAGATTATGGTTTGGTTCATTGTGGCAATGGAGGAGGACAAGGATGACTATGTCGGAAAGGGATTGGGAAAGAGAATTGAAATAGGAAGTGACTGGGAGATTTTCCATTCCACCTAACTACCCTACCCTTCAGCTCCCAACCGAATTCATCCCTCCCATTTCCCAAACATGTTGCACCCACCATTGTGTCCACATAGCCGTAACTCACCATCTCCCTGATCTCCCCACCGCAACCACTCCCTTCCCTCTTTATCTGCAGCTCCCCTTACCCCCCCCCCCCCCAACCCAGTTCTGAAGAACGGTTATACCTGAAATGTTGACTTTCCCAGCTCATGATGCTGCCTGGCTTGCTATGTTCTTCCAGTCTTCTGTTTGTGTCCTATAACTCAGGAAGATAGAGTCTCGTCAGCACAACACGCTGGTAGGCAGGAGCAACGGGTTGCCCACTGAGGTCCTTGAACCTCTGCCTTCGGGCTAGGAGGAAGAAATTCAGTTCCGCGAGACACTGCCACATGAATAGAAGAGACCATTCAGCCCCTCCGAACTGTTACACTGAAATAGGAGGATGTAATTGTTGGTGCAACACGGCAAACCAATGAGGCATAGACTGCACAGACGGACTGCTCCATGTTGTTCCTCCTGGCTCCATTGCTAATGGTACACACGTACTATGTTAACATGGTTTGCTGATCATGAGGAGGGAAAGTGATTGGTTTGTGCCAAGTCCCAAGGAGGCATCTTCCATCTCCGAGATGTTATGAACTCGGCTCGACTACTCAAAACACTTTTAAGGAGGCAGCCCAGAGCATACCTTTGCAACTTGTTTCGGTAAGTGTACAATGAAAATTACCGAGAGTAATTTAGCTAGGTTGACTACTAGATTTTAAACCATACAAAATCTTTATACATAAAATTACACAATGAAACACCAAGAACAGAATAAAGCATCACGACAGAATCCAACCTATTCAGCTAGACTTAATTATGCTATTCCGAATATACACAACTGTCCCAATAAGCAAACTCCCAATAAAAACAAGTATAAATGGAGCACAAATTTCCAGGTTGAAGTTGAAGGTCAGAAAAGAGAGAGAGTTTCCACACAGCTCCCAGTTAAACTTCTCAGTTCAAAACTAAACTGAAAACTGCTCAGCTCAGCTAGTTCAGCTAAAATAGCTCACCACTCTCAGTTCATTATACTGGTCACTTATAAATCATGACCACTTTGGCCTGAAGTCTCATCTGCTTCCATATAAACAAAAGGCCTCTGAAAATACTTTTCATCTCTGCACCAAACCAGACTGATCGGAGCTTGGCCCAGTTTTATTGTACCTCTGAAAAAAACATAGGACAGAGTCTTCTTGAGCCAAGGAACAGCTTTTAGACAAAAAAAGGGACTTGCTTTGTGACATGTCTCTCTCCCCCCCTTAAAAAAAGAACCATCAATGCTAAAAGGTGGCTGCATTTTTAACCCTTCCAAACCCAGTTAGTGGTCTCAAAACGGACATATACACTATACTAATTGTAAACATTCAAATATGTACAAACCCATGCAAATTCAGGCCGCAGTACACCCACCACCGAACACCTCAGTATTTCATTCGAGTCTGAATAACTCATCAGCTTTCAAGTTTTCGCGACCTGCCACATGCACAATGGTCAGATTGAATGGCTGCAACAACAAGCTCCATCTAAACAGTCTGGCATTTTTGTCTTTTTTTTTCCACAAATGTCGATGTGTTGTGATCAGTGTATGCGATTGTCTCAGATGCATTGCTGGTAATATAAACACAATTATGGTGTAATGCCAACACCAAGTTTAAAGTCTTTTTCTCCACCATTGAACATTTCTGTTGATGAACGTTCGACTTCCCAGAAAAACACCCGATGGGTCTTTCTATTCCCTCATAATCCTCCTGCAGGAACACCGGACCGACACCCACATCACTGGCATTGATAGCCACCTTGAAAGGCTTCGTATAATCTAGTGTAGCTAATACTGGTGCAGTGTTAACACAGTTTTTAGGCTGTAAAATGTCTCTTGACAGTCCTCTGTCCACTGAGAGTTCTTGCCCTTGACACTGCGTAAAGTTTAGCACAAACTTTCAGTAAAATCCAGTCAATCCCAGGAACCGTAGTATTGCATATTTCTTTTTGTCGACGGTGTGGAACATTCCCGAACTACTTTTGTTTTTGTATCTCATGGGGCCATTGGTCCATGTCCAATAACGTGACCCAGGAATGTAACTTAGGCTTTCTCAAATTCACTTTTAGCTAGGTTTACCAACAAGCCTGCCTTCTGAAGTCAATCAAACAAGTCCGCTAAATGCTGTAAATGTTCCTTTCATGAGTGACTAAAAACCACCAGGTCATCAATGTACACCATATAGTTGGGTATTCCGGCAATGACCTTATTATCAGTCTCTGAAATGTGACTAGATCGTTTTACATACCAAATGCGACAACTTTGAACGGATATAGTCCAATTGGCGTTATGAAAGCCGAAATTGCCTTGCTCTCTCAGACAGAGGTCCTTGCCAGTAGCCTCTGAGCAAGTCCAACTTAGAAATGTAATTAGCTTCTCCCACCTTTCCGACACAGATCTTCAAACATGGAATTGGATATGCATCAGTCTTTGCAATGAAGTTGACTTTGTGATAGTCCACACATGTCTGCTTGGTAACATCTGGCTTTGGCACCATGGCTATCCTTGAGTTCCAATCACTGTAACTCACTTCGATTATGCCACGTTGGAGCGTGTGCTCTATCTCCTTCTGAATCTGTATCAACTTTTGAGGGTAATGCCTTTAAGGATGTTGCTTAATCGGAACAACATCTCCTGTGTCTTCATCATGCACAATTATGTTCGTATTTCCCAGTCTATTTCCGCATATCTCTCCACGATATCATAATAACTCTTTCAGGTCATTCTGTTTTTCTTGTGGAAGGTAACTCAGTAATTTATCCCAATTTTTGACAACTTTCTCCTTGTTCAATTTGATATAGAAATGCCCAATTCAGAATCCTCTGAACTTGTTTCTTCCTTCTGTGCTGTAATCATTAATACCTTCTCCTCTTGCTTTCTCTCCCTATCAAAATACCTGTTGAGCATATTCACATGACACATTCTATGAGATTTCATTCTGTCTGGAGTCCGTACCAAGTAGTTCACCTCATTCAATTTCTTTCCAATTTGAAAAGGTACACTAAAACTTGCTTCTCAAAGCTCAGCTGTTACTGGAAGTAACACCAATACCTTATTCCCAATTGTAAAATTGCGAATTTGTGATTTCTGATCCACTTCCTGTTTCGTTGTCTGCTGTGATCCTTTTAGATGCAGTCTACCCAACTCTCCAGCTCTATTTAATCGTTCCCTAAAATTTGAAACATCGTCCAAATGGGTGGTCTCTGAATTCTGACTTATTAATTTCTCCTTAACCAATGGTAATGTTCCTTTTACTTTATGCCAACAAATTAATTCAAATAGACTGAATTTGGTCGATTCATTCAGTGCGTCTCTGATAACAAATAGTTCAAAAGGAATTTCCTTATCGCAACTGGATTATCCTGACCATAACCCCTCAACATGGTCTTCACTGTTTGATGCTATCTTGCTCATGCTCACTGTGATTCCGGATACTACGTAGTAGATTTGAATTGCTTTATTCCAAAGTTATCCATCACCTGCTTGAATAGTTCGGATGTGAGGTTTGATCTGTCTGGATCTCTATTGGTAGTCCGTACCTAGTTAAAAAATAAGTATTTTTTTTCTACAACTCTTTTAGCTGAGATGCTGCATAATGGGTCTGCTCGGGAAATCCATTCGACACATCCATTATTGTTAATAAATACTTATTCCGACTTTTTGTTTCAGATAGGCGACCTACACAATCTATCAGCACTCTTATGAAAGGTTCCTCAAATGCTGGAATAGGTATTAAATTTGCAGGTTTTATTCCTGCCTGTGTGACGTGTTTGAGATGTCTGGCAATATTCAACTCCATCTTTGTGTAGTCCAGGCCAGTGAAAAAATCTTTGTATTTCAGCCTGTAATGTCCTCACCCCGAAATGATCTCCAGGTGGTAGCTCATGTGGCACTCGCAGCACCTCCTTTCTCTACCCAAACAGGCAAAACAATTTGATGAATTTCTGTCCACGTCTGATCTGTTTCAGTGTGTGCTGATCTCCATATCCACATTAAGACATCATTTGTTAAGGAATAACACACAGGAATACATTCATTCTCATTCTTGATAAGTATTTTTTGATATAACTTGTGTAACTCCTCATTTTTCTGCTGTAATTCAATCAGCTTAGCAGAGCTAAAAATACGTTCATGTTTTCCAACTTGTTCCTTCTCTGTTCCACTTGTCCGATCAAAAAGAAACTTTCGGATAACTCTACGTCAGCTTCCTTAGCTGTGCTTTATCCTGCTTAAACCTATGCATCTATGAACTTCTGGTCACGCAATCAGGGGAAATTCCTGGATAAACATTCTCCAGGTCTTCAGTTGCCTGTATCTCCACTGGCTTGTCAACTAGAGTAGGCAGCACGCCGACCAGTGAATCAGCTATATTATTTGCAAGGACAAATTTTATTCCTGGAGCTGAGAGTTAGGGGTCCAGTACTCCTACCACACATTCTCCACTCTTCTCTGGACTCTCTAGCCTCACTTTACATTACTGAGCACTTTCTTCCTCACTATGAATTCCTGTTACCAGCACATTTTCAGGCAATAGTCTCTCAAGAGTCCATAAAGCTTCAACCCTCAGCATTACAGACTGAAAAGATCAGATCCTGTGTCAATTAATATTGGAACCTCCTTCCCAATTACTCCTGGCGTACGTGAATAAACTTTACCCTTTCATGCAAGTTTTATTTTGCAGATTTGGCACGTCCACTTAGCATTTTGTACACTCTGAGGCAGTTGCCTACCTTCCCTTATGCTTTTTGTTATGAGTCTAACACAACTTCCAGGCTTGTCTAGTTATCCTATATCTGGTTTTCTCCCAGCCCACCAACACTGTGATTTTGTGTGGCCCAGTTTATTACAATTAAAACACCATAGTATTTTAACTTCTTTGTCCATCTCAGAGTTTTCTTTATTACTGTGGTAAATTAATTTTGTGATCTACACTGTGATCGACCTTTCCCTTTGCACGTGAGGATATCACTTTGCTCCAATTTCTGTCCCTCAGAGACCAGAACTGGTTCTGGAAGCCAAACCAAGTTTATAGACCAGTTCATAATCATCAGCCATTTCAGCAGCTAACCTTGCTGCTTACGCTCTCTGCTCTTCCACCTGAGTTTGCATTACTTCAGGCAGTGAATTTTTGAATTCCTCCAAGTACTAAAATCTCTAAGGGCATGAGAGCTTTACTTGAATTTTAAAGCTCTTATCCAACTATCGAAATTAGTCTGTGTGATCCTTACAAACTCAGTGTAGATATGACCAGGATCCCTCATGAGATTCCTGAAAGGTTGCCTAAGCAGATAAAATGTTTTTTTAAACCTCCTCATACTCCAAGGATACCTCCTCCGACAGGGATGTGAATACCTCACCAGTCCTACCAACAAGTTTCGTTTGGATCAACAAAACCCGCATTGCCTCTGGCCACTGCATTTGTTTAGCCTACTTTTCAAATTAGATGAAAAGGGCATCAAATTCTTCTCATCAAACTAAGGCAATGCTTTAAACATACTCAAACAAATTCTCACTAGGCTTCTGACTACCAGGGGCTTGCTTATCCTCACTGTCTTCCTAACTAAGCGCACCCTCAGCCGTTATCTCCAGCTTTTTATACTGATTGTCCTTTTTCAGTTTTTGCTCTTCAAAAGCTCTCTCTTTCTCTCTCCCCTGTTGTCATTCTTTCTTTTTACTCTCTGTTCTGCTGCGCTCTTCCCACCTCCCCCCCCCCCCCACCCCACTTGTGCATTTTATCGAAAGTCAAATGTTTCATTTTGACCGCCCTTTCCTTACCTCTCGACGTTAACTCAAGTTGCTTCATTTGCAACTGAATTCTTGCCATCTCTGATTCTGATGGTTTCTCCAGCAAATGTAATTGATGAGCTACTGCTGTAATTATCTCTCCTTTCCTCACAGAAGCAGTCAGTACCAATTCCAGCTTCTCCGTTAATTCTTGGAACTTGGTCTTATTCACTATTCGTAAAATTTCCAAAATCACTGCATGCACACCCAGGAAACGTTTGGCGACTGATATAGCTATTACTATTCTAAGCTTTGTCAACCCAATCAAATTAATACCAAAATAAAGACACTAGCACCTCCCACTCGCTGTTGAAAATTCAGCAACATGCCCGCAGTCTGTTACAGACGAGGCGAGACCACTCAAAACATTCTTAAGCAAGCAGCCCAGTGCATAACTTTGCAGTTTGTTTTGGTAATTATCCAATGAAAATTACCCGGAGTAATTTAGCTAGGGTGACTACTAGATTTTAAATTAGACAAAAACGTTATTCACAAACTTACACAATGAAACACAAAGAGCAGACTAAAGAACCCCTTCAGAATTCAACCTATCCAGCTAGACTTAAATATGCTATTCCAATTGCACACAATAGTTCCAATAATCAAACTTCCTTGAGAAAATGTTATAATGGAACGCATGTTTCCAGGTTGAAGCTGAAGGGCAGAAGATAGAGAGCGTTTCCACACAGCTCCCAGTTGAACTTTCCAGTTCAAGACTCAACTGAAAACTGCTCAGCTCAGCTCAACTCAGCGAGGTCAGCTAAAAGAGCTGACCCACTCCCCGTTCATTATCCAGGTCACTTCTAAAGCATGACGACTTTGGCCTGTAGGTTCATCTGTTTACATATAAATAAAAGGCCTCTGAAAATCTCTTTCGTGTCTGATCGTAGCCTGGCCCCGTTTTATTGTCCCTCTGAAAAACATAAAGGACAGAGTCTACTTGAGCCAATGAACAGCTTTTAGCAAAAAAGAAGGATTGGTTTGTGACACAGAAGATAGGCTCGTGTTCTGTATGGAGGTCAGAAGCTGGTGGGAATGGCTAAAACTATCAGAGTGTGGCTGATGACAGATTTGTAAACAACATGACGTTCAATGCAGGGTCACACACCAATTGTACATCCAGACGGCGAGACTTCATTCAGAACCTGGAGCTCTCTCTCAACCAACATGGGGGCTCCATAGAGATCTGTAAACTATCATAGAGTCATAGAATCCTACAGGACTGAGACAGGCCCATTAGCACAAACAGATTCATGCTGATCAAAATGTCCATCCATGCTAAGCCCATTACCCCGCGCTTGATCCATATCCTTCTAAAACTTTCCTATCTATATATTTGTCCAAATGTGAAGACACATATCATGGAAAACATGTTATATCTAATGCTATTCGTGTTTAGTTTTGGAAATAATGAGTGTTGATTCATAACACTCCAGGGTTAATGTAATCACGTTTTATTCTTTTTGTGTGTTTACAGATTAAACACTCATTTCCTTCACACTCTCCTCATGGTACCATCGCCGCAGGGATTAGTCTGGTGAAACTCCATCACACCGTCTCTCTGTGGCAAGGAAATCATTGATTATAAATGAAAGAAAATACTGTCTCAAGTACACTCCACAAGTGCAGGACGGTGTCTTCACTCTTATACTTTATTCATTTTGTAATGAACGCTCCTACTCATTTATTGCTGATTACTTGCTGAGTCATAGAGGCATAGAGATGCACAGCATGGAAACACATCCTTCGGTCCAACCCGTCCATGCCGACCAGATATCCTAACCCAATCTAGTCCCACTTGCCAGTACCCGACTGCTCTGTATGAATTCTGTTAGTGCCTCATGATCAAGGACACCCAGCTCCTTTTCACCAAGAGCACTTCCCATCATCTCGCCTTCTCATAAATACAAAATGAGAAGGATGGCATTTTTTGCCAATAATTTATTTGCCTTATGAAGCAAAGTCACACCAACCACAACATCACTGTTGCCATTGGAGTTGATTGGAGATACTGAGGAGGCGATGATCTAGCTGTATTATCTCCGAATATTAATCCAGGGAATCAGGTAATGACCCAGACACCGGATCCGAATCCCACAATGGCAAATCTTGGAAATTGAATTCAATAAAAGATCAGGAATTAAGAATCAAATGAAGCAATGAAACCATTGTTGATTGTCGTACCTGGCACCCGTATGCGCTTCAGGAAAGGAAATCTACCATCTTCAGCTGGTCGGGCTTACATGTAACTCCAGACCCACAGCAATGTGGTTAATTCTCAGTTGCAGTTTGAAATAGCCAAACCAGCCACTCAGTTATATCAGTCACTTTAAAGCCTCAAAAAAGTGAAACCGCATGGACCTCAGCACTGACTACTTACAGCCCACGGACTGCAGTGGATCAGGAAGGCAGCTCACCAAAACCTTATCAAGTACAATGAGGAAAGGGATTTAAATACTGGCCCAGCATCCCATTAATGAATAAAGGAAGATGATCCCACTCAGGCAAGAGAGAAAAACAGACATAAATAACTTTAAACAGGAACTTTGACATATACCTTACATGGTCATAATTATCAGTAATATGGGAACAGGAGAAACATAAGCAAGGTTTAATTTCTTTTTTAATTTCCATCCCAGCTGATCATCAACAATCCCTTGGCTTGCTTCTTTCTCTCTATCTCTCCCTTTCTCCATCTATTCAACTCAGTCCTTCTCCCCTTCATAACAGATGTTGGGTGTCACCAACATCAATCACGCTAGTTCCCAACTGTGCTCAGTTCTGATGTATGGCAATTAGAATCGAATTGCCAATTCTATTTTTCTCTCGACCCGAGGGCGCTGCCAAATCTGCTCAGTTTGTCTGGCACTTTCTTGTTCTTTATTGTTTCTGATCTATTGCATCATTCTTCGCTTTATATAACCTTTCTTTTTGTTATTACTTGGAATGTCTGCATCGCTGACAGGGGCAGCATTTGTTGACCTAACTAAATGTCATTTACTGCGAGGTCATTCTTTCAGGCAGTACAGAACCAAGCACCTTGCTGTGGGTCTCACATCAATCTTAAGCCAGACCAGATAATAACGCAAGATCTATTTACCAAAGGACATCAGTGAAATAGATAAACGTATAGACAAAATGCTGGAGATGCTTTGGATGTTATTAGCAAAAATTGCTTTTTTTCCCAATTCCTGTCTTGTGTAATTATTTTCTGACATCGTCTATGGTAGGATGTGGAACAGTGTCTTTCTGTGTAATAACCTGTGCATCAGAATTACATTCCTTCCGACATTACTGCTCTGAGAGAGTATTCCTGTCATTAAGTTATTTTACAGACAAGATCAAAGTTGTGATCGAAATATTGACAACTGAAAGAGTGCTTAGAAGAGAGGTGGAACCATAACGTCTGAATTTTGTCAAAGCATATATAATGTATAATTAGGCGTCAGCATTGAAGCCAAGATGGTGAGTGGGCATATAATCGAGCTAGTAGTGGGTTGGTTTGGTGATGGACAGAATACCGAGACATAAACGAATTCAGGGGAAAAATGTTCTTCGGTATTGTGAACAGTCTCGTTCTCAGATGTTTGTGAGGGCGGGGGTATGGGCGGTTTTGAAATTTATGGGTAATTAATAGAATTTGCATTTGAAACTGAAGACAATATTTTCTGTCTTTGTCAAATACAGATAACAGAAATAGCAAAGACGTTCGCTATGGTTGAAGAGATTAATAAATGGATAGAGATGAAGAAACTTACCAGGAACACCAACAATAGCGAGGATAGGATAGTAACCCGCCTGGATAATCATCAGTGCACCATATATCCGATATGGTAATGTTGACCAAGACCAGGAAAAATAGAAAAGACCCAAGGATAAACTCCTGTCCATTGTTGTAGCATTCCAGTCTAATGTTCTCAGATTCTGATCCATTAATGGATCATTCCAGACTATTCTCAGACGTTTAAATCTCCTTTTTCTGTCTCTGCCGTTGCTGATCCCTTTCAGCGTTGGAGTTGATGCATTTGCTGCGACAATGGCATAAACTATTGCAAGAGGCTCCTTACTAATAGGAGAAGGAAAACATCCAGTGACACAACTAGAATCCATGGAGACTGGCATCACTCACAGTCACTGAACAAACAGCTCCATTTAACCCCTTTCAGTATGGTTCCTTCAGTTCACAAAAACTACTGGACTGGATTGAATGCTGGCACCGCTGGCTATTGATCATATCTCCCATCACCCATTGCTCTCGTGAAGTTACTAGTGAGGGAGAATGAAGCATGTTTTCCTATCTCAGGCTAGAGGATTCTGCTGCGTTGTCAGTTTGCAATACAGTAACTGGCTGGACCTCCCACCATATCCGAAATATTTTGTAACTTGCGAAGAGCTATTGCCCAAACACTGATTCTTCTGATACCCCAAAGCCTTCATAAGACCATAAGACCATAAGACATAGGAGTGGAAGTAAGGCCATTCGGCCCATCAAGTCCACTCCGCCATTCAATCATGGCTGATGCGCATTTCAGCTCCACTTACCAGCGTTCTCCCCATAGCCCTTAATTCCTCGAGACAACAAGAATCTATCAATCTCGGCCTTGAAGACATTTAGCGTCCCGGCTTCCACTGCACTCCGTGGCAATGAATTCCACAGGCCCACCACTCTCTGGCTGAAGAAATGCCTCCGCATTTCTGTTCTGAAATGACCCCCTCTAATTCTAAGGCTGTGTCCACGGGTCCTAGTCTCCTCGTTTAACTGAAACAATTTCCTAGCATCCACCTTTTCCAAGCCATGTATTATTTTGTACGTCTCTATTAAGTCTCCCCTTAATCTTCTAAAACCAACGAATACAATCCCAGTATCCTCAGCCGTTCCTCATATGTTAGACCTGTCATTCCAGGGATCATCCGTGTGAATCTCCGCTGGACACGTTCCAGTGCCAGTATGTCCTTCCTGAGGTGTGGGGACCAAAACTGGACACAGTACTCCAAATGGGGCCTAACCAGAGCTTTATAAAGTCTTAGTAGTACATCTCTGCTTTTACATTCCAACCCTCTTGAGATAAGAGACAACATTGCATTCGCTTTCTTAATCACGGACTCAACCTGCATGTTTACCTTTAGAGAATCCTGGACTAGCACTCCCAGATCCCTTTGTGCTTTGGCTTTATTAATTTTCTCACCATTTAGAAAGTAGTCTATGCTTTTATTCTTTTTGCCAAAGTGCAAGACCTCGCACCTGCTCACGTTAAATTCCATCAGCCATTTCCTGGACCACTCTCCCAACCTGTCAAGATCCTTCTGCAGCCTCCCCACTTCCTCAGTACTACCTGCCTGTCCACCTAACTTCGTATCATCGGCAAACTTCGCGAGAATGCCCCCGGTTCCCTCATCCAAATCGTTAATATATAATGCGAACAGCTGTGGCCCCAGCACCGAACCCTGCGGGACACCGCTCGTCACCGGCTGCCATTCTGAAAAAGAACCTTTTATCCCAACTCTCTGCCTTCTGTTAGACAGCCAATCCTCAATCCATCCCAGCAGCTCACCTCGAATACCATGGGCCCTCACCTTGCTCAGCAGCCTCCCGTGTGGCACCTTATCAAAGGCCTTTTGAAAGTCTAGATAGACCACATCCACTGGGTTTCCCTGGTCTAACCTACTTGTTACCTCTTCAAAAAATTCCAACAGGTTTGTCAGGCATGACCTCCCTTTACTAAATCCATGTTGACTTGTTCTAATCAGACTCTGCTCTTCCAAGAATTTAGAAACCTCATCCTTAATGATGGATTCTAGAATTTTACCAACAACCGAGGTTAAACTGATTGGCCTATAATTTTCCATCTTTTGCCTTGATCCTTTCTTGAACAAGGGGGTTACAACAGCCATCTTCCAATCATCCGGGACCTTTCCTGACTCCAGTGACTCTTGAAAGATCTCAACCAATGCCTCTACTATTTCCTCAGCCACCTCTCTCAGAACACTAGGGTGTATCCCATCGGGGCCAGGAGATTTATCAATTTTAAGACTTTTTAACTTTTCTAGCACTATCTCTTTCGTAATGGCAACCATACTCAACTCAGCCCCGTGACACCCTTTAATTTTTGGGATATTACTCATGTCTTCCACTGTGAAGACTGACGCAAAGTACTTGTTAAGTTCTCCTGCTATTTCCTTATCTCCCATCACTAGGCTTCCTGCATCAGTTTGAAGTGGCCCAATGTCTACTTTTGCCTGTCGTTTGTTTCTTATGTACTGAAAGAAACTTTTACTATTATTTCTAATATTACTGGCTAGCCTACCTTCATATTTGATCCTCTCCTTTCTTATTACACTCTTTGTTATCCTCTGTTTGCTTTTGTATCCCTCCCAATCTTCTGATTTCCCACTGTTCTTAGCCACTTTATAGGATCTCTCTTTTTCTTTAATACATTTCCTGACTTCCTTTGTCAGCCAAGGTTGTCTAATCCCTCCCCGGTTAATCTTTCTTTTCTTGGGAATGAACCTCTGTACAGTGTCCTCAATTATACCTACAAACTCCTGCCATTTTTGCTCTACTGTCTTCCCGGTTAGCCTCTGCTTCCAGTCTATTTTAGTCAGTTCCTCTCTCATGCCCTCATAATTACCTTTATTCAACTGTAACACCATTACATCCGATTTTGCCTTCTCCCTTTCAAACTCCAGACTGAACTCTATCATATTATGGTCGCTACTTCCTAAGGGTTCCCTTACTTTAAGATCTTTTATAGAGTCTGGTTCATTGCAAAGCACTAGGTCCAGAATAGCCTGCTCTCTTGTGGGCTCCATGACAAGCTGTTCCAAAAAGCCATCCTGTAAGCATTCCATGAATTCCCTTTCTTTAGATCCACTAACAACATTATTTACCCAGTCCACCTGCATATTGAAGTCTCCCATGATCAATGTAACCTTGCCTTTCTGACATGCCTTCTCTATTTCCCGGTACATGTTGCGTCCCTGGTCCTGACCACTGTTAGGAGGTCTATACACAACTCCAATTATGTTTTTTTTGCCTTTGTGGTTCCTCAATTCCACCCACACAGACTCCACATCATCCGACGCTATGTCATTCAATACCATAGATTTAATTTTGTTCTTAACTAACAAGGCAACCCCACCCCCTCTGCCCACCTCTCTGTCTTTTCGATAAGTTGAAAAACCATGGAGGTTTAACTGCCAGTCCTGACCCCCCTGTAACCAAGTCTCTGTGATGCCTACTACATCATAATCATGCACTATTATCTGTGCCATTAGTTCATCGGCTTTGTTATGTATGCTACGAGCATTCAGGTAAAGTGCCTTAATGCTAACTTCCTTATCATTAGAGATTTTGGAAGTCATATGTCCTAAGTTATCCTTGCTTTTTACTGCATTCTCAGTCTGCCTCAATTTTAAATCTGCCTGGAAACATTCTATCCTGCTGCTAATCTTGCCATTTACCTCCATACTCCTTCACTCCAGATAATTATATTATTCTCTTTATTCTCTCGATTATCCCACTTTTAATACATTCGGTGTATTCCACCCCTACCTACCCATGGACTCTAACATTCTCTACTCACCTGTATTCAACCATGTCAAGCGTCTGCTGAAAATTCAAATGCTTCATTCCCACTGGTTCTCAATTGTCAATGTTACAACAGACAACCTCCACAAAATCCAGCAGATTTATCAAAGATCCAGATCATTTCCCCTTCCTGAATCCAGATTGATTCTACCGAATCATGTCATTATTTTCCAAGTGTTTAGTTGTCACATTCCTCACAAAAGGTTCCAATGGTTTTCTCACAGCTTACATCAAGCTAACCACTGTTTAGTTTGCTGTTTGCTCTCTCCGTCCTGTTTTAAATATTTAGGTTTGCAATCGCTGCTTTCCAGTCTGGAGCATCCTTTCCAGAATCTAACCAGCTGTGATGAATAATCAGTCATTCTTTTACTAGCTCTACTGCCACTCCTCAATACTCTGGGATGTAGCTCATCAGATGCAGCAATATACCAACCTTAAATTCAATGAGATTCTGAAAGACGTACCTTTCATTAATTCTAATTTCCTGCTGTTCCCCATTTTCACCGGTCACTCTGTTCCCTTGTATATCAGGAAGTTTCTTTCTGTACCTTCCTCAGGGAGATGGACACAATATATTGCTCTCAGCAGACAGATGGGTTCTGTCAGACAGTGAATATATCGGAGGACTGCACTCCGGTGATGATGGATATGTTACTCACTCCTGCCTGGAAAGTTCCAGAATTAATCCAGTTTAATGCATGGTGAGCATCAGCATAGTCCTGTCACTGGTTTGAGGCTGCACAGTGACCACCTCAATTTTGAAATAAACTGGTTTCATACCTGACACCTGGTCCAGCTTAGACAAATGTCCCCGGGAATCCCAGGGAGGATAGTGCACTGTACTCCTCTCTATTTATAGAGCTTCCCTTCTGTGGAGTCTCATCTCCATTTGTTTACCATGGACTCAGACACTCTGTAAATGTAGTTAATAGAGTCGGTCACCAGACCCACCAGCTAGCAATACACACCCGAGATAAGTATCCACAGAAACTCCTCTGACTTTCAAAGGACAGGGCGAAGGCAATTCCCCACACCCATGGTGCACCCCTTCAGTGTTGAAAATATCTTCACCTCCTCAGATTCTCTTCCTGGCTGAAAAAGCCGTTGCATCTCTGCACAGTCCCACAGTAACAGTTTCTCTCCTCAAAGACGTAGTTGACAATGTAACATTACGTTTCTCTGTATCTCAGCAACTATAAGGGCAGCACCAATATTGCCAATGAATTTGATCATGACACTCAGACAAGAGAGACAGAGGGAACCTAACTCGCTATAAACAGGGACATATCTAAACGGACGTGATATTCAAGAATATGGGAAATGGGGAAATGTGAGAATAACTTGCCATTTTGTTTTCCTTTTAGTTTATCAACAGCAATCCATCTGATCACTTTTCATTTCTTTTCCTCTCTTTTTGGCCATTTCTCCATCCATTCTATTTAAAAATGGCCCCCACCTCTCTCTCCACCCCAACCATCCCTGTTTCCAGGATAAATAATATTATTTCTCAGTTTGCATTCAGTTGTGAAACAGGGTTACTGGACTCAAACTGTTATCTGTGTTGCTCCTGACAGAGGCTGCTATACATGCTGAGATTCTCCAACACTTGCAGATGCTGGAGAATTTTATTTTCGATCTCTCGCACCCACCATTCCTTGGTTTATTTCAACTTGAATGCTGTTGTTTCACGGGATGCCAGCATCACGGGCAAGGGCAGCATTTGTTGTCCATCAGTAATTGTCCTTGATCACGTGGTCATTTGTCAAGAAAAAATGGAGACAACAATTCTGTTGTTGGTCTGAAGTCACACTGAGTACAGACTGGGCAATAATGTTAAGTCCCTTTACCAAAGAATATCAGTGAAATAATAAGAATAAATCCTGATGGTTTCTGGTTTCCATGAGTGAAATTAGGTTTCATTCCAATTTTTGTCATTCGAATTTAATCTCTGACATCGGCTGTGGTAGGATTTTAAACACTACCTTGGAGTCACAGCCCATGCCTCTGAAGTGACCGTCTAGTTGCATTATCACTCTAATTCAGAGTCCTCATTCTGTAGAAGGTATTTCCCAGTCCCTGCCAGAGAGAGATGGCGGGGAAGTCAGTTTAATTACCAACAATCAAAAGGATTTAGGGAAAGAAGTGAAAGGGAAATTGAGAGAGAATTTCATGTAAGGTCACAGGTTTGAGAATGCTGAAATGAAGACAGTTCGACTGCATTCTGCAGCATGAACCAGTATTCCCTGGAATGATAGGTGAAGGGGAAATTGGTGTAAATACAGATGATGGAGTGTTTTGGATGAACATTTGTTCTGCAACCATGAAACTGGGTGTGGGGTCAGCAAAGTCTTCAATACATTGGTCTGAATCTAGCAATAAATAATCTCAGCGCCATTTTCATTGAGTGTGACAAAGGGATTGTCTGTACGAGGCTGATCTCGTTTCCTGGTTCTATCTTATCGAGCTCACCTCACTAATCAACCAACCAATCTCATAGTGTTCATCTCATTCAATGCCAGCCCGATTCTTCAACCCATCATGGCTGGAGGTACTCACCATCGGACTGCTGCCCCTGGATATTCCGTGATCACTGGCGTTGGTGCCATTTTGCAATGGTCAACAATCACACTGTTGAACTTTCTCAGTTCGGAGCGACACTGCACAGTTGACCCGCGTATGGCAGATAAGGGGAACTAACACGACGACTTTTCATCTCTCTACATCTCACTCTCTCTCTCTCTTCTCTCTCTCTCTCTCTCTCTCTCTCTCTCTCTCTCTCTCTCTCTCTCTCTCTCTCTCTCTACATATGCACATATTCTATATCCAATCATAATTAGTTTTCTGGCTATTTCACTTTGTCTCACTTTATTGTATTCAGCTAAACATAGCTTCGAAACACTTGGAGAAAGTGAGGACTGCAGATGCTGGAGACCAGCGTTGAAAAATGTGATGCTGGAAAAACTCAGCAGGCCAGGCAGCATCCGAGGAGCAGGAGAATCCAAGTTGCGGGCATAAGCCCTTCTTCAGGACAGTTATGAAATACAATTTGAGCAGTTAACTTTTTATCCTCAGCCGTTTTCTTGACCGTTATCTGAATAGTACCACTTTCCTTGTTATGAACGTTCCTTTTGCCCTTTTTCTGTGACTGTTTTTGTCTGTAACAGTTACACAATCTCCTACTCAGTTGGCTGGACGGCTGGTTTGTGATTCAGAGGGAGGCCAGCAGCGCAGGTTCAATTCCTCACACTGACAGAGGTGACCATGAAGGGGGCGCTCTTTCAACAATGGGCAAACTAGCATGGTCAATCCACTCTAGACTGCACATCTTTATACTCTGGGAGGAAACTGGAGCATGGGGGAGGGGGGGGGGAACCCACACAGATACATGGAGAATGTTCAAACTCCACATAGAGGGTCACCTGAGGTTTGAATTGAACCCAGCTCCTTGGTGATGTGAGGCAGCAGTGCTAGCCACATATCCATCATACTCCTCAGTTGGTTCTATTAATTACTTGCAACTGATTAAAGAAATCTAACTGACTTATTCGGATAACTGATCCTGATCCAGTCTTAGATCTTTATCATCGGCCATATCTGGTTTCATTTAAAATATGTTGCGAGGAGTGGAGGAGTGGAACGAGAGAAGGAAAAAGTGACACCCTCCAATCCCAGTCAGAACCGGAGTGAAGAGAAACTCACAAAGTGTGAATTCATTCAAGTGAGAATTCTCTTTCGCAGAAGTTTGGGATGGCTGAATCTTTACATTAAATCGAGGCTGACTTTGACTGTATTTTCATAGTCAGGTGAATCAGGGATAATGTTGCAATGAGAGAAAAGTGCAGCTGGGAACACAATGAGATGAGCCATGACCTTATTCACTGGTGGAATAGTGTCAAAGGTTTGAATGGCCCCCTCGTGTCCGTCAGCGCTATGTTCTGATGTTCCATCCAGCCCTTTGGTCCTGCAGTACAGGAGCAGATCGAGGCCATTCCGATGGTTAAAATGCACTTGGAAAATCTAGGCTGGGTCAGGAAGTGAGCCCCATCAAATCCCTCTTTCCAGGCTTCCCCTCTCTGTAACTTCTGCTCCAGGTGTAGGTCGTCTTAGAGACCCAGCTTCGCTGTGAATACAGCCCCCATACCCCACATAAGGTCAACTCTGACAAATCCTCTGCTCTCCCTGATTTAACATTTTACATCATGACTTCCAGGAAAATAACCAGTTATTTACCAAAAGCATAAATAAGAACGTAAGAAACAGTAACTGAGACTGGCTAGTCGGCGCCTCAAACTTGCACTGTCATTCAATAAGAGCATGGCTGATTTACTCCAGGGCTCAACTCCACTTTCCTGCTAACCCCTTATATCCCTCAACTCGCTGATATGTCAGAAACCAATCCACAACGTCTGTAAATACAATCAGTGACGCAGCCTCCACAACTCTCTGGGTTAGCGAATTCTAGCCATTCACTACCTTCTGAAAGAAGACAATTCTTTGCATCTCAGTTTGAAATCGATATTCCTTATTCTGTATCTATGCCCCGGAGTGAGACACTCTGCCCAGGTATGGAACCACATTCTCAACATTTACTTTGTCAAGCCCCCTCTGTATTTTGTCCATTTCAGTAATGCCACCCTCAGTCATTTAAACCACAATGAATAATGGCCTCAGCATTTTTGATGTATTCAATAAATCAACACTTTCATTCCAGGAACCAGTCTAATAAACCAACATTTCTACATTAGCATGCTGACGTTATGTTTCGTACAGATGAACATTCCAATCCTTTGTACTGCTCCTTTTTTGGGCGTCCTTTCGATTAAAGCCTGCCTTTTTGTTCTCAGTGTCATCCACAAACTCGGATGTATATTGCACTCAGCTCCCGCCGTCAGGCTATCAGTATAGATTGTAAGCAGCTCTTGCCATCAGTCTGATATTTCTGGTACTCCTGTCGATACATTTTTTCATAAAGATCGATGAATTCTGACTCTCCGATTTCTAAGTGTTTACCAATTGTCATCCAATGCTAATGCATTATCCGTCATACTATGAGCTTCTGTATTGTGTAAGATCCTTTATTTTGTGGAAAATCTCTGGAAAGCCTCATGTCTATCAGTCCCCCATTCATCAAGGCCTCTTGATGCATTCTCATGGATCTCCAGAAAAGCTTTGCATGATTTTACAGACAAAATATACTTCGCCTTTAACAAGACAATGCTGACTCTGTGTGAAGCTTTTCTAAATGCCCTCAAGTTCCTTCCTTCATAACAGACTCTCACAGATTCCCAGCAATAACGTTGAGGCTTAATGGTTCCTGCTTTCAGTCTCGCTCCTTTCTTGCAGCCAGGCGCCACATTGGATGGTTGCCAGTTTCACTGGAACACTCCTTTAATCCAGTGAGTTATGGAATATTTCACACAGAGCCACCAGCCTGTCTGTGACCATGTCTTACAAAACCAGCTATGAATTGCTTATGATCTGTTTACCCTTGGTCTTATCTGTTTGAGAAATGACTTGCTCCTTTTGTTAGAGACAGTTCAAGAACGTACCTCCTATTACCATGTTGTTTACATCATTGAAATATTTACAGCACCTTCACCTGTGAGGAACGATGTAAAATACTGGTGGAAATGATCTGTCTGTTCCCTGTAGCCAGTTCCCCAGTCACACCCTCCAAATGTCCTCAATAAACTTTCCTGACTTTCTTTCTACCAAAGATCACACACACACCTCTTGAACTATTCTTATATAAATGGAAAAGCTCGTGCTGCTTGTTTTGATATTTGTTGCCAATTTGTTTTCATCACATCTTTTCTTTCCTTTTGTTTGCTTTCTATATTCATACAGTTATATCGCGCACAAACACAATATTTGGTCCAACTTGTCCATGCCGGCCAGGCTTTCCAATATAAACTAGTCCCATCTGCTTGCATTTGGCTCAAATGCCTCAAAAAGGTTTCCATTCATATGTTTGCCCAAATGTCTTTTAAATATTGGAGCTATACTTGCATCTGCCAGTCTTCCTCTGGCAGCTCATTTCATAAACATCACTCTCTGTGTAAAAGAAGTTCGCTCTTCCTCCCTTTTAAATCTTCCCTCTTAAATCTATGCACTCTATGATTACATTTTCCTGTCCTGTGGAAAAGTTCTTGGCTTTTCATCTTACCCATGCCTCCCATGATTTTATACATTTCTACAATGTCACCCCTTAACCTCCTAAACCCCATCTGATACTAACTTCTAGAACAAGCATTTTAAAATAAGCACTGCATATTTAAAACAATATTAAAAGCGACTGGTAAACAGCACTCAGCACAAACGTCATTCTGTTATTTGTTTGTCTATATGTTACAATACAAAGGCAGCATGAAAATCTTACTAGTGCCAATAAGACGTCAAGCACCTGCGTTCCTTTTTCTGGTGGTGGTGATGATCTCCACAGTGAAAATATATCTCTGGCCAGATCTGGATAATACCACATGTTCAACCTTCTCCCTCTGGCCTCCGCTTGACCTTGTGTGGTTGTTTCTTCATTCTCTTTCACTCAATAGAGGGAATCTCTTTTCCCTAGTCACATCTTAATTTAAAATCATTTTACATCATCTTCCCGTTCACCACTGCTAAAAACCTGTTCATATGTTCTCACACCCTCTTTTTTCTGTTTCCTACCCCCCTCCCCCTCCCCACCTATGCAAGGGACTAAAATGAAAATGTGTTCCTGGAACAGCGCAACAGGTTAGGCAGCCTCCAGGGAACAGGAGAATCGACGTTTCGGGCAAAAGCCCTTCTTCAGCAATGAGGAAAGTGTGTCCAGCAGGCTAAGATAAAAGGTAGGGAGGAGGGACTTGGGGGAGGGACGTTGGAATGCGATAGGTGGAAGGAGATTAAGGTGAGGTTGATAGGTCAGAGTGGGGTGGGGGCGGAGAGGTCAGGAAGAAGATTGCAGGTTAGGAAGGCGATGCTGAGTTCGAAACGTCGATTTTACTGCTCCTCGGATGCTGCCTGAACTGATGTGTTTTTTCAGCACCACTCTAATCTCGACTCGGGTTTCCAGCATCTGCGTCCTTGTTTTTACTCTCTCATCCTAAACCTATGCCCTCTAGTTCCGGACTTCCCGACCCCAGGGAACGGACTTTGTCCATTTATCCTATCCATGCCCCTCATAATTTTGTAAACCTCTATAAGGACACCTCTCAGCTTCTGACACTCCAGGGAAAACAGCCCCAGCCTATTCAGCCTCTCCCTGTATCTCAAGTCCTCTAACACTGGCAACCTGCTTGTAAATCTTTTCTGAACCCTTTCAAGTTTCACAACATCTTTCCAATAGGAAGGAGACCAGAATTGCACGCCATATTCCAACAGTGGCCGAACCAATATCCTGCACAGCCGCATACTCAGTCCCATATCAGGGGAATGACTACAGTCTGACCATTTGCTATGCCCTCAACCCCATCACGATAGTCACATTAGTGGGAGTTCTTTGACAGAGCTGTCAAGCAGCACAGAAATAACCTGGTCAGTGTGCTTTCCGATAGGTGGAGATGGTGCTGTTGTGGAAATGGCACTGGATTACTAATCCAGACCAGGCTCATGCTCTGGCAGCTGGTGGAAGTTAATAATAAATAATGAAATATCAAGATGTAAAATCTGGCATCAGTAACAGTGACGTTGAAGCTAATGTCGATTGTAAACACCAATTTGCTTCCCCAATGTACTTTCAAGAAGTGAATCTCCCCTGTTTTAATGGTCTGGAATAAAAGTGACTGCAGACAGAACAGCCATGATAAAACTCTTCAATGCTCTCGGAAACAGCTAAGCAAGACACTCAATTGTATCAAACTGCTCCGAGGTCTTTAAGGATAAACCCGGACAGAGCACCCAGCACCAGTCTCGGCATTGGAAAAGGGAATTGGAAACATAGTCCTTTCACCATGCAGAGATATCCTTCCTAACATCTGAGGGCTTGTGACAACATTTACAGAGCTTTCCCACAGACTGCACAGAAACATCGGGAAAGGCGGAGGTCTTTAAACACATTGAGCCTTCTCCATTTTAGTTCATAGAGAAAATCGCCTCAATGCAGTTTTCCACACACAAGATTCATCTCCCTTAGTATGTTTAAACATCGGGACACATAAAATAAAAACTGGTGTCGTCCCCTCGGCCCATTAATTTTGCTCCTCCATTCAATATACAAGCAGTTCTCCAATAATGTGTGCTTATTAACCACGATTTGGCTGCAACACGATTCATGAATTGTACACCCTTCTTTCTCAAGGGATCTCCCATTCACTGTGACATCATTCAATCCCCGCCACCAGCTGAACAGTAAAACCCAACCTCAGGGGCTTCTGCCTGCAAAATGCACCCTCAATGTGTTCAGCTAAACCAGGAATGTAATCCGCTCTGCACATTTTGCAACTGAGCCTGAGACTGGGAAATGTTAGCGAGGTTTGAGAAGATTTGTAGCTCAGGTTGAGATTATGGATGTATGAACCTTCCAGCTCAGCGAGCAAATCTAAATCCAGAACTGGGAATTGTAGTCGACATCTAGAAGGAACTTCTTTCAAACCAGGGAAAGAATCTTGGGGAGAAATCTTGGGGCGACAGAGTGGCTCAGTGGTTAGCACCATGGACCCGGGTGCAATTTCCATATTGGGTTAATTTATGCGTGTAGTTTGCACATTCTCCCTGTGTCTCCATGGGTTTCCTCCAGATGCTCCAGTTTCCTCCCACAGTCCAAAGATGTGCTGGTCAGGTGAATTGGTCATTGTGTTAGGTTTGTTAGTCAGGGGTAAATACAGGTTGAGGAATGGGTTTGGGTGGTATGGACTTGTTTTGTTGAAGGGCATCTTTCCTTCCTGTCGGGAATCTATTGTAACTGGAATCCCGCAGTAGCGTCATATGGTCAGTCCGTTCGCGTGCATTCTGGTGAAGAATTTGGTGAAAGATAGAGTGCTGTCGTCAGTAACGGTTGTGTGCAAGTGTTACGTTTACAGTATTATTACATTAAAATATATGGTTTAAAGATTTACATAGACTGTGCTGTTGTTTGTATTAGGCTGACTAATTTTTATGTTTTGATTTTTCCTGACATTATTGGGTCTTCGCCCCTTACTCTCTTTTTCCCATAGCCCTTATTATTTATATTGCACCGCTTTCTATAATAGTGTTCCACAGGAACACAGCAGCCACGTTATCAGAGAACAACCTCTAATGATCGCTGATCCTTTATCTCCACACCATATTCCTGCTCCTTTTCCATCCCCTTCATGTCTAACAATCATTATTTATATTCAGTGCCCTGTCTTCCACAGCCTGATCTGGGAGCGAATTCCCCAGATTCACCAGTCTCTGAGAGCAGACATTTATTCTCATCTCAAGACAGAGTGGCCTGCCTGTACCTAATACTGTGGACCCTTGTTTTGGACACCACAGACTGGGGAATCATCATCCCTGCTTCCATACTGTCTCCCCCATCAGAGTTATATATATATTTCACTCATTTTCCTACAGCTTACGGAATACAGATCCAGTCACCCCAAACTCTGATCCCACAACAAGCCTGTCATCCCAGGGATCTGTCTAGTCATCATTCACTGCTCTCCCTCAATGTCAGATTTGTCATTTATTAGGTAACGACACTAAACCTGCACACAATTCTGCACAATATTTGAGATGGGGTCTCACCAAGGCCCTGTACAGCTGCATTAAGACGCCCTTACTCCTGTACTCAAATCCCCCTGAAATGATGGTCAACGCACCACTTATCTCCTTAACTGCTTTCACCGTCCATAATCAAACAATCACAGAAGCATATACTCTGTACGGTCAGAAAAGCAGTATGATCTACATTTGTCCCACTTTCTTACATGAGATCTGTAACCATAAATGTTATGATATTTCAAGCACGTTTTCTGGTTGTGTGATTACCCATCACAACTATCTTCTCCGGAAGTTTAATCCTGACTCCAATACCCTCTGGGTGAAAAAAAATCTTCATATCTTGTCTAAACCTCAACCCCTTCACTTTAAAAGTGTGCTCTCTTGTTCTTGTCCCTTGACTAAAAGGAGCAGCTGCTGAATAGCCACCCTGTCCATGCACCTCGTAATATTACCCTTCTGAATCAAGTCCCCCTCAGCCTTCTCTGTTCCAGTGTAAACAACCCAATCTTATCCAGCCTCTCTCCATAGCTGATATGCTCCATCACAGGGAACATCCTGGTGAATCTCATCTGCACCCCCTCCACTGCAATCACATCCTTCCTGTAATGAGGTTCCCAGAACGGTTCACAGTATTCCATCTGTGGCCGAATCAAAGTTTTGTGTAACTGTTATAATCTATGTCTGAATGATTAAAGGCTATGCCGACAGTCGCGTGTGACTTCTGAACTAACCTATTACTCTATCTAGTGACATTCAGGGATGTGTGGAGAAGCACACTCTGAGCTTCCTAGTGTGCTGCCATTCATTGAGTCCTCCCCTGTCTCGTTAATTCTTCCAAAGTGCATCACCTCATAGTTCTTCTATCTGCCATTGCTCTGCCCATCTGATCATTCCATCTGTATCTTCCTAAAACATAAAAACTTTCTCCTCACTGTCAACCACCTGGATAATCTCTGTGCTCTGGCAAGAGACAGAGAGTACTGGTAGAAAGCTGTTTGTGTGATTGGTGACCAGTCTCCCCTGCGTATCACAGGGACCAGTGCTGTGTCCCTTATTATTTGTGGTATTTAGAAATAATGTAGATGTGAATGTGGAGGGGGGCGGGGGGGCGGTTGGGGGATGGTCAGAGTGTGTTACAGATGCTGGGATCTGTACTGAAACCAACACCTGCTGGAGATCACAGTGACTCAGACATCATCCATGGAGAGAGAGCACAGAGCCTTTCATCGCCTATATTCTGATTCCCTTCAAACAAAGCAAACTGAAGTTTTACCTTCCCCAGTTTGTGTATGTTCCTCCCAATACAATTTACTTTATTGTTGTAGTGCTAAGTTACCGTATGAATTCTTTAAAAATCCTCCTGATATCCAACTATACCACATCTACTTGTTCTCCATTGTTTAGATCGACAAGGGACATTTCAAGCAAACGTTTTGCAAATGTTGCCTTCCCTTTCAGAAATCTAGCATCATTCTCTCGACGTTTGCTATAACATTCCAAGTGTCCAATCTCACATTCTTTATAATAAATTCTGACAGTTTCCCCACTGTGAGCAATACGTTTACTGGTCTCCCTCTTCTTCACTTTGTAAATCCTTAGAATGCATTTATAACCTTCCAAATTGAATATGTAAAGATACAATGATTCCCAATGCAATTATTATGTATATTTCTGCTTTCTCTGAAATTCTGGTATGAAGTACATTTGGTCTGTCAGACTTATCAATATCAGGACTCAAGGCCAGTTTTCAAACTGTACCTTGTCACTGATATGAATAATGTTAGTCTTTAGTTACACAAGTCCCATGGTCACTTGGTATTCCCAGGAGATTTTTTGGACCTTCCTCCGTGAAGACAGGTATAAAGTAACTGGTTAGTTTCCCGAACATTTTTCTGTTCTCCACAATAAATTATCCTGCCCACACATTCACTCTTTCACATTTGACCTTGCTTTTATTTTCCTTTCAAATATTCAGAGGTTTTTCGTCAGTCTTTTTTGTTTCTGGTTAGTTTGTATTGCTGCTCTCTTTATCAGTTTATCAGACCCCTTTTGTTGCAGCCAAAATTTCAATGAATCCACAATAGATGACCCTTCTCTAACGCACTTTCATCGATCTAATGCAATTCTTAACTTATTTTGTTCACCATCATTGAGTCACCTTTCACTTTTGCGATTTATGCCTTGGAGGTATATATGTACATTGTAGACCTTACAATGTTTCTGTAAAAAGTAGACATTTCCTGTCTTTCATTAAGTCACGTTCATGTACATTTCAAATTCACTAAAACCAAGTTTATTCTCGTATCTTAGTGACTTGCACGACTCAGGTATGTGCCCGTAATATAAAAACAAAACTGCTTGTATTCAGCCGTCATGTAAAATTCAATATATTAAGATCACTATTCCCCAAAGCTCCTCTACAGCAAAGTCTTCGATTTGCTCTTCTGATCACACAACAACTCCAAAATTGCCTGATCAACAGCTCGGTGCTCAATTGACTACTAAAGCAACCCATCTCAGACATGCTCATGATATCCGTTTTCCCAGCATTAACATTCACTTGGGTAAACATTGGAGCATTATTTGGGGCATTCCCTCATCGGCACTCTTCACAACATTCTCTAACAGTTTAGGGGGTATTACAAAAGCAAGACAGAGAGAGGGGACATCCTGTCTGCAGCAGTGAGAGTGGTTCTGCCTGCAACAGTGAGCATGGGTCTTGTTCGGGGTTAAGCACGATGACAGACATGCTGTGAGTTAGAGAGGGCAGAGCGAATATAGTGGCATTTATCCTGACAGAGTGGAGAAGTTTTCTGATTCTTGTCGTGTATTGCTGGACATATATTCAGACAGCAGATACTGCACTGAGCTGCGTTGTGAGCTCAGACCATGGGTCTGATAGGTCTTGTAGTTTGCCCGCACTCCCCCCCAGTAAGCGAATTGTCCCCTCTGTACTAGCCCATCCACAGGCCCTCCACACCCCTGTCGACAAACAGTGGTGTAATTGCCCCTTATCTACCATCGTCGGGGTAAACTGTGCAGGGCAGCTCTGAACTGAGAAATCTCAACGGTGTGCTCACTGGTCTTTTAAAGATGATACGTGTGCCTGGAATCACAGAAAGACCAGCGCCATCTGGGTAATGGTGAGTACCTCCAGCATGATGGGTGGAGATGCAACTGGCATTGAATTTAGGAACACCATGGGGTGGGGTAGACATTTAATGAGGTGAGTTCAATATGGTAGCATCAGGAAACTAGCTCAGCTTGATGCAGGCAATTCCTCTGTCAAACTCAGTGAAAATGTCACTGAGCTAAATTATTATTAGATTCAGCTCAATAAGTCGAAGATTCCCCTGAGCAACTGAGGCCTTACCAACTTCCTGTGCATCTGCAACAAAACATCCCAACTTCTATACTCAATGCCCTGATGATGGCCAGTGTGCTAAAAGCCTTATTCACTGCCCTGTGTATCTGCAACACCACTTTCAGAGAACCATGCACCTGATATGCAAGGTATGTCTGCTCCACTACACTCATTTAGGGCCGAGCATTAATCATGAAACTACTACCTTGATTTCCCTTCCTGTGTATCGGTATCCTGGGGCCTCATTGACTTCGAGATTTCCGGGTGCCCCACACTCAAACATTTGAATGACTGCCTCCTGTCCCTGTAACACAGTTTGGTGCAGCTGAATGACTGCTTTCTGTTCCTGTGTACTAGTTTCGAACAGTTGAGGGATTGCCTCGTGTCCCCGTGTGCCAGTCTCTCGTAGATGAATGACAGCCTCCTGTCCCTGTGTCCTAGTGTCGAGCAGTTGAATGAATGTCTCTTGTTCATTTGTACTAGTCCCGAGCAGTTGAATGATTGCCTGCTGTCCTTTGTCCCCGTGTCGAGAAGTTGAATGACTCCCTTCTGTTCTATTATCCCAACCTCGAGCCGTTGAATGACTGCCTCCTGTTCCTGTCTCCTAGTCTTGGGCAGATGAATGACTGCCTCCTGTTCCTCTGCCCCATGCTTGTGAAAATAGATGTCCTCCTCCTGTTCGTGAGTAAAATGCTCCAATACCTGTTCGCTCTCCTGCTTCTCCTGAATAACGGGCTCCATCAGCTTTGTGCTATCCTGCTGCTCCTTTCGAGTGGAATTCATGAACTAATTGGTCTCTTCACATTCCTCACAACTTCTGTTGACTGAAAACCTTTCTCCTGCTTTTGTAACACATCTTCAAAATCTAAATGTTGTACTTTTGTATTTTACTCTCAGTAATTCATCAAGCAAGCTGACTGACAGATTTCTGATGCTGAATGATTTCTTCCTGTTCATTTGTTGCACACTCAGGAGAGAATAGTGTCTCAGAGATATACAGCACAGCAAAAAAGAACTCTTCGGTCGAGGTTGTCCATGCCGACTCGATATCAGAAATTAATCTCGTCCCGTTTGTCAGCACATTGCCCATACATGTCTGAAAGCTTTCTATGCATGTACACATCGAAATGCCTTTTAAATTGTGAATTTTACCTGCTTCCACACCCTCTTATGGTTGGTCACTCTACACGTACAACACCTTATGTGTAAAAAAGTTGCGCCTCATTTCCCATTTTTAAATCTTTCCCCCCCTTCCTCAAATCTTTGTCTTCTAATTCTTGACCTTGCCACACTGGGAAAAAGCTGTTGATAAATTTCCTTATTTATCCCGCTTATGATGGCATAACACTCTAAGAGGTCATCCCACAGACTCAACACATAAAACTTGTCCCAGTCGATTAATAAATGGCAGTGTATAAACTATTCATCCTTGTGGCACGCCATTGGACACAGGTCTCCAATTTCAATTAACCCACCCTGCACGTGCTGTCTTCAACCTTCATGAAATTTTGTATCTCATTTGCTAGCTCATCCTGGATTTCAAGCATTCTAAAATTGCTAACTAGTCTAGCATGCAGAACCATGTTGATGTCTTACTGATATCCATGAAGACAATATCGAAAGCCCTGCCTTCAAAAATAACCTTAATCACTTCTTCAAAAAAAATCAACAAGTCGTTGAAACGCGATTTCCCACGGACAAACCCTCTTCGTTGCTGGCTCTTCCAGATATATATAGAGCCCTTCCCTCATAGTCCCTCCTACAATATCGTCATCATTGATTTCAGGCTCACCAGTCTACAATTCCATGTTTTCTTTTCTTACTTTCTTAAATAATGACACGATGTTAGCAGCCAGGCAAAAGTGAGGATGCAGACGCTGGAGATCAGAGTCGAGATTAGAGGGGTGCTAGAAAAGCACAGCAGGTCAGGCAATATCCGAGGAGCAGGAAAATCGAAGTTTCGGGCAAATGACCTCCATCAGCACCACTCTAATCTTGGCTATGTTAGCAGCCATCCAGTCTTTTGACACCATACCTCTGGCAATCGACGAGACACATATATCAGCAAAAGACTTAGAGATCAATCCCGAGCTTTCCACGAAGTTCTGGGATTCAACTGATCAGGTCCGATTGTTTTGTTCATCTTTATGTCTTTTAAAACGTCCAACACTTCTTGAAAGTTAGCCACTTTTCAAGGTATCACGAAGTATTTTTCCCAGTTGTCTCGCTCTTGTCGTCGACTCCACAGTAAAAATTGAGGGGGAATACTCGTTTAGCATTTCACCCATCTCCTGTGGTTCCACACATACGGTCTTACTGATCCTTGATGGACCCTATTCTCTCCCAAGTTAATCTTTTTACGTATTTGTCGAATTTCTTCAAAACCTTGTTAACCCTACTTACAAAGCCATCTCATGTCCAACATTTTCTGCCCCGAAAGTCCTGTTGACTTTCCACGTACTGCCCTTGTACTCCACTGGGGATTCACTCCCTCCCGACTCTGTTTACCTGACGTATACCTCTTTCCTTTCCATGAGCAGAACATGAATATCACTGGCCATCGAGCACTCTCTGCACTTACCAGCCTTGCCCATCTCACTGATAGAAACACCTTGCCTATGGAAGCGCAGAATAGAACTTTGAATGCCTTCCATTTTCCAACCATCCTTTTACCTGTGAATACGGTCTCCCAATCAGCATTTCAACGGGCTTGCCTGACACTTTCAAAATTGGCCTTACTCCAAGCTACCAGACTAGGTGGGATTGAGGTTCATAAGGAAGATTTATTAGAAATCCTGGAGAGTGTGAAAATAGATAACTTCCCTGCGCCGGATGGGATTTATTCTAGGATCCTCTGGGAAGCCAGGGAGGAGATTCTCGAGCCGTTGGCATTGATCTTTAAATCGTCATTATCTACAGGAATAGCACCAGAAGACTGGAGGATAGCAAATGTGGCTTCCCTATTCAAGAAGAGTAGTAGAGACAACCCTGGTAATTATAGACCAGTGAGCTTTACTTCAGTTGTTGGTAAATTGTTGGAAAGCTTAGAACAGATAGGATTTATAATCATCTGGAAAAGAATACTTTGATTAGGGATCGTCAGCACAGTTTTGTGAATGGTAATTCGTGCCTCACAAAACTTATTCAGTTCTTTGAGAAGTTTACCAAACAGGTAGATGAGAGTAAACCGGTTGAAGTGGTGTATATGGATTTCAGCAAGGCATTCGATAACGTTCCCCACAGCAGGCTGTTGTACAAAATGCGGATGAATGGGATTGTGGGAGATATAGCAGTTTGGATCAGTAATTGGTTTGCTGAAAGAAGACAGAGGGTGGTGATTGATGGGAATATTCATCCTGGCGTCCAGTTACTACTAGTGGTGTACCGCAAGAGTCGGTGTTGGGTCCACTGCTGTTCATCATTTTAAGAAAAAGGACGTAGAAGAGTGGGTTAATAAATTTGCAGAAGACACTAAGGTCGGTGGAGTTGTGGATAGCAGGATGTTGTAGGTTGCAGAGAGACATAGGTAAGTTGCAGAGCTCGGCAGAGAGGCGGCAAATGGAGCTTACTGCAGACAAGTGCGAGGTGATTCACTTTGGTCGCAGTAACCGGAATGCAATGTACTGGGCTAATGGTAAGTTCTTGGTGGTGTAGATGAGCAGAGACGTCTCGGTGTCCAGGTACACAGATCCTTGAAAGTTGTCACCCTGGACCACAGTGTTGTTCAGAATGCATACAGTGTTTTAGCTTTTATTAATAAAGGGATCGAGTACCGGAACCATGAGCTGTACAAAACCCTGGTGCGGCCGCATTACAGTTCTTGTCACTGCATTATGAGAAGGATGTGGAAGCTTTGGAAAGGATGCAGACGAGATTTATTCGGATGTTGCGTGGAATGGAGGGAAGGTCTTTCGATGAAAGGCTGTGGGACGTGAGGCTGTTTTCGTTGGAGAGAAGAAGGTTGAGAGGTGAGTTAATAGAGACATATAAGATAATCAGAGGGTTAGATAGGCAGGACAGAGAAAGCCTTTTTCCAAGTATGGTGATGGCAAGCACGAGGGGGCATATCTTTAAATTGAGGGGTGATAGATCTCGGACAGATGTCAGAGATAGTTTCTTTACTCAAAGAGTCGTAAGGGTATGGAATGCTTTGCCTGCAACAGTAGGAGATTCGCCAATTTTAAGTACATTTAAATCGTCACTGAACAAGCATATCGAATAGTGTAGTTTAGATGGGCTTCAGATTGGTATGACAGGTCGGCGCAACATCGAGGGCCAAAGGACCTATACTGTGCTGTAATGTTCTATGTTCTATGTAATGTTGACATCAGGTCTGTCGTTTTCCTTAACTATTTTAAAACTAATATTTATGGAGTAACTGACTTGCGAGGCTGAATAAACTCTGCCTGTCCCTTTGTACCAGTCACGAGAGGCTGAGTGGTCTCCTACTGTGCCTCTGTAACAGGCTTGAGTGGCTGAATTACCTCATCCTATCCCTCTGCAACGTTCCCCCAAGTTGAATGGTCTCCTCCTGTCCCTCTGGAGCTGACACAAGAGGTGAAGTGACCTCCTACTAGCCAACAGTAGCAGACTCGAGAGGCTGAATGGCCTCCTCCTGTTCCCATGTGACTGGCCTGAGAGGTTGAATAGCCTCCTCTAGTAATCTGAAACAGGCACATGGGGACAGAATTGATTCCTGCTGTTCCTGACCAACAGACTCAATGCTCTGAATAATGTCTGATTGTTATGGAACTATTTGATAACGGAGCACTTAAAACCAGGAGTAGAATTGCGCATTGTCAATGGGCAATAAATATTGTAACCGTGGTTTATGATCTCAAGAAATTTCCCCACCAGATATTTTATCCAGCTGATCTGTTATTTTATACTTGTCAACTTTTATAAGCGGGTTGGAACATATATAACCCGAAAGTGGTCTGAGAATATGCTCACATACAAGAAAGGTAGAGTAAAAAGTTTGAAAATTTATGGTTTGTCCCTCAGCAAACGCCATAAATTCAATGGAGATCGAGTACATGTTTCCTTTTGTTATGATTTAAAAAGTGATGCCAGGAAGGTGTTAACTGAAACTGTTTGTTCGGTGTCTGTGATTAATCTCAGTCTCCATGGATTATAATTACCCCAGTGGCTGGTTTTAATTGTTTAATGATGAATGGGCTCTGACAATGTATTATTGCATTGTATGTGCGGCAGCATCACCGACAGAATTTACAGGGATTAGCAGCTCCAGAGAGAGGGGGAGGAGAGATCCGAACCTGAGTACAAGGGATTGGAATATTATAACATTCATTAAGGATTTGAGCAAGGGAGATTGAAATATTGTAAGAATGAACAGGAGTTTATCTTTGGATGTTTGGTTTTTTTCTACATTTGATGAAAAAGTAACATTATCATGGCGGACCTTGTATGCACTTTACATTATTCAATATTTTTATTATCCAATCCTGGCTTTCGTTGGTGTCTCTGGTAAGTTTTGCTGTTCACTCAGTAACCCTACAAATCATGTTTGTCTGTTACACTGTTCTTTTAATTTATTCTACTATCCTTGCCACTGTTCTTTATCCTGCTAAGACTCTGAATCCAGATTTTCACTTCACAAACCATTACTAATTACATCAATGAACTTGATATTGCACTCTCTCCCTGTTTGCCTCTGGCAGTGTCTCTCATGAGTCTCTGTATTGACCTACCCAGTTTCAGCTGTGAGCCACAATTCATTGTATCACTGCCCTTGTTAGCTAAATATTGGGAGCATGGAGATCACTGTCGTCTCTTGTGGTTGCAAACGCTATTTCGTTCCTCCGACTGAATCCCATCCGTAGTTAATATCTGACCTCTTCTGACGATACTTCACTGTCACATCCCATCTGCTACTTGATTGCTGATCTATGAAATCCTGTCCTTATGATGGCAATAATCTGCCACTGAGACTCCCAGCTTCAACACTGCAGAAACAAATCTGAATCGATACTCCACAGCTCGTATCTTAACTCACAACAAAATCCACATTCATCCATTACTCATGTGCACACTGATCTACATTGTTATTGGGTTTACTTATATATTCTTAAGCACCTCATAACACCTATCCATGCAAAGTCTCTCCATCTCTTTCTGTCCATTTATCGAACTCCAACAGTCTATCTTTTAACTGATTTCCTCCATGCACATTTTCTCTCAGACCATGATTTTCACATCTATCACTATTCCGGACACAAGCACACACTTGTACACTTAAAACCCCTTGCCTTGTGCTGATGCATGGAGATGCCGAGACACAAACCTGTAGGAGACCCTTTTACTGTCATTCGCAATATGGGCTGCAAATCTTCCTGTGCTTGTCAGTTCCCGAGTGCAAGCGGCGCAGCATTACACTGGCAAATGCTGGGAATACTCCCGATGCTGGGCACATATTCCAGCTTAATGACTATGTCCACTGGCATAGTCTGCACAGCTCTCCATGTTGAGCTGTCGGCTTGTCCCAGTTTATACTGTCTGAGTTGATTCTGTGAGGCAGATTCAAAATTTTAAGTAACAAGTTATTTCAGCTGATCTGGCATTGCCTTTATTCAACGTTCTCTTTCGTGTGATTGTACTCTCGAAAGTCTCATTACTCTATTTAGACCCACTCTCTTATCTGTTTCACCCTATTTCAACAACATGTGGTTTGTTTATCTGAATTGTCTCTTTCTGTCTTGAATGTGAATCCTTCTACCCCTTTCTCCTTTCACTGGTTTTGGTTTCTGTCTCCCTCGTGCATTGAGTGCTGGCATTATCAAGCTCAAAAACAGTGAAATTGTTTGTGTCGGGCTGTTGTTCACTTCCTGGCGTGTATCATGT